>NC_134397.1:127278863-127601046 GCF_050003625.1 Haematobia irritans
TTCAATTTTTTTAAGGTTTTGAGTGAATTTTTCAATTTTTTGGGGGTGGTCACGAATTAAAGCCCTTTTCGCTCTAGGACGCTTAGTTTAGGAGATATGGGCAACAGAAGTTTTTCATATAAAAATTTAATTTTTTTTAGGTTTTGGGTGGATTTTTCAATTTTTTGGGGGTGGTCACGAATTAAAGTCCTTTTCGCTCTAGGACGCATATTTAAGGAGATATGAGCAAAAGAAGTTTTTCATATAAAAATTTCATTTTTTTTAGGGTTTGAGTGGATTTTTCAATTTTTTGGGGGTGGTCACGAATTAAAGCCCTTTTCGCTCTAGGACGCATATTTAAGGAGATATGGGCAAAAGAAGTTTTTCATATAAAAATTTCAATTTTTTTAGGTTTTGGGTGGATTTTTCAATTTTGTGGGTGTGGTCACGAATTAAAGTCCTTTTCGCTCTAGGACGCATATTTAAGGAGATATGGGCAAAAGAAGTTTTTCATATAAAAATGTCAATTTTTTTAGGTTTTTGGTGGATTTTTCAATTTTTGGGGGTGGTCACGAATTAAAGTCCTTTTCGCTCTAGGACGCTTAGTTTAGGAGATATGGGCAAAAGAAGTTTTTCATATAAAAATTTAATTTTTTTTAGGTTTTGGGTGGATTTTTCAATTTTTTGGGTGTGTTCACGAATTAAAGTCCTTTTCGCTCTAGGACGCATATTTAAGGAGATATGTGCAAAAGAAGTTTTTCATATAAAAAATTCATTTTTTTTAGGTTTTGGGTGGATTTTTCAATTTTTTGGGAGTAGTCACGAATTAAAGCCCATTTCGCTCTTGGACGCATATTTAAGGAGATATGGGCAAAAGAAGTTTTTCATATAAAAATTTAAATTTTTTTAGGTTTTGGGTGGATTTTTCAACTTTTTGGGGGTGGTCACGTATTAAAGTCCTTTTCGCTCTAGGACGCATATTTAAGGATATATGAGCAAAAGAAGTCTTTCATATAAAAAATTCAATTTTTTTAGGTTTTGAGTGGATTTTTCAATTTTTTGGGGGTGGTCACGAATAAAAGCCCTTTTCGCTCTAGGACGCTTAGTTTAGGAGATATGGGCAAAAGAAGTTTTTCATATAAAATTTTTTTTTCTTTTGGTTTTGGGTGGATTTTTCAATTTTTTGGGGGTGGTCACGAATTAGAGTCCTTTTCGCTCTAGGACGCATATTTAAGGAGATATGGGCAAAAGAAGTTTTTCATATAAAAATTTAATTTTTTTTAGGTTTTGGGTGGATTTTTCAATTTTTTGGGGGTGGTCACGAATTAAAGTCCTTTTCGCTCTAGGACGCATATTTAAGGAGATATGGGCAAAAGAAGTTTTTCATATAAAAATTTCAATTTTTTAGGTTTTGGGTGGATTTTTCAATTTTTTGGGGGTGGTCACGAATTAAAGTCCTTTTCGCTCTAGGACGCATATTTAAGGAGATATGGGCAAAAGAAGTTTTTCATATAAAAATTTCAATTTTTTAGGTTTTGGGTGGATTTTTCAATTTTTTGGGGGTGGTCACGAATTAAAGTCCTTTTCGCTCTAGGACGCATATTTAAGGAGATATGGGCAAAAGAAGTTTTTCATATAAAAATTTCATTTTTTTTAGGTTTTTGGTGGATTTTTCAATTTTTGGGGGTGGTCACGAATTAAAGTCCTTTTCGCTCTAGGACGCTTAGTTTAGGAGATATGGGCAAAAGAAGTTTTTCATATAAAAATTTAATTTTTTTTAGGTTTTGGGTGGATTTTTCAATTTTTTGGGTGTGTTCACGAATTAAAGTCCTTTTCGCTCTAGGACGCATATTTAAGGAGATATGGGCAAAAGAAGTTTTTCATATAAAAATTTCAATTTTTTTAGGTTTTGGGTGGATTTTTCAATTTTTTGGGGGTGGTCACGAATTAAAGCCCTTTTCGCTCTAGGACGCATATTTAAGGAGATATGGGCAAAAGAAGTTTTTCATATAAAAATTAAATTTTTTTTAGGTTTTGGGTGGATTTTTCAATTTTTTGGGGGTGGTCACGAATTAAAGTCCTTTTCGCTCTAGGACGCTTAGTTTAGGAGATATGGGCAACAGAAGTTTTTCATATAAAAATTTAATTTTTTTTAGGTTTTGGGTGGATTTTTCAATTTTTTGGGGGTGGTCACGAATTAAAGCCCTTTTCGCTCTAGGACGCATATTTAAGGAGATATGGGCAAAAGAAGTTTTTCATATAAAAATTTCAATTTTTTTAGGTTTTGGGTGGATTTTTAAATTTTATGGGGGTGGTCACGAATTCAAGTCCTTTTCGCTCTAGGACGCATATTTAAGGAGATATGGGCAAAAGAAGTTTTTCATATAAAAATTTAAATTTTTTTAGGTTTTGGGTGGATTTTTAAATTTTTTGGGTGTGGTCACGAATTAAAGTCCTTTTCGCTCTAGGACGCATATTTAAGGAGATATGGGCAAAAGAAGTTTTTCATATAAAAATTTCAATTTTTTAGGTTTTGGGTGGATTTTTCAATTTTTTGGGGGTGGTCACGAATTAAAGTCCTTTTCGCTCTAGGACGCATATTTAAGGAGATATGGGCAAAAGAAGTTTTTCATATAAAAATTTAAATTTTTTTAAGGTTTTGAGTGAATTTTTCAATTTTTTGGAGGTGGTCACGAATTAAAGCCCTTTTCGCTCTAGGACGCTTAGTTTAGGAGATATGGGCAACAGAAGTTTTTCATATAAAAATTTAATTTTTTTTAGGTTTTGGGTGGATTTTTCAATTTTTTGGGGATGGTCACGAATTAAAGTCCTTTTCGCTCTAGGACGCATATTTAAGGAGATATGAGCAAAAGAAGTTTTTCATATAAAAATTTCAATTTTTTTAGGGTTTGAGTGGATTTTTCAATTTTTTGGGGGTGGTCACGAATTAAAGCCCTTTTCGCTCTAGGACGCATATTTAAGGAGATATGGGCAAAAGAAGTTTTTCATATAAAAATTTCAATTTTTTTAGGTTTTGGGTGGATTTTTCAACTTTTTGGGTGTGGTCACGAATTAAAGTCCTTTTCGCTCTAGGACGCATATTTAAGGAGATATGGGCAAAAGAAGTTTTTCATATAAAAATGTCAATTTTTTTAGGTTTTTGGTGGATTTTTCAATTTTTGGGGGTGGTCACGAATTAAAGTCCTTTTCGCTCTAGGACGCTTAGTTTAGGAGATATGGGCAAAAGAAGTTTTTCATATAAAAATTTAATTTTTTTTTAGGTTTTGGGTGGATTTTTCAATTTTTTGGGTGTGTTCACGAATTAAAGTCCTTTTCGCTCTAGGACGCATATTTAAGGAGATATGTGCAAAAGAAGTTTTTCATATAAAAATTTCTTTTTTTTTAGGTTTTGGGTGGATTTTTCAATTTTTTGGGAGTGGTCACGAATTAAAGCCCATTTCGCTCTTGGACGCATATTTAAGGAGATATGGGCAAAAGAAGTTTTTCATATAAAAATTTCAATTTTTTTAGTTTTTGGGTGGATTTTTCAACTTTTTGGGGGTGGTCACGTATTAAAGTCCTTTTCGCTCTAGGACGCATATTTAAGGATATATGAGCAAAAGAAGTCTTTCATATAAAAAATTCAATTTTTTTAGGTTTTGAGTGGATTTTTCAATTTTTTGGGGGTGGTCACGAATAAAAGCCCTTTTCGCTCTAGGACGCTTAGTTTAGGAGATATGGGCAAAAGAAGTTTTTCATATAAAATTTTTTTTTCTTTTGGTTTTGGGTGGATTTTTCAATTTTTTGGGGGTGGTCACGAATTAGAGTCCTTTTCGCTCTAGGACGCATATTTAAGGAGATATGGGCAAAAGAAGTTTTTCATATAAAAATTTAATTTTTTTTAGGTTTTGGGTGGATTTTTCAATTTTTTGGGGGTGGTCACGAATTAAAGTCCTTTTCGCTCTAGGACGCTTAGTTTAGGAGATATGGGCAAAAGAAGTTTTTCATATAAAAATTTAATTTTTTTTAGGTTTTGGGTGGATTTTTCAATTTTTTGGGTGTGTTCACGAATTAAAGTCCTTTTCGCTCTAGGACGCATATTTAAGGAGATATGGGCAAAAGAAGTTTTTCATATAAAAATTTCAATTTTTTTAGGTTTTGGGTGGATTTTTCAATTTTTTGGGGGTGGTCACGAATTAAAGTCCTTTTCGCTCTAGGACGCATATTTAAGGATATATGAGCAAAAGAAGTTTTTCATATAAAAAATTCAATTTTTTTAGGTTTTGAGTGGATTTTTCAATTTTTTGGGGGTGGTCACGAATAAAAGCCCTTTTCGCTCTAGGACGCTTAGTTTAGGAGATATGGGCAAAAGAAGTTTTTCATATAAAAATTTAATTTTTTTTTTTTGGTTTTGAGTGGATTTTTCAATTTTTTGGGGGTGGTCACGAATTAGAGTCCTTTTCGCTCTAGGACGCATATTTAAGGAGATATGGGCAAAAGAAGTTTTTCATATAAAAATTTCAATTTTTTTAGGTTTTGGGTGGATTTTTCAATTTTTTGGGGGTGGTCACGAATTAAAGTCTTTTTCGGTCTAGGACGCATATTTAAGGAGATATGAGCAAAAGAAGATTTTCATAAAAAAATTTCAATTTTTTTTAGGTTTTGAGTGGATTTTTCAATTTTTTGGGGGTGGTCACGAATTAAAGCCCTTTTCGCTCTAGGACGCTTAGTTTAGGAGATATGGGCAAAAGAAGTTTTTCATATAAAAATTTAAATTTTTTTAGGTTTTGGGTGGATTTATCAATTTTATGGGGGTGGTCACGAATTAAAGTCCTTTTCGCTCTAGGACGCATATTTAAGGAGATATGGGCAAAAGAAGTTTTTCATATAAAAATTTTATTTTTTTCAGGTTTTGGGTGGATTTTTAAATTTTATGGGGGTGGTCACGAATTCAAGTCCTTTTCGCTCTAGGACGCATATTTAAGGAGATATGGGCAAAAGAAGTTTTTCATATAAAAATTTAAATTTTTTTAGGTTTTGGGTGGATTTTTAAATTTTTTGGGGGTGGTCACGAATTCAAGTCCTTTTCGCTCTAGGACGCATATTTAAGGAGATATGGGCAAAAGATTTTTAAATTTTTTGGGTGTGGTCACGAATTAAAGTCCTTTTCGATCTAGGACGCATATTTAAGGAGATATGGGCAAAAGAAGTTTTTCATATAAAAATTTCAATTTTTTTAAGGTTTTGAGTGAATTTTTCAATTTTTTGGGGGTGGTCACGAATTAAAGCCCTTTTCGCTCTAGGACGCTTAGTTTAGGAGATATGGGCAACAGAAGTTTTTCATATAAAAATTTAATTTTTTTTAGGTTTTGGGTGGATTTTTCAATTTTATGGGGGTGGTCACGAATTCAAGTCCTTTTCGCTCTAGGACGCATATTTAAGGAGATATGGGCAAAAGAAGTTTTTCATATAAAAATTTAAATTTTTTTAGGTTTTGGGTGGATTTTTCAATTTTTTGGGGGTGGTCACGAATTAAAGTCTTTTTCGGTCTAGGACGCATATTTAAGGAGATATGAGCAAAAGAAGATTTTCATAAAAAAATTTCAATTTTTTTTAGGTTTTGAGTGGATTTTTCAATTTTTTGGGGGTGGTCACGAATTAAAGCCCTTTTCGCTCTAGGACGCTTAGTTTAGGAGATATGGGCAAAAGAAGTTTTTCATATAAAAATTTAATTTTTTTTAGGTTTTGGGTGGATTTTTCAATTTTATGGGGGTGGTCACGAATTAAAGTCCTTTTCGCTCTAGGACGCATATTTAAGGAGATATGGGCAAAAGAAGTTTTTCATATAAAAATTTTATTTTTTTCAGGTTTTGGGTGGATTTTTAATCTTTTGAGGGTGGTCACGAATTAAAGTCCTCTTCGCTCTAGGACGCATATTTAAGAAGATATGGGCAAAAGAAGTTTTTCATATAAAAATTTCAATTTTTTTAGGTTTTGGGTGGATTTTTAAATTTTATGGGGGTGGTCACGAATTCAAGTCCTTTTCGCTCTAGGACGCATATTTAAGGAGATATGGGCAAAAGAAGTTTTTCATATAAAAATTTAAATTTTTTTAGGTTTTGGGTGGATTTTTAAATTTTTTGGGTGTGGTCACGAATTAAAGTCCTTTTCGATCTAGGACGCATATTTAAGGAGATATGGGCAAAAGAAGTTTTTCATATAAAAATTTCAATTTTTTTAAGGTTTTGAGTGAATTTTTCAATTTTTTGGGGGTGGTCACGAATTAAAGCCCTTTTCGCTCTAGGACGCTTAGTTTAGGAGATATGGGCAACAGAAGTTTTTCATATAAAAATTTAATTTTTTTTAGGTTTTGGGTGGATTTTTCAATTTTATGGGGGTGGTCACGAATTCAAGTCCTTTTCGCTCTAGGACGCATATTTAAGGAGATATGGGCAAAAGAAGTTTTTCATATAAAAATTTAAATTTTTTTAGGTTTTGGGTGGATTTTTAAATTTTTTGGGTGTGGTCACGAATTAAAGTCCTTTTCGCTCTAGGACGCATATTTAAGGAGATATGGGCAAAAGAAGTTTTTCATATAAAAATTTCAATTTTTTAGGTTTTGGGTGGATTTTTCAATTTTTTGGGGGTGGTCACGAATTAAAGTCCTTTTCGCTCTAGGACGCATATTTAAGGAGATATGGGCAAAAGAAGTTTTTCATATAAAAATTTCAATTTTTTTAAGGTTTTGAGTGAATTTTTCAATTTTTTGGGGGTGGTCACGAATTAAAGCCCTTTTCGCTCTAGGACGCTTAGTTTAGGAGATATGGGCAACAGAAGTTTTTCATATAAAAATTTAATTTTTTTTAGGTTTTGGGTGGATTTTTCAATTTTTTGGGGGTGGTCACGAATTAAAGTCCTTTTCGCTCTAGGACGCATATTTAAGGAGATATGAGCAAAAGAAGTTTTTCATATAAAAATTTCAATTTTTTTAGGGTTTGAGTGGATTTTTCAATTTTTTGGGGGTGGTCACGAATTAAAGCCCTTTTCGCTCTAGGACACATATTTAAGGAGATATGGGCAAAAGAAGTTTTTCATATAAAAATTTCAATTTTTTTAGGTTTTGGGTGGATTTTTCAATTTTGTGGGTGTGGTCACGAATTAAAGTCCTTCTCGCTCTAGGACGCATATTTAAGGAGATATGGGCAAAAGAAGTTTTTCATATAAAAATGTCAATTTTTTTAGGTTTTTGGTGGATTTTTCAATTTTTGGGGGTGGTCACGAATTAAAGTCCTTTTCGCTCTAGGACGCTTAGTTTAGGAGATATGGGCAAAAGAAGTTTTTCATATAAAAATTTAATTTTTTTTTAGGTTTTGGGTGGATTTTTCAATTTTTTGGGTGTGTTCACGATTTAAAGTCCTTTTCGCTCTAGGACGCATATTTAAGGAGATATGTGCAAAAGAAGTTTTTCATATAAAAATTTCATTTTTTTTAGGTTTTGGGTGGATTTTTCAATTTTTTGGGAGTGGTCACGAATTAAAGCCCATTTCGCTCTTGGACGCATATTTAAGGAGATATGGGCAAAAGAAGTTTTTCATATAAAAATTTAAATATTTTTAGGTTTTGGGTGGATTTTTCAACTTTTTGGGGGTGGTCACGTATTAAAGTCCTTTTCGCTCTAGGACGCATATTTAAGGATATATGAGCAAAAGAAGTCTTTCATATAAAAAATTCAATTTTTTTAGGTTTTGAGTGGATTTTTCAATTTTTTGGGGGTGGTCACGAATAAAAGCCCTTTTCGCTCTAGGACGCTTAGTTTAGGAGATATGGGCAAAAGAAGTTTTTCATATAAAATTTTTTTTCTTTTGGTTTTGGGTGGATTTTTCAATTTTTTGGGGGTGGTCACGAATTAGAGTCCTTTTCGCTCTAGGACGCATATTTAAGGAGATATGGGCAAAAGAAGTTTTTCATATAAAAATTTAATTTTTTTTAGGTTTTGAGTGGATTTTTCAATTTTTTGGGGGTGGTCACGAATTAAAGTCCTTTTCGCTCTAGGACGCATATTTAAGGAGATATGGGCAAAAGAAGTTTTTCATATAAACATTTCAATTTTTTAGGTTTTGGGTGGATTTTTCAATTTTTTGGGGGTGGTCACGAATTAAAGTCCTTTTCGCTCTAGGACGCATATTTAAGGAGATATGGGCAAAAGAAGTTTTTCATATAAAAATTTCATTTTTTTTAGGTTTTTGGTGGATTTTTCAATTTTTGGGGGTGGTCACGAATTAAAGTCCTTTTCGCTCTAGGACGCTTAGTTTAGGAGATATGGGCAAAAGAAGTTTTTCATATAAAAATTTAATTTTTTTTAGGTTTTGGGTGGATTTTTCAATTTTTTGGGTGTGTTCACGAATTAAAGTCCTTTTCGCTCTAGGACGCATATTTAAGGAGATATGGGCAAAAGAAGTTTTTCATATAAAAATTTCAATTTTTTTAGGTTTTGGGTGGATTTTTCAATTTTTTGGGGGTGGTCACGAATTAAAGCCCTTTTCGCTCTAGGACGCATATTTAAGGAGATATGGGCAAAAGAAGATTTTCATATAAAAATTAAATTTTTTTTAGGTTTTGGGTGGATTTTTCAATTTTTTGGGGGTGGTCACGAATTAAAGTCCTTTTCGCTCTAGGACGCATATTTAAGGATATATGAGCAAAAGAAGTTTTTCATATAAAAAATTCAATTTTTTTAGGTTTTGAGTGGATTTTTCAATTTTTTGGGGGTGGTCACGAATAAAAGCCCTTTTCGCTCTAGGACGCTTAGTTTAGGAGATATGGGCAAAAGAAGTTTTTCATATAAAAATTTAATTTTTTTTTTTGGTTTTGAGTGGATTTTTCAATTTTTTGGGGGTGGTCACGAATTAGAGTCCTTTTCGCTCTAGGACGCATATTTAAGGAGATATGGGCAAAAGAAGTTTTTCATATAAAAATTTCAATTTTTTTAGGTTTTGGGTGGATTTTTCAATTTTTTGGGGGTGGTCACGAATTAAAGTCTTTTTCGGTCTAGGACGCATATTTAAGGAGATATGAGCAAAAGAAGATTTTCATAAAAAAATTTCAATTTTTTTTAGGTTTTGAGTGGATTTTTCAATTTTTTGGGGGGTGTCAATTTTTATGGGGGTGGTCACGAATTAAAGTCCTTTTCGCTCTAGGACGCATATTTAAGGAGATATGGGCAAAAGAAGTTTTTCATATAAAAATTTTATTTTTTTCAGGTTTTGGGTGGATTTTTTAATCTTTTGAGGGTGGTCACGAATTAAAGTCCTTTTCGCTCTAGGACGCATATTTAAGGAGATATGGGCAAAAGAAGTTTTTCATATAAAAATTTCAATTTTTTTAGGTTTTGGGTGGATTTTTAAATTTTATGGGGGTGGTCACGAATTCAAGTCCTTTTCGCTCTAGGACGCATATTTAAGGAGATATGGGCAAAAGAAGTTTTTCATATAAAAATTTAAATTTTTTTAGGTTTTGGGTGGATTTTTAAATTTTTTGGGTGTGGTCACGAATTAAAGTCCTTTTCGCTCTAGGACGCATATTTAAGGAGATATGGGCAAAAGAAGTTTTTCATATAAAAATTTCAATTTTTTAGGTTTTGGGTGGATTTTTCAATTTTTTGGGGGTGGTCACGAATTAAAGCCCTTTTCGCTCTAGGACACATATTTAAGGAGATATGGGCAAAAGAAGTTTTTCATATAAAAATTTCAATTTTTTTAGGTTTTGGGTGGATTTTTCAATTTTGTGGGTGTGGTCACGAATTAAAGTCCTTCTCGCTCTAGGACGCATATTTAAGGAGATATGGGCAAAAGAAGTTTTTCATATAAAAATGTCAATTTTTTTAGGTTTTTGGTGGATTTTTCAATTTTTGGGGGTGGTCACGAATTAAAGTCCTTTTCGCTCTAGGACGCTTAGTTTAGGAGATATGGGCAAAAGAAGTTTTTCATATAAAAATTTAATTTTTTTTTAGGTTTTGGGTGGATTTTTCAATTTTTTGGGTGTGTTCACGATTTAAAGTCCTTTTCGCTCTAGGACGCATATTTAAGGAGATATGTGCAAAAGAAGTTTTTCATATAAAAATTTCATTTTTTTTAGGTTTTGGGTGGATTTTTCAATTTTTTGGGAGTGGTCACGAATTAAAGCCCATTTCGCTCTTGGACGCATATTTAAGGAGATATGGGCAAAAGAAGTTTTTCATATAAAAATTTAAATATTTTTAGGTTTTGGGTGGATTTTTCAACTTTTTGGGGGTGGTCACGTATTAAAGTCCTTTTCGCTCTAGGACGCATATTTAAGGATATATGAGCAAAAGAAGTCTTTCATATAAAAAATTCAATTTTTTTAGGTTTTGAGTGGATTTTTCAATTTTTTGGGGGTGGTCACGAATAAAAGCCCTTTTCGCTCTAGGACGCTTAGTTTAGGAGATATGGGCAAAAGAAGTTTTTCATATAAAATTTTTTTTCTTTTGGTTTTGGGTGGATTTTTCAATTTTTTGGGGGTGGTCACGAATTAGAGTCCTTTTCGCTCTAGGACGCATATTTAAGGAGATATGGGCAAAAGAAGTTTTTCATATAAAAATTTAATTTTTTTTAGGTTTTGAGTGGATTTTTCAATTTTTTGGGGGTGGTCACGAATTAAAGTCCTTTTCGCTCTAGGACGCATATTTAAGGAGATATGGGCAAAAGAAGTTTTTCATATAAACATTTCAATTTTTTAGGTTTTGGGTGGATTTTTCAATTTTTTGGGGGTGGTCACGAATTAAAGTCCTTTTCGCTCTAGGACGCATATTTAAGGAGATATGGGCAAAAGAAGTTTTTCATATAAAAATTTCATTTTTTTTAGGTTTTTGGTGGATTTTTCAATTTTTGGGGGTGGTCACGAATTAAAGTCCTTTTCGCTCTAGGACGCTTAGTTTAGGAGATATGGGCAAAAGAAGTTTTTCATATAAAAATTTAATTTTTTTTAGGTTTTGGGTGGATTTTTCAATTTTTTGGGTGTGTTCACGAATTAAAGTCCTTTTCGCTCTAGGACGCATATTTAAGGAGATATGGGCAAAAGAAGTTTTTCATATAAAAATTTCAATTTTTTTAGGTTTTGGGTGGATTTTTCAATTTTTTGGGGGTGGTCACGAATTAAAGCCCTTTTCGCTCTAGGACGCATATTTAAGGAGATATGGGCAAAAGAAGATTTTCATATAAAAATTAAATTTTTTTTAGGTTTTGGGTGGATTTTTCAATTTTTTGGGGGTGGTCACGAATTAAAGTCCTTTTCGCTCTAGGACGCATATTTAAGGATATATGAGCAAAAGAAGTTTTTCATATAAAAAATTCAATTTTTTTAGGTTTTGAGTGGATTTTTCAATTTTTTGGGGGTGGTCACGAATAAAAGCCCTTTTCGCTCTAGGACGCTTAGTTTAGGAGATATGGGCAAAAGAAGTTTTTCATATAAAAATTTAATTTTTTTTTTTGGTTTTGAGTGGATTTTTCAATTTTTTGGGGGTGGTCACGAATTAGAGTCCTTTTCGCTCTAGGACGCATATTTAAGGAGATATGGGCAAAAGAAGTTTTTCATATAAAAATTTCAATTTTTTTAGGTTTTGGGTGGATTTTTCAATTTTTTGGGGGTGGTCACGAATTAAAGTCTTTTTCGGTCTAGGACGCATATTTAAGGAGATATGAGCAAAAGAAGATTTTCATAAAAAAATTTCAATTTTTTTTAGGTTTTGAGTGGATTTTTCAATTTTTTGGGGGGTGTCAATTTTTATGGGGGTGGTCACGAATTAAAGTCCTTTTCGCTCTAGGACGCATATTTAAGGAGATATGGGCAAAAGAAGTTTTTCATATAAAAATTTTATTTTTTTCAGGTTTTGGGTGGATTTTTTAATCTTTTGAGGGTGGTCACGAATTAAAGTCCTTTTCGCTCTAGGACGCATATTTAAGGAGATATGGGCAAAAGAAGTTTTTCATATAAAAATTTCAATTTTTTTAGGTTTTGGGTGGATTTTTAAATTTTATGGGGGTGGTCACGAATTCAAGTCCTTTTCGCTCTAGGACGCATATTTAAGGAGATATGGGCAAAAGAAGTTTTTCATATAAAAATTTAAATTTTTTTAGGTTTTGGGTGGATTTTTAAATTTTTTGGGTGTGGTCACGAATTAAAGTCCTTTTCGCTCTAGGACGCATATTTAAGGAGATATGGGCAAAAGAAGTTTTTCATATAAAAATTTCAATTTTTTAGGTTTTGGGTGGATTTTTCAATTTTTTGGGGGTGGTCACGAATTAAAGTCCTTTTCGCTCTAGGACGCATATTTAAGGAGATATGGGCAAAAGAAGTTTTTCATATAAAAATTTCAATTTTTTTAAGGTTTTGAGTGAATTTTTCAATTTTTTGGGGGTGGTCACGAATTAAAGTCCTTTTCGCTCTAGGACGCTTAGTTTAGGAGATATGGGCAACAGAAGTTTTTCATATAAAAATTTAATTTTTTTTAGGTTTTGGGTGGATTTTTCAATTTTTTGGGGGTGGTCACGAATTAAAGTCCTTTTCGCTCTAGGACGCATATTTAAGGAGATAGGGCAAAGAAGTTTTTCATATAAAAATTTTAATTTTTTAGGTTTTAGGTGGATTTTTCAATTTTTTTGCGGGTGGTCACGAATTAAAGTCCTTTTCGCTCTAGGACGCATATTTAAGGAGATATGGGCAAAAGAAGTTTTTCATATAAAAATTTTTAGGTTTTGGGTGGATTTTTCAATTTTTTGGGGGTGGTCACGAATTAAAGTCCTTTTCGCTCTAGGACGTTTAGTTTAGGAGATATGGGCAAAATAAGTTTTTCATATAAAAATTTAATTTTTTTTAGGTTTTGGGTCGATTTTTCAATATTTTGGGGGTGGTCACGAATTAAAGTCCTTTTCGCTCTAGGACGCATATTTAAGGAGATATGGGCAAAAGAAGTTTTTCATATAAAAATTTTATTTTTTTTAGGTTTTAGGTGGATTTTTCAATTTTTTGAGGGTGGTCACGAATTGAAGTCCTTTTCGCTCTAGAACGCATATTTAAGGAGATATGGGCAAAAGAAGTTTTTCATATAAAAATTTTATTTTTTTTAGGTTTTAGGTGGATTTTTCAATTTTTTGAGGGTGGTCACGAATTGAAGTCCTTTTCGCTCTAGAACGCATATTTAAGGAGATATGGGCAAAAGAAGTTTTTCATATAAAAATTTCAATTTTTTTAGGTTTTGGGTGGATTTTTCAATTTTTTGGGGGTGGTCACGAATTAAAGTCCTTTTCGCTTTAGGACGCATATTTAAGGAGATATGGGCAAAAGAAGTTTTTCATTTTCATGTGGGTGTGGTCACGAATTAAAGTCCTTTTCGCTCTAGGACGCATATTTAAGGAGATATGGGCAAAAGAAGTTCTTCATATAAAAATTTCAATTTTTTTAGGTTTTTGGTGGATTTTTCAATTTTTGGGGGTGGTCACGAATTAAAGTCCTTTTCGCTCTAGGACGCTTAGTTTAGGAGATATGGGCAAAATAAGTTTTTCATATAAAAATTTAATTTTTTTTTAGGTTTTGGGTGGATTTTTCAATTTTTTGGGTGTGTTCACGAATTAAAGTCCTTTTCGCTCTAGGACGCATATTTAAGGAGATATGTGCAAAAGAAGTTTTTCATATAAAAATTTCATTTTTTTTAGGTTTTGGGTGGATTTTTCAATTTTTTGGGAGTGGTCACGAATTAAAGCCCATTTCGCTCTTGGACGCATATTTAAGGAGATATGGGCAAAAGAAGTTTTTCATATAAAAATTTAAATTTTTTTAGGTTTTGGGTGGATTTTTCAACTTTTTGGGGGTGGTCACGTATTAAAGTCCTTTTCGCTCTAGGACGCATATTTAAGGATATATGAGCAAAAGAAGTCTTTCATATAAAAAATTCAATTTTTTTAGGTTTTGAGTGGATTTTTCAATTTTTTGGGGGTGGTCACGAATAAAAGCCCTTTTCGCTCTTGGACGCTTAGTTTAGGAGATATGCGCAAAAGAAGTTTTTCATATAAAATTTTTTTTTGTTTTTGTTTTGGGTGGATTTTTCAATTTTTTGGGGGTGGTCACGAATTAGAGTCCTTTTCGCTCTAGGACGCATATTTAAGGAGATATGGGCAAAAGAAGTTTTTCATATAAAAATTTAAATTTTTTTAGGTTTTGGGTGGATTTTTCAATTTTTTGGGGGTGGTCACGAATTAAAGTATTTTTCGGTCTAGGACGCATATTTAAGGAGATATGAGCAAAAGAAGATTTTCATAAAAAAATTTCAATTTTTTTTAGGTTTTGAGTGGATTTTTCAATTTTTTGGGGGTGGTCACGAATTAAAGTCCTTTTCGCTCTAGGACGCTTAGTTTAGGAGATATGGGCAAAAGAAGTTTTTCATATAAAAATTTAAATTTTTTTAGGTTTTGTGTCGATTTTTCAATATTTTGGGGGTGGTCACGAATTAAAGTCCTTTTCGCTCTAGGACGCATATTTAAGGAGATATGGGCAAAAAAGTTTTTCATATAAAAATTTTAATTTTTTAGGTTTTAGGTGGATTTTTCAATTTGTTTGCGGGTGGTCACGAATTAAAGTCCTTTTCGCTCTAGGACGCATATTTAAGGAGATATGGGCAAAAGAAGTTTTTCATATAAAAATTTAAATTTTTTTTAGGTTTTGGGTGGATTCTTCAATTTTTTGGGGGTGGTCACGAATTAAAGTCCTTTTCGCTCTAGGACACTTAGTTTAGGAGATATGGGCAAAAGAAGTTTTTCATATAAAAATTTAATTTTTTTTAGGTTTTGGGTCGATTTTTCAATATTTTGGGGGTGGTCACGAATTAAAGTCCTTTTCGCTCTAGGACGCATATTTAAGGAGATATGGGCAAAAGAAGTTTTTCATATAAAAATTTTAATTTTTTTAGGTTTTAGGTGGATTTTTCAATTTTTTGGGGGTGGTCACGAATTAAAGTCCTTTTCGCTTTAGGACGCATATTTAAGGAGATATGGGCAAAAGAAGTTTTTCATATAAAAATTTCAATTTTTTTAGGTTTTGGGTGGATTTTTCAATTTTTTGGGTGTGGTCACGAATTAAAGTCCTTTTCGCTCTAGGACGCATATTTAAGGAGATATGGGCAAAAGAAGTTTTTCATATAAAAATTTCAATTTTTTTAGGTTTTGGGTGGATTTTTAAATTTTATGGGGGTGGTCACGAATTCAAGTCCTTTTCGCTCTAGGACGCATATTTAAGGAGATATGGGCAAAAGAAGATTTTCATATAAAAATTTTAATTTTTTTAGGTTTTGGGTGGATTTTTAAATTTTATGGGGGTGGTCACGAATTAAAGTCCTTTTCACTCTAGGACGCATATTTAAGGAGATATGGGCAAAAGAAGTTTTTCATATAAAAATTTCAATTTTTTTAGGTTTTTTTGAGGGTGGTCACAAATTAAAGTCCTTTTCGCTCTAGGACGCATATTTAAGGAGATATGGGCAAAAGAAATTTTTCATATAAAAATTTCATTTTTTTAGGTTTTGGGTGGATTTTTCAATTTTTTGAGGGTGGTCACGAATTAAAGTCCTTTTCGCTCTAGGACGCATATTTAAGGAGATATAGGCAAAAGAAGTTTTTCATATAAAAATTTCAATTTTTTTAGGTTTTGGGTGGATTTTTCAATTTTATGGGGGTGGTCACGAATTAAAGCCCTTTTCGCTCTAGGACGCATATTTAAGGAGATATGGGCAAAAGAAGTTTTTCATAAAAAATTTAAATTTTTTTAGGTTTTGGGTGGATTTTTCAATTTTTTGGGGGTGGTCACGAATTAGAGTCCTTTTCGCTCTAGGACGCATATTTAAGGAGATATGGGCAAAAGAAGTTTTTCATATAAAAATTTAAATTTTTTTAGGTTTTGAGTGGATTTTTCAATTTTTTGGGGGTGGTCACGAATTAAAGCCCTTTTCGCTCTAGGACGCTTAGTTTAGGAGATATGGGCAAAAGAAGTTTTTCATATAAAAATTTAAATTTTTTAGGTTTTGGGTGGATTTTTCAATATTTTGGGGGTGGTCACGAATTAAAGTCCTTTTCGCTCTAGGACGCATATTTAAGGAGATATGGGCAAAGAAGTTTTTCATATAAAAATTTTAATTTTTTAGGTTTTAGGTGGATTTTTCAATTTTTTGGGTGTGGTCACGAATTAAAGTCCTTTTCGCTCTAGGACGCATATTTAAGGAGATATGGGCAAAAGAAGCTTTTCATATAAAAATTTCAATTTTTTTAGGTTTTGGGTGGATTTTTCAATTTTTTGGGTGTGGTCACGAATTAAAGTCCTTTTCGCTCTAGGACGCATATTTAAGGAGATATGGGCAAAAGAAGTTTTTCATATAAAAATTTCAATTTTTTTAGGTTTTGGGTGGATTTTTAAATTTTATGGGGGTGGTCACGAATTAAAGTCCTTTTCGCTCTACGACGCTTAGTTTAGGAGATATGGGCAAAAGAAGTTTTTCATATAAAAATTTAATTTTTTTTAGGTTTTGGGTGGATTTTTCAATTTTTTGGGGGTGGTCACGAATTCAAGTCCTTTTCGCTCTAGGACGCATATTTAAGGAGATATGGGCAAAAGAAGTTTTTCATATAACAATTTCAATTTTTTTAGGTTTTTTTGAGGGTGGTCACAAATTAAAGTCCTTTTCGCTCTAGGACGCATATTTAAGGAGATATGGGCAAAAGAAGTTTTTCATATAAAAATTTTAATTTTTTTTTGTTTTGGCTGGATTTTTCAATTTTTTGGGTGTGGTCACGAATTAAAGTCCTTTTCGCTCTAGGACGCATATTTAAGGAGATATGGGCAAAAGAAGTTTTTCATATAAAAATTTCAATTTTTTTAGGTTTTGGGTGGATTTTTAAATTTTATGGGGGTGGTCACGAATTCAAGTCCTTTTCGCTCTAGGACGAATATTTAAGGAGATATGGGCAAAAGAAGATTTTCATGTAAAAATTTTAATTTTTTTAGGTTTTGGGTGGATTTTTCAATTTTTTGGGTGTGGTCACGAATTAAAGTCCTTTTCGCTCTAGGACGCATATTTAAGGAGATATGGGCAAAAGAAGTTTTTCATATAAAAATTTCAATTTTTTTAGGTTTTGGGTGGATTTTTCACTTTTTTGAGGGTGGTCACGAATTAAAGTCCTTTTCGCTCTAGGACGCATATTTAAGGAGATATGGGCAAAAGAAGTTTTTCATATAAAAATTTTAATTTTTTTATGTTTTGGCTGGATTTTTCAATTTTTTGGGTGTGGTCACGAATTAAAGTCCTTTTCGCTCTAGGACGCATATTTAAGGAGATATGGGCAAAAGAAGTTTTTCATATAAAAATTTCAATTTTTTTAGGTTTTGGGTGGATTTTTAAATTTTATGGGGGTGGTCACGAATTCAAGTCCTTTTCGCTCTAGGACGCATATTTAAGGAGATATGGGCAAAAGAAGATTTTCATATAAAAATTTTAATGTTTTTGGGTTTTGGGTGGATTTTTCAATTTTTTGGGTGTGGTCACGAATTAAAGTCCTTTTCGGTCTAGGACGCATATTTAAGGAGATATGGGCAAAAGAAGTTTTTCGTATAAAAATTTCAATTTTTTTAGATTTTGGGTGGATTTTTCAATTTTTTGGGTGTGTTCACGAATTAAAGTCCTTTTCGCTCTAGGACGCATATTTAAGGAGATATGGGCAAAAGAAGTTTTTCATATAAAAATTTAATTTTTTTTAGGTTTTGGGTGGATTTTTCAATTTTTTGGGGGTGGTCACGAATTAAAGTCCTTTTCGCTCTAGGACGCATATTTAAGGAGATATGGGCAAAAGAAGTTTTTCATATAAAAATTTTAATTTTTTTAGGTTTTGGGTGGATTTTTCAATTTTTTGAGGGTGGTCACAAATTAAAGTCCTTTTCGCTCTAGGACGCATATTTAAGGAGATATGTGCAAAAGAAGTTTTTCATATAAAAATTTCAATTTTTTTAGGTTTTGGGTGGATTTTTAAATTTTATGGGGGTGGTCACGAATTCAAGTCCTTTTCGCTCTAGGACGCATATTTAAGGAGATATGGGCAAAAGAAGATTTTCATATAAAAATTTTAATTTTTTTAGGTTTTGGGTGGATTTTTCAATTTTTTGGGTGTGGTCACGAATTAAAGTCCTTTTCGGTCTAGGACGCATATTTAAGGAGATATGGGCAAAAGAAGTTTTTCGTATACAAATTTCAATTTTTTTAAGATTTTGGGTGGATTTTTAAATTTTTTGGGGGTGGTCACGAATTAAAGTCCTTTTCGCTCTAGGACGCATATTTAAGGAGATATGGGCAAAAGAAGTTTTTCATATAAAAATTTTAATTTTTTTATGTTTTGGCTGGATTTTTCAATTTTTTGGGTGTGGTCACGAATTAAAGTCCTTTCGCTCTAGGACGCATATTTAAGGAGATATGGGCAAAAGAAGTTTTTCATATAAAAATTTAATTTTTTTTAGGTTTTGGGTGGATTTTTCAATTTTTTGGGGGTGGTCACGAATTAAAGTCCTTTTCGCTCTAGGACGCATATTTAAGGAGATATGGGCAAAAGAAGTTTTTCATATAAAAATTTTAATTTTTTTAGGTTTTAGGTGGATTTTTCAATTTTTTGGGTGTGGTCACGAATTAAAGTCCTTTTCGCTCTAGGACGCATATTTAAGGAGATATAGGCAAAAGAAGTTTTTCATATAAAAATTTCAATTTTTTTAGGTTTTGGGTGGATTTTTCAATTTTATGGGGGTGGGCACGAATTAAAGTCCTTTTCGCTCTAGGACGCATATTTAAGGAGATATGGGCAAAAGAATTTGTTCATATAAAAATTTTAATTTTTTTAGGTTTTGGGTGGATTTTTCAATTTTTTGAGGGTGGTCACGAATTAAAGTCCTTTTCGCTCTAGGACGCATATTTAAGGAGATATGGGCAAAAGAAGTTTTTCATATAAAAATTTTAATTTTTTTAGGTTTTGGGTGAATTTTTCAATTTTTTGAGGGTGGTCACGAATTAAAGTCCTTTTCGCTCTAGGACGCATATTTAAGGAGATATGAGCAAAAGAAGTTTTTCATATTAAAATTTAAATTTTTTTTAAGATTTTGAGTGGATTTTTCAATTTTTTGGGGGTGGTCACGAATTAAAGCCCTTTTCGCTCTACGACGCTTAGTTTAGGAGATATGGGCAAAAGAAGTTTTTCATATAAAAATTTAATTTTTTTTAGGTTTTGGGTGGATTTTTCAATTTTTTGGGGGTGGTCACGAATTAAAGTCCTTTTCGCTCTAGGACGCGTATTTAAGGAGATATGGGCAAAAGAAGTTTTTCATATAAAAATTTCAATTTTTTTAGGTTTTTTTGAGGGTGGTCAGAAATTAAAGTCCTTTTCGCTCTAGGACGCATATTTAAGGAGATATGGGCAACAGAAGTTTTTCATATAAAAATTTAAATTTTTTTAGGTTTTGGGTGGATTTTTCAATATTTTGGGGGTGGTCACGAATTAAAGTCCTTTTCGCTCTAGGACGCATATTTAAGGAGATATGAGCAAAAGAAGTTTTTCATATAAAAATTTCAATTTTTTTAGGGTTTGAGTGGATTTTTCAATTTTTTGGGGGTGGTCACGAATTAAAGCCCTTTTCGCTCTAGGACGCATATTTAAGGAGATATGGGCAAAAGAAGTTTTTCATATAAAAATTTCAATTTTTTTAGGTTTTGGGTGGATTTTTCAATTTTTTGGGTGTGGTCACGAATTAAAGTCCTTTTCGCTCTAGGACGCATATTTAAGGAGATATGGGCAAAAGAAGTTTTTCATATAAAAATTTCAATTTTTTTAGGTTTTGGGTGGATTTTCCACGAATTAAAGCCCTTTTCGCTCTAGGACGCATATTTAAGGAGATATGGGCAAAAGAAGTTTTTCATATAAAAATTTTAATTTTTTTTTGTTTTGGCTGGATTTTTCAATTTTTTGGGTGTGGTCACGAATTAAAGTCCTTTTCGCTCTAGGACGCATATTTAAGGAGATATGGGCAAAAGAAGTTTTTCATATAAAAATTTCAATTTTTTTAGGTTTTGGGTGGATTTTTAAATTTTATGGGGGTGGTCACGAATTCAAGTCCTTTTCGCTCTAGGACGAATATTTAAGGAGATATGGGCAAAAGAAGATTTTCATGTAAAAATTTTAATTTTTTTAGGTTTTGGGTGGATTTTTCAATTTTTTGGGTGTGGTCACGAATTCAAGTCCTTTTCGCTCTAGGACGCATATTTAAGGAGATATGGGCAAAAGAAGTTTTTCATATAAAAATTTTAATTTTTTTATGTTTTGGCTGGATTTTTCAATTTTTTGGGTGTGGTCACGAATTAAAGTCCTTTCGCTCTAGGACGCATATTTAAGGAGATATGGGCAAAAGAAGTTTTTCATATAAAAATTTAATTTTTTTTAGGTTTTGGGTGGATTTTTCAATTTTTTGGGGGTGGTCACGAATTAAAGTCCTTTTCGCTCTAGGACGCATATTTAAGGAGATATGGGCAAAAGAAGTTTTTCATATAAAAATTTTAATTTTTTTAGGTTTTGGCTGGATTTTTCAATTTTTTGGGTGTGTTCACGAATTAAAGTCCTTTTCGCTCTAGGACGCATATTTAAGGAGATATGTGCAAAAGAAGTTTTTCATATAAAAATTTCATTTTTTTTAGGTTTTGGGTGGATTTTTCAATTTTTTGGGAGTGGTCACGAATTAAAGCCCATTTCGCTCTTGGACGCATATTTAAGGAGATATGGGCAAAAGAAGTTTTTCATATAAAAATTTAAATTTTTTTAGGTTTTGGGTGGATTTTTCAACTTTTTGGGGGTGGGCACGTATTAAAGTCCTTTTCGCTCTAGGACGCATATTTAAGGATATATGAGCAAAAGAAGTCTTTCATATAAAAAATTCAATTTTTTTAGGTTTTGAGTGGATTTTTCAATTTTTTGGGGGTGGTCACGAATAAAAGCCCTTTTCGCTCTAGGACGCTTAGTTTAGGAGATATGGGCAAAAGAAGTTTTTCATATAAATTTTTTTTTTGTTTTGGTTTTGGGTGGATTTTTCAATTTTTTGGGGGTGGTCACGAATTAGAGTCCTTTTCGCTCTAGGACGCATATTTAAGGAGATATGGGCAAAAGAAGTTTTTCATAAAAAATTTAAATTTTTTTAGGTTTTGGGTGGATTTTTCAATTTTTTGGGGGTGGTCACGAATTAGAGTCCTTTTCGCTCTAGGACGCATATTTAAGGAGATATGGGCAAAAGAAGTTTTTCATATAAAAATTTTAATTTTTTTAGGTTTTGAGTGGATTTTTCAATTTTTTGGGGGTGTCACGAATTAAAGCCCTTTTCGCTCTAGGACGCTTAGTTTAGGAGATATGGGCAAAAGAAGTTTTTCATATAAAAATTTAAATTTTTTTAGGTTTTGGGTCGATTTTTCAATATTTTGGGGGTGGTCACGAATTAAAGTCCTTTTCGCTCTAGGACGCATATTTAAGGAGATATGGGCAAAGAAGTTTTTCATATAAAAATTTTAATTTTTTAGGTTTTAGGTGGATTTTTCAATTTTTTGGGTGTGGTCACGAATTAAAGTCCTTTTCGCTCTAGGACGCATATTTAAGGAGATATGGGCAAAAGAAGCTTTTCATATAAAAATTTCAATTTTTTTAGGTTTTGGGTGGATTTTTCAATTTTTTGGGTGTGGTCACGAATTAAAGTCCTTTTCGCTCTAGGACGCATATTTAAGGAGATATGGGCAAAAGAAGTTTTTCATATAAAAATTTCAATTTTTTTAGGTTTTGGGTGGATTTTTAAATTTTATGGGGGTGGTCACGAATTCAAGTCCTTTTCGCTCTAGGACGCATATTTAAGGAGATATGGGCAAAAGAAGATTTTCATATAAAAATTTTAATTTTTTTAGGTTTTGGGTGGATTTTTAAATTTTATGGGGGTGGTCACGAATTAAAGTCCTTTTCACTCTAGGACGCATATTTAAGGAGATATGGGCAAAAGAAGTTTTTCATATAAAAATTTCAATTTTTTTAGGTTTTTTTGAGGGTGGTCACAAATTAAAGTCCTTTTCGCTCTAGGACGCATATTTAAGGAGATATGGGCAAAAGAAGTTTTTCATATAAAAATTTCATTTTTTTAGGTTTTGGGTGGATTTTTCAATTTTTTGAGGGTGGTCACGAATTAAAGTCCTTTTCGCTCTAGGACGCATATTTAAGGAGATATAGGCAAAAGAAGTTTTTCATATAAAAATTTCAATTTTTTTAGGTTTTGGGTGGATTTTTCAATTTTATGGGGGAGGTCACGAATTAAAGTCCTTTTCGCTCTAGGACGCATATTTAAGGAGATATGGGCAAAAGAATTTTTTCATATAAAAATTTTAATTTTTTTAGGTTTTGGGTGGATTTTTCAATTTTTTGAGGGTGGTCACGAATTAAAGTCCTTTTCGCTCTAGGACGCATATTTAAGGAGATATGGGCAAAAGAAGTTTTTCATATAAAAATTTCAATTTTTTTAGGTTTTGGGTGGATTTTTCAATTTTTTGGGGGTGGTCACGTATTAAAGTCCTTTTCGCTCTAGGACGCATATTTAAGGAGATATGGGCACAAGAAGTTTTTCATATAAAAATATCAATTTTTTTTAGGTTTTGGGTGGATTTTTCAATTTTATGGGGGTGGTCACGAATTAAAGTCCTTTTCACTCTAGGACGCATATTTAAGGAGATATGGGCAAAAGAATTTTTTCATATAAAAATTTCAATTTTTTTCGTTTTTGGGTGGATTTTTCAATTTTTTGGGGGTGGTCACGAATTAAAGTCCTTTTCGCTCTACGACGCTTAGTTTAGGAGATATGGGCAAAAGAAGTTTTTCATATAAAAATTTAATTTTTTTTAGGTTTTGGGTGGATTTTTCAATTTTTTGGGGGTGGTCACGAATTCAAGTCCTTTTCGCTCTAGGACGCATATTTAAGGAGATATGGGCAAAAGAAGTTTTTCATATAACAATTTCAATTTTTTTAGGTTTTTTTGAGGGTGGTCACAAATTAAAGTCCTTTTCGCTCTAGGACGCATATTTAAGGAGATATGGGCAAAAGAAGTTTTTCATATAAAAATTTTAATTTTTTTTTGTTTTGGCTGGATTTTTCAATTTTTTGGGTGTGGTCACGAATTAAAGTCCTTTTCGCTCTAGGACGCATATTTAAGGAGATATGGGCAAAAGAAGTTTTTCATATAAAAATTTCAATTTTTTTAGGTTTTGGGTGGATTTTTAAATTTTATGGGGGTGGTCACGAATTCAAGTCCTTTTCGCTCTAGGACGAATATTTAAGGAGATATGGGCAAAAGAAGATTTTCATGTAAAAATTTTAATTTTTTTAGGTTTTGGGTGGATTTTTCAATTTTTTGGGTGTGGTCACGAATTAAAGTCCTTTTCGCTCTAGGACGCATATTTAAGGAGATATGGGCAAAAGAAGTTTTTCATATAAAAATTTCAATTTTTTTACGTTTTCGGTGGATTTTTCAATTTTTTGAGGGTGGTCACGAATTAAAGTCCTTTTCGCTCTAGGACGCATATTTAAGGAGATATGGGCAAAAGAAGTTTTTCATATAAAAATTTTAATTTTTTTATGTTTTGGCTGGATTTTTCAATTTTTTGGGTGTGGTCACGAATTAAAGTCCTTTTCGCTCTAGGACGCATATTTAAGGAGATATGGGCAAAAGAAGTTTTTCATATAAAAATTTCAATTTTTTTAGGTTTTGGGTGGATTTTTAAATTTTATGGGGGTGGTCACGAATTCAAGTCCTTTTCGCTCTAGGACGCATATTTAAGGAGATATGGGCAAAAGAAGATTTTCATATAAAAATTTTAATTTTTTTGGGTTTTGGGTGGATTTTTCAATTTTTTGGGTGTGGTCACGAATTAAAGTCCTTTTCGGTCTAGGACGCATATTTAAGGAGATATGGGCAAAAGAAGTTTTTCGTATAAAAATTTCAATTTTTTTAGGTTTTGGGTGGATTTTTAAATTTTTTGGGTGTGGTCACGAATTAAAGTCCTTTTCGCTCTAGGACGCATATTTAAGGAGATATGGGCAAAAGAAGTTTTTCATATAAAAATTTTAATTTTTTTATGTTTTGGCTGGATTTTTCAATTTTTTGGGTGTGTTCACGAATTAAAGTCCTTTTCGCTCTAGGACGCATATTTAAGGAGATATGGGCAAAAGAAGTTTTTCATATAAAAATTTAATTTTTTTTAGGTTTTGGGTGGATTTTTCAATTTTTTGGGGGTGGTCACGAATTAAAGTCCTTTTCGCTCTAGGACGCATATTTAAGGAGATATGGGCAAAAGAAGTTTTTCATATAAAAATTTTAATTTTTTTAGGTTTTGGGTGGATTTTTCAATTTTTTGAGGGTGGTCACAAATTAAAGTCCTTTTCGCTCTAGGACGCATATTTAAGGAGATATGTGCAAAAGAAGTTTTTCATATAAAAATTTAAATTTTTTTAGGTTTTGGGTGGATTTTTCAATTTTTTGGGTGTGGTCACGAATTAAAGTCCTTTTCGCTCTAGGACGCATATTTAAGGAGATATAGGCAAAAGAAGTTTTTCATATAAAAATTTAAATTTTTTTAGGTTTTGGGTGGATTTTTCAATTTTATGGGGGTGGTCACGAATTAAAGTCCTTTTCGCTCTAGGACGCATATTTAAGGAGATATGGGCAAAAGAATTTTTTCATATAAAAATTTTAATTTTTTTAGGTTTTGGGTGGAATTTTCAATTTTTTGAGGGTGGTCACGAATTAAAGTCCTTTTCGCTCTAGGACGCATATTTAAGGAGATATGGGCAAAAGAAGTTTTTCATATAAAAATTTTAATTTTTTTAGGTTTTGGGTGGATTTTTCAATTTTTTGAGGGTGGTCACGAATTAAAGTCCTTTTCGCTCTAGGACGCATGTTTAAGGAGATATGAGCAAAAGAAGTTTTTCATATAAAAATTTAAATTTTTTTTAAGATTTTGAGTGGATTTTTCAATTTTTTGGGGGTGGTCACGAATTAAAGCCCTTTTCGCTCTACGACGCTTAGTTTAGGAGATATGGGCAAAAGAAGTTTTTCATATAAAAATTTAAATTTTTTAGGTTTTGGGTGAATTTTTCAATTTTTTGAGGGTGGTCACGAATTAAAGTCCTTTTCGCTCTAGGACGCATATTTAAGGATATATGAGCAAAAGAAGTCTTTCATATAAAAAATTCAATTTTTTTAGGTTTTGAGTGGATTTTTCAATTTTTTGGGGGTGGTCACGAATAAAAGCCCTTTTCGCTCTAGGACGCTTAGTTTAGGAGATATGGGCAAAAGAAGTTTTTCATATAAATTTTTTTTTGTTTTGGTTTTGGGTGGATTTTTCAATTTTTTGGGGGTGGTCACGAATTAGAGTCCTTTTCGCTCTAGGACGCATATTTAAGGAGATATGGGCAAAAGAAGTTTTTCATAAAAAATTTAAATTTTTTTAGGTTTTGGGTGGATTTTTCAATTTTTTGGGGGTGGTCACGAATTAGAGTCCTTTTCGCTCTAGGACGCATATTTAAGGAGATATGGGCAAAAGAAGTTTTTCATATAAAAATTTTAATTTTTTTAGGTTTTGAGTGGATTTTTCAATTTTTTGGGGGTGTCACGAATTAAAGCCCTTTTCGCTCTAGGACGCTTAGTTTAGGAGATATGGGCAAAAGAAGTTTTTCATATAAAAATTTAAATTTTTTTAGGTTTTGGGTCGATTTTTCAATATTTTGGGGGTGGTCACGAATTAAAGTCCTTTTCGCTCTAGGACGCATATTTAAGGAGATATGGGCAAAGAAGTTTTTCATATAAAAATTTTAATTTTTTAGGTTTTAGGTGGATTTTTCAATTTTTTGGGTGTGGTCACGAATTAAAGTCCTTTTCGCTCTAGGACGCATATTTAAGGAGATATGGGCAAAAGAAGCTTTTCATATAAAAATTTCAATTTTTTTAGGTTTTGGGTGGATTTTTCAATTTTTTGGGTGTGGTCACGAATTAAAGTCCTTTTCGCTCTAGGACGCATATTTAAGGAGATATGGGCAAAAGAAGTTTTTCATATAAAAATTTCAATTTTTTTAGGTTTTGGGTGGATTTTTAAATTTTATGGGGGTGGTCACGAATTCAAGTCCTTTTCGCTCTAGGACGCATATTTAAGGAGATATGGGCAAAAGAAGATTTTCATATAAAAATTTTAATTTTTTTAGGTTTTGGGTGGATTTTTAAATTTTATGGGGGTGGTCACGAATTAAAGTCCTTTTCACTCTAGGACGCATATTTAAGGAGATATGGGCAAAAGAAGTTTTTCATATAAAAATTTCAATTTTTTTAGGTTTTTTTGAGGGTGGTCACAAATTAAAGTCCTTTTCGCTCTAGGACGCATATTTAAGGAGATATGGGCAAAAGAAGTTTTTCATATAAAAATTTCATTTTTTTAAGTTTTGGGTGGATTTTTCAATTTTTTGAGGGTGGTCACGAATTAAAGTCCTTTTCGCTCTAGGACGCATATTTAAGGAGATATAGGCAAAAGAAGTTTTTCATATAAAAATTTCAATTTTTTTAGGTTTTGGGTGGATTTTTCAATTTTATGGGGGTGGTCACGAATTAAAGTCCTTTTCGCTCTAGGACGCATATTTAAGGAGATATGGGCAAAAGAATTTTTTCATATAAAAATTTTAATTTTTTTAGGTTTTGGGTGGATTTTTCAATTTTTTGAGGGTGGTCACGAATTAAAGTCCTTTTCGCTCTAGGACGCATATTTAAGGAGATATGGGCAAAAGAAGTTTTTCATATAAAAATTTCAATTTTTTTAGGTTTTGGGTGGATTTTTCAATTTTTTGGGGGTGGTCACGTATTAAAGTCCTTTTCGCTCTAGGACGCATATTTAAGGAGATATGGGCACAAGAAGTTTTTCATATAAAAATATCAATTTTTTTTAGGTTTTAGGTGGATTTTTCAATTTTATGGGGGTGGTCACGAATTAAAGTCCTTTTCACTCTAGGACGCATATTTAAGGAGATATGGGCAAAAGAATTTTTTCATATAAAAATTTCAATTTTTTTCGTTTTTGGGTGGATTTTTCAATTTTTTGGGGGTGGTCACGAATTAAAGTCCTTTTCGCTCTACGACGCTTAGTTTAGGAGATATGGGCAAAAGAAGTTTTTCATATAAAAATTTAATTTTTTTTAGGTTTTGGGTGGATTTTTCAATTTTTTGGGGGTGGTCACGAATTCAAGTCCTTTTCGCTCTAGGACGCATATTTAAGGAGATATGGGCAAAAGAAGTTTTTCATATAACAATTTCAATTTTTTTAGGTTTTTTTGAGGGTGGTCACAAATTAAAGTCCTTTTCGCTCTAGGACGCATATTTAAGGAGATATGGGCAAAAGAAGTTTTTCATATAAAAATTTTAATTTTTTTTTGTTTTGGCTGGATTTTTCAATTTTTTGGGTGTGGTCACGAATTAAAGTCCTTTTCGCTCTAGGACGCATATTTAAGGAGATATGGGCAAAAGAAGTTTTTCATATAAAAATTTCAATTTTTTTAGGTTTTGGGTGGATTTTTAAATTTTATGGGGGTGGTCACGAATTCAAGTCCTTTTCGCTCTAGGACGAATATTTAAGGAGATATGGGCAAAAGAAGATTTTCATGTAAAAATTTTAATTTTTTTAGGTTTTGGGTGGATTTTTCAATTTTTTGGGTGTGGTCACGAATTAAAGTCCTTTTCGCTCTAGGACGCATATTTAAGGAGATATGGGCAAAAGAAGTTTTTCATATAAAAATTTCAATTTTTTTACGTTTTCGGTGGATTTTTCAATTTTTTGAGGGTGGTCACGAATTAAAGTCCTTTTCGCTCTAGGACGCATATTTAAGGAGATATGGGCAAAAGAAGTTTTTCATATAAAAATTTTAATTTTTTTATGTTTTGGCTGGATTTTTCAATTTTTTGGGTGTGGTCACGAATTAAAGTCCTTTTCGCTCTAGGACGCATATTTAAGGAGATATGGGCAAAAGAAGTTTTTCATATAAAAATTTCAATTTTTTTAGGTTTTGGGTGGATTTTTAAATTTTATGGGGGTGGTCACGAATTCAAGTCCTTTTCGCTCTAGGACGCATATTTAAGGAGATATGGGCAAAAGAAGATTTTCATATAAAAATTTTAATTTTTTTGGGTTTTGGGTGGATTTTTCAATTTTTTGGGTGTGGTCACGAATTAAAGTCCTTTTCGGTCTAGGACGCATATTTAAGGAGATATGGGCAAAAGAAGTTTTTCGTATAAAAATTTCAATTTTTTTAGGTTTTGGGTGGATTTTTAAATTTTTTGGGTGTGGTCACGAATTAAAGTCCTTTTCGCTCTAGGACGCATATTTAAGGAGATATGGGCAAAAGAAGTTTTTCATATAAAAATTTTAATTTTTTTATGTTTTGGCTGGATTTTTCAATTTTTTGGGTGTGTTCACGAATTAAAGTCCTTTTCGCTCTAGGACGCATATTTAAGGAGATATGGGCAAAAGAAGTTTTTCATATAAAAATTTAATTTTTTTTAGGTTTTGGGTGGATTTTTCAATTTTTTGGGGGTGGTCACGAATTAAAGTCCTTTTCGCTCTAGGACGCATATTTATGGAGATATGGGCAAAAGAAGTTTTTCATATAAAAATTTTAATTTTTTTAGGTTTTGGGTGGATTTTTCAATTTTTTGAGGGTGGTCACAAATTAAAGTCCTTTTCGCTCTAGGACGCATATTTAAGGAGATATGTGCAAAAGAAGTTTTTCATATAAAAATTTAAATTTTTTTAGGTTTTGGGTGGATTTTTCAATTTTTTGGGTGTGGTCACGAATTAAAGTCCTTTTCGCTCTAGGACGCATATTTAAGGAGATATAGGCAAAAGAAGTTTTTCATATAAAAATTTAAATTTTTTTAGGTTTTGGGTGGATTTTTCAATTTTATGGGGGTGGTCACGAATTAAAGTCCTTTTCGCTCTAGGACGCATATTTAAGGAGATATGGGCAAAAGAATTTTTTCATATAAAAATTTTAATTTTTTTAGGTTTTGGGTGGAATTTTCAATTTTTTGAGGGTGGTCACGAATTAAAGTCCTTTTCGCTCTAGGACGCATATTTAAGGAGATATGGGCAAAAGAAGTTTTTCATATAAAAATTTTAATTTTTTTAGGTTTTGGGTGGATTTTTCAATTTTTTGAGGGTGGTCACGAATTAAAGTCCTTTTCGCTCTAGGACGCATATTTAAGGAGATATGAGCAAAAGAAGTTTTTCATATAAAAATTTAAATTTTTTTTAAGATTTTGAGTGGATTTTTCAATTTTTTGGGGGTGGTCACGAATTAAAGCCCTTTTCGCTCTACGACGCTTAGTTTAGGAGATATGGGCAACAGAAGTTTTTCATATAAAAATTTAATTTTTTTTAGGTTTTGGGTGGATTTTTCAATTTTTTGGGGGTGGTCACGAATTAAAGTCCTTTTCGCTCTAGGACGCATATTTAAGGAGATATGGGCAAAAGAAGTTTTTCATATAAAAATTTAATTTTTTTTAGGTTTTGGGTGGATTTTTCAATTTTTTGGGGGTGGTCACGAATTAAAGTCCTTTTCGCTCTAGGACGCATATTTAAGGAGATATGGGCAAAAGAAGTTTTTCATATAAAAAAAAATTTTTTGGGGGTGGTCACGAATTAAAGTCCTTTTCGCTCTAGGACGCATATTTAAGGAGATATGGGCAAAAGAAGTTTTTCATATAAAAATTTTAATTTTTTTATGTTTTGGCTGGATTTTTCAATTTTTTGGGTGTGGTCACGAATTAAAGTCCTTTCGCTCTAGGACGCATATTTAAGGAGATATGGGCAAAAGAAGTTTTTCATATAAAAATTTAATTTTTTTTAGGTTTTGGGTGGATTTTTCAATTTTTTGGGGGTGGTCACGAATTAAAGTCCTTTTCGCTCTAGGACGCATATTTAAGGAGATATGGGCAAAAGAAGTTTTTCATATAAAAATTTTAATTTTTTTAGGTTTTGGGTGGATTTTTCAATTTTTTGGGTGTGGTCACGAATTAAAGTCCTTTTCGCTCTAGGACGCATATTTAAGGAGATATAGGCAAAAGAAGTTTTTCATATAAAAATTTCAATTTTTTTAGGTTTTGGGTGGATTTTTCAATTTTATGGGGGTGGTCACGAATTAAAGTCCTTTTCGCTCTAGGACGCATATTTAAGGAGATATGGGCAAAAGAATTTTTTCATATAAAAATTTTAATTTTTTTAGGTTTTGGGTGGATTTTTCAATTTTTTGAGGGTGGTCACGAATTAAAGTCCTTTTCGCTCTAGGACGCATATTTAAGGAGATATGGGCAAAAGAAGTTTTTCATATAAAAATTTTAATTTTTTTAGGTTTTGGGTGAATTTTTCAATTTTTTGAGGGTGGTCACGAATTAAAGTCCTTTTCGCTCTAGGACGCATATTTAAGGAGATATGGGCAAAAGAAGTTTTTCATATAAAAATTTAAATTTTTTTTAAGATTTTGAGTGGATTTTTCAATTTTTTGGGGGTGGTCACGAATTAAAGCCCTTTTCGCTCTACGACGCTTAGTTTAGGAGATATGGGCAAAAGAAGTTTTTCATATAAAAATTTAATTTTTTTTAGGTTTTGGGTGGATTTTTCAATTTTTTGGGGGTGGTCACGAATTAAAGTCCTTTTCGCTCTAGGACGCATATTTAAGGAGATATGGGCAAAAGAAGTTTTTCATATAAAAATTTCAATTTTTTTAGGTTTTTTTGAGGGTGGTCACAAATTAAAGTCCTTTTCGCTCTAGGACGCATATTTAAGGAGATATGGGCAACAGAAGTTTTTCATATAAAAATTTAAATTTTTTTAGGTTTTGGGTGGATTTTTCAATATTTTGGGGGTGGTCACGAATTAAAGTCCTTTTCGCTCTAGGACGCATATTTAAGGAGATATGAGCAAAAGAAGTTTTTCATATAAAAATTTCAATTTTTTTAGGGTTTGAGTGGATTTTTCAATTTTTTGGGGGTGGTCACGAATTAAAGCCCTTTTCGCTCTAGGACGCATATTTAAGGAGATATGGGCAAAAGAAGTTTTTCATATAAAAATTTCAATTTTTTTAGGTTTTGGGTGGATTTTTCAATTTTTTGGGTGTGGTCACGAATTAAAGTCCTTTTCGCTCTAGGATGCATATTTAAGGAGATATGGGCAAAAGAAGTTTTTCATATAAAAATTTCAATTTTTTTAGGTTTTGGGTGGATTTTCCACGAATTAAAGCCCTTTTCGCTCTAGGACGCATATTTAAGGAGATATGGGCAAAAGAAGTTTTTCATATAAAAATGTAATTTTTTTAGGTTTTGGGTGGATTTTTCAATTTTTTGGGTGTGGTCACGAATTAAAGTCCTTTTCGCTCTAGGACGCATATTTAAGGAGATATGGGCAAAAGAAGTTTTTCATATAAAAATTTAAATTTTTTTAGGTTTTGGGTGGATTTTTAAATTTTTTGGGGGTGGTCACGAATTAAAGTCCTTTTCGCTCTAGGACGCATATTTAAGGAGATATGGGCAAAAGAAGTTTTTCATATAAAAATTTCAATTTTTTTAGGTTTTGGGTGGATTTTTCAATTTTTTGAGGGTGGTCACGAATTAAAGTCCTTTTCGCTCTAGGACGCATATTTAAGGAGATATGGGCAAAAGAAGTTTTTCATATAAAAATTTCAATTTTTTTAGGTTTTGGGTGGATTTTTCAATTTTTTGGGGGTGGTCACGAATTAAAGTCCTTTTCGCTCTACGACGCTTAGTTTAGGAGATATGGGCAAAAGAAGTTTTTCATATAAAAATTTAATTTTTTTTAGGTTTTGAGTGGATTTTTCAATTTTTTGGGGGTGGTCACGAATTAAAGTCCTTTTCGCTCTAGGACGCATATTTAAGGAGATATGAGCAAAAGAAGTTTTTCATATAAAAATTTCAATTTTTTTACGTTTTTTTGAGGGTGGTCACAAATTAAAGTCCTTTTCGCTCTAGGACGCATATTTAAGGAGATATGGGCAAAAGAAGTTTTTCATATAAAAATTTCAATTTTTTTAGGTTTTGGGTGGATTTTTCAATTTTTTGGGGGTGGTCACGAATTAAAGTTCTTTTCGCTCTAGGACGCATATTTAAGGAGATATGGGCAAAAGAAGTTTTTCATATAAAAATTTAAATTTTTTTAGGTTTTGGGTGGATTTTTCAATTTTTTGGGGTTGGTCACGAATTAAAGTTCTTTTCGCTCTAGGACGCATATTTAAGGAGATATGGGCAAAAGAAGTTTTTCATATAAAAATTTCAATTTTTTTAGGTGGATTTTTCAATTTTTTGGGTGTGGTCACGAATTAAAGTCCTTTTCGCTCTAGGACGCATATTTAAGGAGATATGGGCAAAATAAGTTTTTCATATAAAAATTTCAATTTTTTTAGGTTTTGGGTGGATTTTTAAATTTTTTGGGGGTGGTCACGAATTAAAGTCCTTTTCGCTCTAGGACGCATATTTAAGGAGATATGGGCAAAAGAAGTTTTTCATATAAACATTTTAATTTTTTTATGTTTTGGGTGGATTTTTCAATTTTCTGGGGGTGGTCACGAATTAAAGTCCTTTTCGCTCTAGGACGCATATTTAAGGAGATATGGGCAAAAGAAGGTTTTCATATAAAAATTTCAATTTTTTTAGGTGGATTTTTCAATTTTTTGGGTGTGGTCACGAATTAAAGTCCTTTTCGCTCTAGGACGCATATTTAAGGAGATATGGGCAAAAGAAGTTTTTCATATAAAAATTTCAATTTTTTTAGGTTTTGGGTGGATTTTTCAATTTTTTGGGGGTGGTCACGAATTAAAGTCCTTTTCGCTCTAGGACGCATATTTAAGGAGATATGGGCAAAAGAACTTTTTCATATAAAAATTTCAATTTTTTTAGGGTTTGAGTGGATTTTTCAATTTTTTGGGGGTGGTCACGAATTAAAGCCCTTTTCGCTCTAGGACGCATATTTAAGGAGATATGGGCAAAAGAAGTTTTTCATATAAAAATTTCAATTTTTTTTTTCGCTCCATGCGTCCTAGAGCGAATTAAAGTCATTTTCGCTCTAGGACGCATATTTAAGGAGATATGGGCAACAGAAGTTTTTCATATAAAAATTTAAATTTTTTTAGGTTTTGGGTGGATTTTTCAATATTTTGGGGGTGGTCACGAATTAAAGTCCTTTTCGCTCTAGGACGCATATTTAAGGAGATATGAGCAAAAGAAGTTTTTCATATAAAAATTTCAATTTTTTTAGGGTTTGAGTGGATTTTTCAATTTTTTGGGGGTGGTCACGAATTAAAGCCCTTTTCGCTCTAGGACGCATATTTAAGGAGATATGGGCAAAAGAAGTTTTTCATATAAAAATTTCACGAATTAAAGCCCTTTTCGCTCTAGGACGCATATTTAAGGAGCTATGGGCAAAAGAAGTTTTTCATATAAAAATGTAAATTTTTTTAGGTTTTGGGTGGATTTTTCAATTTTTTGGGTGTGGTCACGAATTAAAGTCCTTTTCGCCCTAGGACGCATATTTAAGGAGATATGGGCAAAAGAAGTTTTTCATATAAAAATTTCAATTTTTTTAGGTTTTGGGTGGATTTTAAAATTTTTTGGGGGTGGTCACGAATTAAAGCCCTTTTCGCTCTAGGACGCATATTTAAGGAGATATGGGCAAAAGAAGTTTTTCATATAAAAATTTCAATTTTTTTAGGTTTTGGGTGGATTTTTCAATTTTTTGGGTGTGGTCACGAATTAAAGTCCTTTTCGCTCTAGGACGCATATTTAAGGAGATATGGGCAAAAGAAGTTTTTCATATAAAAATTTCAATTTTTTTAGGTTTTGGGTGGATTTTCCACGAATTAAAGCCCTTTTCGCTCTAGGACGCATATTTAAGGAGATTTGGGCAAAAGAAGTTTTTCATATAAAAATGTAAATTTTTTTAGGTTTTGGGTGGATTTTTCAATTTTTTGGGTGTGGTCACGAATTAAAGTCCTTTTCGCTCTAGGACGCATATTTAAGGAGATATGGGCAAAAGAAGTTTTTCATATAAAAATTTCAATTTTTTTAGGTTTTGGGTGGATTTTAAAATTTTTTGGGGGTAGTCACGAATTAAAGTCCTTTTCGCTCTAGGACGCATATTTAAGGAGATATGGGCAAAAGAAGTTTTTCATATAAAAATTTCAATTTTTTTAGATTTTGGGTGGATTTTTCAATTTTTTGAGGGTGGTCACGAATTAAAGTCCTTTTCGCTCTACGACGCTTAGTTTAGGAGATATGGGCAAAAGAAGTTTTTCATATAAAAATTTAATTTTTTTTAGGTTTTGGGTGAATTTTTACATTTTTTGGGGGTGGTCACGAATTAAAGTCCTTTTCGCTCTAGGACGCATATTTAAGGAGATATGGGCAAAAGAAGTTTTTCATATAAAAATTTTAATTTTTTTATGTTTTGGCTGGATTTTTCAATTTTTTGGGTGTGATCACGAATTAAAGTCCTTTTCGCATATTTAAGGAGATATGGGCAAAAGAAGTTTTTCATATAAAAATTTAAATTTTTTTAGGTTTTGGGTGGATTATTCAATTTTTTGGGTGTGGTCACGAATTAAAGTCCTTTTCGCTCTAGGACGCATATTTAAGGAGATATGGGCAAAAGAAGTTTTTCATATAAAAATTTCAATTTTTTTAGGTTTTGGGTGGATTTTTCAATTTTTTGAGGGTGGTCACAAATTAAAGTCCTTTTCGCTCTAGGACGCATATTTAAGGAGATATGTGCAAAAGAAGTTTTTCATATAAAAATTTAAATTTTTTTAGGTTTTGGGTGGATTTTTCAATTTTTTGGGTGTGGTCACGAATTAAAGTCCTTTTCGCTCTAGGACGCATATTTAAGGAGATATGGGCAAAAAAAGTTTTTCATATAAAAATTTAATTTTTTTATGTTTTGGCTGGATTTTTCAATTTTTTGGGTGTGGTCACGAATTAAAGTCCTTTTCGCTCTAGGACGCATATTTAAGGAGATATGGGCAAAAGAAGTTTTTCATATAAAAATTTAATTTTTTTTAGGTTTTGGGTGGATTTTTCAATTTTTTGGGGGTGGTCACGAATTAAAGTCCTTTTCGCTCTAGGACGCATATTTAAGGAGATATGGGCAAAAGAAGTTTTTCATATAAAAATTTAATTTTTTTTAGGTTTTGGGTGGATTTTTCAATTTTTTGGGGGTGGTCACGAATTAAAGCCCTTTTCGCTCTAGGACGCATATTTAAGGAGATATGGGCAAAAGAAGTTTTTCATATAAAAATTTAAATTTTTTTTCTTTTCGCTCTATGCGTCCTAGAGCGAATTGAAGTCATTTTCGCTCTAGGACGCATATTTAAGGAGATATGGGCAACAGAAGTTTTTCATATAAAAATTTAAATTTTTTTAGGTTTTGGGTGGATTTTTCAATATTTTTGGGGTGGTCACGAATTAAAGTCCTTTTCGCTCTAGGACGCATATTTAAGGAGATATGAGCAAAAGAAGTTTTTCATATAAAAATTTCAATTTTTTTAGGGTTTGAGTGGATTTTTCAATTTTTTGGGTGTGGTCACGAATTAAAGTCCTTTTCGCTCTAGGACGCATATTTAAGGAGATATGGGCAAAAGAAGTTTTTCATATAAAAATTTCAATTTTTTTAGGTTTTGGGTGGATTTTTCAATTTTTTGGGTGTGGTCACGAATTAAAGTCCTTTTCGCTCTAGGACGCATATTTAAGGAGATATGGGCAAAAGAAGTTTTTCATATAAAAATTTCAATTTTTTTAGGTTTTGGGTGGATTTTCCACGAATTAAAGCCCTTTTCGCTCTAGGACGCATATTTAAGGAGATATGGGCAAAAGAAGTTTTTCTCATAAAAAATGTAAATTTTTTTAGGTTTTGGGTGGATTTTTCAATTTTTTGGGTGTGGTCACGAATTAAAGTCCTTTTCGCTCTAGGACGCATATTTAAGGAGATATGGGCAAAAGAAGTTTTTCATATAAAAATTTCAATTTTTTTAGATTTTGGGTGGATTTTTCAATTTTTTGAGGGTGGTCACGAATTAAAGTCCTTTTCGCTCTACGACGCTTAGTTTAGGAGATATGGGCAAAAGAAGTTTTTCATATAAAAATTTAATTTTTTTTAGGTTTTGGGTGGATTTTTACATTTTTTGGGGGTGGTCACGAATTAAAGTCCTTTTCGCTCTAGGACGCATATTTAAGGAGATATGGGCAAAAGAAGTTTTTCATATAAAAATTTTAATTTTTTTATGTTTTGGCTGGATTTTTCAATTTTTTGGGTGTGATCACGAATTAAAGTCCTTTTCGCATATTTAAGGAGATATGGGCAAAAGAAGTTTTTCATATAAAAATTTAAATTTTTTTAGGTTTTGGGTGGATTATTCAATTTTTTGGGTGTGGTCACGAATTAAAGTCCTTTTCGCTCTAGGACGCATATTTAAGGAGATATGGGCAAAAGAAGTTTTTCATATAAAAATTTCAATTTTTTTAGGTTTTGGGTGGATTTTTCAATTTTTTGAGGGTGGTCACAAATTAAAGTCCTTTTCGCTCTAGGACGCATATTTAAGGAGATATGTGCAAAAGAAGTTTTTCATATAAAAATTTAAATTTTTTTAGGTTTTGGGTGGATTTTTCAATTTTTTGGGTGTGGTCACGAATTAAAGTCCTTTTCGCTCTAGGACGCATATTTAAGGAGATATGGGCAAAAGAAGTTTTTCATATAAAAATTTAATTTTTTTATGTTTTGGCTGGATTTTTCAATTTTTTGGGTGTGGTCACGAATTAAAGTCCTTTTCGCTCTAGGACGCATATTTAAGGAGATATGGGCAAAAGAAGTTTTTCATATAAAAATTTAATTTTTTTTAGGTTTTGGGTGGATTTTTCAATTTTTTGGGGGTGGTCACGAATTAAAGTCCTTTTCGCTCTAGGACGCATATTTAAGGAGATATGGGCAAAAGAAGTTTTTCATATAAAAATTTAATTTTTTTTAGGTTTTGGGTGGATTTTTCAATTTTTTGGGGGTGGTCACGAATTAAAGCCCTTTTCGCTCTAGGACGCATATTTAAGGAGATATGGGCAAAAGAAGTTTTTCATATAAAAATTTAAATTTTTTTCTTTTCGCTCTATGCGTCCTAGAGCGAATTGAAGTCATTTTCGCTCTAGGACGCATATTTAAGGAGATATGGGCAACAGAAGTTTTTCATATAAAAATTTAAATTTTTTTAGGTTTTGGGTGGATTTTTCAATATTTTTGGGGTGGTCACGAATTAAAGTCCTTTTCGCTCTAGGACGCATATTTAAGGAGATATGAGCAAAAGAAGTTTTTCATATAAAAATTTCAATTTTTTTAGGGTTTGAGTGGATTTTTCAATTTTTTGGGGGTGGTCACGAATTAAAGCCCTTTTCGCTCTAGGACGCATATTTAAGGAGATATGGGCAAAAGAAGTTTTTCATATAAAAATTTCAATTTTTTTAGGTTTTGGGTGGATTTTTCAATTTTTTGGGTGTGGTCACGAATTAAAGTCCTTTTCGCTCTAGGACGCATATTTAAGGAGATATGGGCAAAAGAAGTTTTTCATATAAAAATTTCAATTTTTTTAGGTTTTGGGTGGATTTTCCACGAATTAAAGCCCTTTTCGCTCTAGGACGCATATTTAAGGAGATATGGGCAAAAGAAGTTTTTCTCATAAAAAATGTAAATTTTTTTAGGTTTTGGGTGGATTTTTCAATTTTTTGGGTGTGGTCACGAATTAAAGTCCTTTTCGCTCTAGGACGCATATTTAAGGAGATATGGGCAAAAGAAGTTTTTCATATAAAAATTTAAATTTTTTTAGGTTTTGGGTGGATTTTTAAATTTTTCGGGGGTGGTCACGAATTAAAGTCCTTTTCGCTCTAGGACGCATATTTAAGGAGATATGGGCAAAAGAAGTTTTTCATATAAAAATTTCAATTTTTTTTAGGTTTTGGGTGGATTTTTCAATTTTTTGAGGGTGGTCACGAATTAAAGTCCTTTTCGCTCTAGGACGCATATTTAAGGAGATATGGGCAAAAGAAGTTTTTCATATAAAAATTTCAATTTTTTTAGGTTTTGGGTGGATTTTTCAATTTTTTGGGGGTGGTCACGAATTAAAGTCCTTTTCGCTCTACGACGCATATTTAAGGAGATATGGTCAAAAGAAGTTTTTCATATAAAGATTTAAATTTTTTTAGGTTTTTTTGAGGGTGGTCACAAATTAAAGTCCTTTTCGCTCTAGGACGCATATTTAAGGAGATATGGGCAAAAGAAGTTTTTCATATAAAAAATTCAATTTTTTTAGGTTTTGGGTGGATTTTTCAATATTTTGGGGGTGGTCACGAATTAAAGTCCTTTTCGCTCTAGGACGCATATTTAAGGAGATATGGGCAAAAGAAGTTTTTCATATAAAAATTTAAATTTTTTTAGGTTTTGGGTGGATTTTTCAATTTTTTGGGTGTGATCACGAATTAAAGTCATTTTCGCTCTAGGACGCATATTTAAGGAGATATGGGCAAAAGAAGTTTTTCATATAAAAATTTAAATTTTTTTAGGTTTTGGGTGGATTTTTCAATTTTTTGGGTGTGGTCACGAATTAAAGTCCTTTTCGCTCTAGGACGCATATTTAAGGAGATATGGGCAAAAGAAGTTTTTCATATAAAAATTTAATTTTTTTATGGTTTGGCTGGATTTTTCAATTTTTTGGGTGTGGTCACGAATTAAAGTCCTTTTCGCTCTAGGACGCATATTTAAGGAGATATGGGCAAAAGAAGTTTTTCATATAAAAATTTAATTTTTTTTAGGTTTTGGGTGGATTTTTCAATTTTTTGGGGGGTGGTCACGAATTAAAGTCCTTTTCGCTCTAGGACGCATATTTAAGGAGATATGGGCAAAAGAAGTTTTTCATATAAAAATTTCAATTTTTTTTAGGTTTTGGGTGGATTTTTCAATTTTTTGGGAGTGGTCACGAATTAAAGCCCTTTTCGCTCTAGGACGCATATTTAAGGAGATATGGGCAAAAGAAGTTTTTCATATAAAAATTTAAATTTTTTTTCTTTTCGCTCTATGCGTCCTAGAGCGAATTGAAGTCATTTTCGCTCTAGGACGCATATTTAAGGAGATATGGGCAACAGAAGTTTTTCATATAAAAATTTAAATTTTTTTAGGTTTTGGGTGGATTTTTCCATATTTTTGGGGTGGTCACGAATTAAAGTCCTTTTCGCTCTAGGACGCATATTTAAGGAGATATGAGCAAAAGAAGTTTTTCATATAAAAATTTCAATTTTTTTAGGGTTTGAGTGGATTTTTCAATTTTTTGGGGGTGGTCACGAATTAAAGCCCTTTTCGCTCTAGGACGCATATTTAAGGAGATATGGGCAAAAGAAGTTTTTCATATAAAAATTTCAATTTTTTTAGGTTTTGGGTGGATTTTTCAATTTTTTGGGTGTGGTCACGAATTAAAGTCCTTTTCGCTCTAGGACGCATATTTAAGGAGATATGGGCAAAAGAAGTTTTTCATATAAAAATTTCAATTTTTTTAGGTTTTGGGTGGATTTTCCACGAATTAAAGCCCTTTTCGCTCTAGGACGCATATTTAAGGAGATATGTGCAAAAGAAGTTTTTCTCATAAAAAATGTAAATTTTTTTAGGTTTTGGGTGGATTTTTCAATTTTTTGGGAGTGGTCACGAATTAAAGTCCTTTTCGCTCTAGGACGCATATTTAAGGAGATATGGGCAAAAGAAGTTTTTCATATAAAAATTTAAATTTTTTTAGGTTTTGGGTGGATTTTTAAATTTTTCGGGGGTGGTCACGAATTAAAGTCCTTTTCGCTCTAGGACGCATATTTAAGGAGATATGGGCAAAAGAAGTTTTTCATATAAAAATTTCAATTTTTTTTAGGTTTTGGGTGGATTTTTCAATTTTTTGAGGGTGGTCACGAATTAAAGTCCTTTTCGCTCTAGGACGCATATTTAAGGAGATATGGGCAAAAGAAGTTTTTCATATAAAAATTTCAATTTTTTTAGGTGGATTTTTCAATTTTTTGGGTGTGGTCACGAATTAAAGTCCTTTTCGCTCTAGGACGCATATTTAAGGAGATATGGGCAAAAGAAGTTTTTCATATAAAAATTTAAATTTTTTTAGGTTTTGGGTGGATTTTTAAATTTTTCGGGGGTGGTCACGAATTAAAGTCCTTTTCGCTCTAGGACGCATATTTAAGGAGATATGGGCAAAAGAAGTTTTTCATATAAAAATTTCAATTTTTTTAGGTGGATTTTTCAATTTTTTGGGTGTGGTCACGAATTAAAGTCCTTTTCGCTCTAGGACGCATATTTAAGGAGATATGGGCAAAAGAAGTTTTTCATATAAAAATTTATTTTTTGTTATGTTTTGGGTGGATTTTTCAATTTTTTGGGTGTGGTCACGAATTAAAGTCCTTTTCGCTCTAGGACGCATATTTAAGGAGATATGGTCAAAAGAAGTTTTTCATATAAAGATTTAAATTTTTTTAGGTTTTTTTGAGGGTGGTCACAAATTAAAGTCCTTTTCGCTCTAGGACGCATATTTAAGGAGATATGGGCAAAAGAAGTTTTTCATATAAAAAATTCAATTTTTTTAGGTTTTGGGTGGATTTTTCAATATTTTGGGGGTGGTCACGAATTAAAGTCCTTTTCGCTCTAGGACGCATATTTAAGGAGATATGGGCAAAAGAAGTTTTTCATATAAAAATTTAAATTTTTTTAGGTTTTGGGTGGATTTTTCAATTTTTTGGGGGTGTTCACGAATTAAAGTTCTTTTCGCTCTAGGACGCATATTTAAGGAGATATGGGCAAAAGAAGTTTTTCATATAAAAATTTCAATTTTTTTAGGTGGATTTTTCAATTTTTTGGGTGTGATCACGAATTAAAGTCATTTTCGCTCTAGGACGCATATTTAAGGAGATATGGGCAAAAGAAGTTTTTCATATAAAAATTTAAATTTTTTTAGGTTTTGGGTGGATTTTTCAATTTTTTGGGTGTGGTCACGAATTAAAGTCCTTTTCGCTCTAGGACGCATATTTAAGGAGATATGGGCAAAAGAAGTTTTTCATATAAAAATTTAATTTTTTTATGGTTTGGCTGGATTTTTCAATTTTTTGGGTGTGGTCACGAATTAAAGTCCTTTTCGCTCTAGGACGCATATTTAAGGAGATATGGGCAAAAGAAGTTTTTCATATAAAAATTTAATTTTTTTTAGGTTTTGGGTGGATTTTTCAATTTTTTGGGGGGTGGTCACGAATTAAAGTCCTTTTCGCTCTAGGACGCATATTTAAGGAGATATGGGCAAAAGAAGTTTTTCATATAAAAATTTCAATTTTTTTTAGGTTTTGGGTGGATTTTTCAATTTTTTGGGAGTGGTCACGAATTAAAGCCCTTTTCGCTCTAGGACGCATATTTAAGGAGATATGGGCAAAAGAAGTTTTTCATATAAAAATTTAAATTTTTTTTCTTTTCGCTCTATGCGTCCTAGAGCGAATTGAAGTCATTTTCGCTCTAGGACGCATATTTAAGGAGATATGGGCAACAGAAGTTTTTCATATAAAAATTTAAATTTTTTTAGGTTTTGGGTGGATTTTTCCATATTTTTGGGGTGGTCACGAATTAAAGTCCTTTTCGCTCTAGGACGCATATTTAAGGAGATATGAGCAAAAGAAGTTTTTCATATAAAAATTTCAATTTTTTTAGGGTTTGAGTGGATTTTTCAATTTTTTGGGGGTGGTCACGAATTAAAGCCCTTTTCGCTCTAGGACGCATATTTAAGGAGATATGGGCAAAAGAAGTTTTTCATATAAAAATTTCAATTTTTTTAGGTTTTGGGTGGATTTTTCAATTTTTTGGGTGTGGTCACGAATTAAAGTCCTTTTCGCTCTAGGACGCATATTTAAGGAGATATGGGCAAAAGAAGTTTTTCATATAAAAATTTCAATTTTTTTAGGTTTTGGGTGGATTTTCCACGAATTAAAGCCCTTTTCGCTCTAGGACGCATATTTAAGGAGATATGTGCAAAAGAAGTTTTTCTCATAAAAAATGTAAATTTTTTTAGGTTTTGGGTGGATTTTTCAATTTTTTGGGTGTGGTCACGAATTAAAGTCCTTTTCGCTCTAGGACGCATATTTAAGGAGATATGGGCAAAAGAAGTTTTTCATATAAAAATTTAAATTTTTTTAGGTTTTGGGTGGATTTTTAAATTTTTCGGGGGTGGTCACGAATGAAAGTCCTTTTCGCTCTAGGACGCATATTTAAGGAGATATGGGCAAAAGAAGTTTTTCATATAAAAATTTCAATTTTTTTTAGGTTTTGGGTGGATTTTTCAATTTTTTGAGGGTGGTCACGAATTAAAGTCCTTTTCGCTCTAGGACGCATATTTAAGGAGATATGGGCAAAAGAAGTTTTTCATATAAAAATTTCAATTTTTTTAGGTGGATTTTTCAATTTTTTGGGTGTGGTCACGAATTAAAGTCCTTTTCGCTCTAGGACGCATATTTAAGGAGATATGGGCAAAAGAAGTTTTTCATATAAAAATTTAAATTTTTTTAGGTTTTGGGTGGATTTTTAAATTTTTCGGGGGTGGTCACGAATTAAAGTCCTTTTCGCTCTAGGACGCATATTTAAGGAGATATGGGCAAAAGAAGGTTTTCATATAAAAATTTCAATTTTTTTAGGTGGATTTTTCAATTTTTTGGGTGTGGTCACGAATTAAAATCCTTTTCGCTCTAGGACGCATATTTAAGGAGATATGGGCAAAAGAAGTTTTTCATATAAAAATTTCAATTTTTTTAGGTTTTGGGTGGATTTTTCAATTTTTTGGGGGTGGTCACGAATTAAAGTCCTTTTCGCTCTACGACGCTTAGTTTAGGAGATATGGGCAAAAGAAGTTTTTCATATAAAAATTTAATTTTTTGTAGGTTTTGAGTGGATTTTTTAATTTTTTGGGGGTGGTCACGAATTAAAGTCCTTTTCGCTCTAGGACGCATATTTAAGGAGATATGGCCAAAAGAAGTTTTTCATATAAAGATTTAAATTTTTTTAGGTTTTTTTGAGGGTGGTCACGAATTAAAGTCCTTTTCGCTCTACGACGCTTAGTTTAGGAGATATGGGCAAAAGAAGTTTTTCATATAAAAATTTAATTTTTTTTAGGTTTTGGGTGGATTTTTACATTTTTTGGCGGTGGTCACGAATTAAAGTCCTTTTCGCTCTAGGACGCATATTTAAGGAGATATGGGCAAAAGAAGTTTTTCATATAAAAATTTTAATTTTTTTATGTTTTGGCTGGATTTTTCAATTTTTTGGGTGTGATCACGAATTAAAGTCATTTTCGCTCTAGGACGCATATTTAAGGAGATATGGGCAAAAGAAGTTTTTCATATAAAAATTTAAATTTTTTTAGGTTTTGGGTGGATTATTCAATTTTTTGGGTGTGGTCACGAATTAAAGTCCTTTTCGCTCTAGGACGCATATTTAAGGAGATATGGGCAAAAGAAGTTTTTCATATAAAAATTTCAATTTTTTTAGGTTTTGGGTGGATTTTTCAATTTTTTGAGGGTGGTCACAAATTAAAGTCCTTTTCGCTCTAGGACGCATATTTAAGGAGATATGTGCAAAAGAAGTTTTTCATATAAAAATTTAAATTTTTTTAGGTTTTGGGTGGATTTTTCAATTTTTTGGGTGTGGTCACGAATTAAAGTCCTTTTCGCTCTAGGACGCATATTTAAGGAGATATGGGCAAAAGAAGTTTTTCATATAAAAATTTATTTTTTTTTATGTTTTGGGTGGATTTTTCAATTTTTTGGGTGTGGTCACGAATTAAAGTCCTTTTCGCTCTAGGACGCATATTTAAGGAGATATGGTCAAAAGAAGTTTTTCATATAAAGATTTAAATTTTTTTAGGTTTTTTTGAGGGTGGTCACAAATTAAAGTCCTTTTCGCTCTAGGACGCATATTTAAGGAGATATGGGCAAAAGAAGTTTTTCATATAAAAATTTCAATTTTTTTAGGTTTTGGGTGGATTTTTCAATATTTTGGGGGTGGTCACGAATTAAAGTCCTTTTCGCTCTAGGACGCATATTTAAGGAGATATGGGCAAAAGAAGTTTTTCATATAAAAATTTAAATTTTTTTAGGTTTTGGGTGGATTTTTCAATTTTTTGGGGGTGTTCACGAATTAAAGTTCTTTTCGCTCTAGGACGCATATTTAAGGAGATATGGGCAAAAGAAGTTTTTCATATAAAAATTTCAATTTTTTTAGGTGGATTTTTCAATTTTTTGGGTGTGATCACGAATTAAAGTCATTTTCGCTCTAGGACGCATATTTAAGGAGATATGGGCAAAAGAAGTTTTTCATATAAAAATTTAAATTTTTTTAGGTTTTGGGTGGATTTTTCAATTTTTTGGGTGTGGTCACGAATTAAAGTCCTTTTCGCTCTAGGACGCATATTTAAGGAGATATGGGCAAAAGAAGTTTTTCATATAAAAATTTAATTTTTTTATGTTTTGGCTGGATTTTTCAATTTTTTGGGTGTGGTCACGAATTAAAGTCCTTTTCGCTCTAGGACGCATATTTAAGGAGATATGGGCAAAAGAAGTTTTTCATATAAAAATTTAATTTTTTTTAGGTTTTGGGTGGATTTTTACATTTTTTGGCGGTGGTCACGAATTAAAGTCCTTTTCGCTCTAGGACGCATATTTAAGGAGATATGGGCAAAAGAAGTTTTTCATATAAAAATTTTAATTTTTTTATGTTTTGGCTGGATTTTTCAATTTTTTGGGTGTGATCACGAATTAAAGTCATTTTCGCTCTAGGACGCATATTTAAGGAGATATGGGCAAAAGAAGTTTTTCATATAAAAATTTCAATTTTTTTAGGTTTTGGGTGGATTTTTCAATTTTTTGAGGGTGGTCACAAATTAAAGTCCTTTTCGCTCTAGGACGCATATTTAAGGAGATATGTGCAAAAGAAGTTTTTCATATAAAAATTTAAATTTTTTTAGGTTTTGGGTGGATTTTTCAATTTTTTGGGTGTGGTCACGAATTAAAGTCCTTTTCGCTCTAGGACGCATATTTAAGGAGATATGGGCAAAAGAAGTTTTTCATATAAAAATTTATTTTTTTTTATGTTTTGGGTGGATTTTTCAATTTTTTGGGTGTGGTCACGAATTAAAGTCCTTTTCGCTCTAGGACGCATATTTAAGGAGATATGGCCAAAAGAAGTTTTTCATATAAAGATTTAAATTTTTTTAGGTTTTTTTGAGGGTGGTCACAAATTAAAGTCGTTTTCGCTCTAGGACGCATATTTAAGGAGATATGGGCAAAAGAAGTTTTTCATATAAAAATTTCAATTTTTTTAGGTTTTGGGTGGATTTTTCAATATTTTGGGGGTGGTCACGAATTAAAGTCCTTTTCGCTCTAGGACGCATATTTAAGGAGATATGGGCAAAAGAAGTTTTTCATATAAAAATTTCAATTTTTTTAGGTGGATTTTTCAATTTTTTGGGTGTGGTCACGAATTAAAGTCCTTTTCGCTCTAGGACGCATATTTAAGGAGATATGGGCAAAATAAGTTTTTCATATAAAAATTTCAATTTTTTTAGGTTTTGGGTGAATTTTTAAATTTTTTGGGGGTGGTCACGAATTAAAGTCCTTTTCGCTCTAGGACGCATATTTAAGGAGATATGGGCAAAAGAAGTTTTTCATATAAAAATTTTAATTTTTTTATGTTTTGGGTGGATTTTTCAATTTGCTGGGGGTGGTCACGAATTAAAGTCCTTTTCGCTCTAGGACGCATATTTAAGGAGATATGGGCAAAAGAAGGTTTTCATATAAAAATTTCAATTTTTTTAGGTGGATTTTTCAATTTTTTGGGTGTGGTCACGAATTAAAGTCCTTTTCGCTCTAGGACGCATATTTAAGGAGATATGGGCAAAAGAAGTTTTTCATATAAAAATTTCAATTTTATTAGGTTTTGGGTGGATTTTTCAATTTTTTGGGGGTGGTCACGAATTAAAGTCCTTTTCGCTCTAGGACGCATATTTAAGGAGATATGGGCAAAAGAAGTTTTTCATATAAAAATTTAAATTTTTTTAGGGTTTGAGTGGATTTTTCAATTTTTTGGGGGTGGTCACGAATTAAAGCCCTTTTCGCTCTAGGACGCATATTTAAGGAGATATGGGCAAAAGAAGTTTTTCATATAAAAATTTCAATTTTTTTTTCTTTTCGCTCTATGCGTCCTAGAGCGAATTAAAGTCATTTTCGCTCTAGGACGCATATTTAAGGAGATATGGGCAACAGAAGTTTTTCATATAAAAATTTAAATTTTTTTAGGTTTTGGGTGGATTTTTCAATATTTTGGGGGTAGTCACGAATTAAAGTCCTTTTCGCTCTAGGACGCATATTTAAGGAGATATGAGCAAAAGAAGTTTTTCATATAAAAATTTCAATTTTTTTAGGGTTTGAGTGGATTTTTCAATTTTTTGGGGGTGGTCACGAATTAAAGCCCTTTTCGCTCTAGGACGCATATTTAAGGAGATATGGGCAAAAGAAGTTTTTCATATAAAAATTTCAATTTTTTTAGGTTTTGGGTGGATTTTTCAATTTTTTGGGTGTGGTCACGAATTAAAGTCCTTTTCGCTCTAGGACGCATATTTAAGGAGATATGGGCAAAAGAAGTTTTTCATATAAAAATTCCAATTTTTTTAGGTTTTGGGTGGATTTTCCACGAATTAAAGCCCTTTTCACTCTAGGACGCATATTTAAGGAGATATGGGCAAAAGAAGTTTTTCATATAAAAATGTAAATTTTTTTAGGTTTTGGGTGGATTTTTCAATTTTTTGGGTGTGGTCACGAATTAAAGTCCTTTTCGCTCTAGGACGCATATTTAAGGAGATATGGGCAAAAGAAGTTTTTCATATAAAAATTTCAATTTTTTTAGGTTTTGGGTGGATTTTTAAATTTTTTGGGGGTGGTCACGAATTAAAGTCCTTTTCGCTCTAGGACGCATATTTAAGGAGATATGGGCAAAAGAAGTTTTTCATATAAAAATTTCAATTTTTTTAGGTTTTGGGTGGATTTTTCAATTTTTTGAGGGTGGTCACGAATTAAAGTCCTTTTCGCTCTAGGACGCATATTTAAGGAGATATGGGCAAAAGAAGTTTTTCATATAAAAATTTCAATTTTTTTAGGTTTTGGGTGGATTTTTCAATTTTTTGGGGGTGGTCACGAATTAAAGTCCTTTTCGCTCTACGACGCTTAGTTTAGGAGATATGGGCAAAAGAAGTTTTTCATATAAAAATTTGATTTTTTTAAGGTTTTGGGTGGATTTTTCAATTTTTTGGGGGTGGTCACGAATTAAAGTCCTTTTCGCTCTAGGACGCATATTTAAGGAGATATGGGCAAAAGAAGTTTTTCATATAAAAATTTCAATTTTTTTAGGTTTTTTTGAGGGTGGTCACAAATTAAAGTCCTTTTCGCTCTAGGACGCATATTTAAGGAGATATGGGCAAAAGAAGTTTTTCATATAAAAATTTAAATTTTTTTAGGTTTTGGGTGGATTTTTCAATTTTTTGGGGGTGGTCACGAATTAAAGTTCTTTTCGCTCTAGGACGCATATTTAAGGAGATATGGACAAAAGAAGTTTTTCATATAAAAATTTCAATTTTTTAGGTGGATTTTTCAATTTTTTGGGTGTGGTCACGAATTAAAGTCCTTTTCGCTCTAGGACGCATATTTAAGGAGATATGGGCAAAATAAGTTTTTCATATAAAAATTTCAATTTTTTTAGGGTTTGGGTGGATTTTTCAATTTTTTGGGGGTGGTCACGAATTAAAGTCCTTTTCGCTCTAGGACGCATAATTAAGGAGATATGGGCAAAAGAAGTTTTTCATATAAAAATTTTAATTTTTTTATCAATTTTCTGGGGGTGGTCACGAATTAAAGTCCTTTTCGCTCTAGGACGCATATTTAAGGAGATATGGGCAAAAGAAGTTTTTCATATAAAAATTTCAATTTTTTTAGGTTTTGGGTGGATTTTTCAATTTTTTGGGTGTGGTCAGGAATTAAAGTCCTTTTCGCTCTAGGACGCATATTTAAGGAGATATGGGCAAAAGAAGTTTTTCATATAAAAATTTCAATTTTTTAGGTTTTGGGTGGATTTTTCAATTTTCCTTTTCGCTCTAGGACGCATATTTAAGGAGATATGGGCAAAAGAAGTTTTTCATATAAAAATTTCAATTTTTTTAAGGTTTTGAGTGAATTTTTCAATTTTTTGGGGGTGGTCACGAATTAAAGCCCTTTTCGCTCTACGACGCTTAGTTTAGGAGATATGGGCAACAGAAGTTCTTCATATAAAAATTTAATTTTTTTTAGGTTTTGGGTGGATATTTCAATTTTTTGGGGGTGGTCACGAATTAAAGTCCTTTTCGCTCTAGGACGCATTTTTAAGGAGATTTTTTTTGAGGGTGGTCACAAATTAAAGTCCTTTTCGCTCTAGGACGCATATTTAAAGAGATATGGGCAAAATAAGTTTTTCATATAAAAATTTAAATTTTTTTAGGTTTTGGGTGGATTTTTCAATATTTTGGGGGTGGTCACGAATTAAAGTCCTTTTCGCTCTAGGACGCATATTTAAGGAGATATGAGCAAAAGAAGTTTTTCATATAAAAATTTCAATTTTTTTAGGGTTTGAGTGGATTTTTCAATTTTTTGGGGGTGGTCACGAATTAAAGCCCTTTTCGCTCTAGGACGCATATTTAAGGAGATATGGGCAAAAGAAGTTTTTCATATAAAAATTTCAATTTTTTTAGGTTTTGGGTGGATTTTTCAATTTTTTGGGTGTGGTCACGAATTAAAGTCCTTTTCGCTCTAGGACGCATATTTAAGGAGATATGGGCAAAAGAAGTTTTTCATATAAAAATTTCAATTTTTTTAGGTTTTGGGTGGATTTTCCACGAATTAAAGCCCTTTTCGCTCTAGGACGCATATTTAAGGAGATATGGGCAAAAGAAGTTTTTCATATAAAAATGTAAATTTTTTTAGGTTTTGGGTGGATTTTTCAATTTTTTGGGTGTGGTCACGAATTAAAGTCCTTTTCGCTCTAGGACGCATATTTAAGGAGATATGGGCAAAAGAAGTTTTTCATATAAAAATTTCAATTTTTTTAGGTTTTGGGTGGATTTTTCAATTTTTTGAGGGTGGTCTAGAATTAAAGTCCTTTTCGCTCTAGGACGCATATTTAAGGAGATATGGGCAAAAGAAGTTTTTCATATAAAAATTTAAATTTTTTTAGGTTTTTTTTGAGGGTGGTCACAAATTAAAGTCCTTTTCGCTCTAGGACGGTTTTGGGTGGATTTTTCAATATTTTGGGGGTGGTCACGAATTAAAGCCCTTTTCGCTTTATGACGCATATTTAAGGAGATATGAGCAAAAGAAGTTTTTCATATAAAAATTTCAATTTTTTTAGGGTTTGAGTGGATTTTTCAATTTTTTGGGGGCGGTCACGAATTAAAGCCCTTTTCGCTCTAGGACGCATATTTAAGGAGATATGGGCAAAAGAAGTTTTTCATATAAAAATTTAAATTTTTTTAGGTTTTGGGTGGATTTTTCAATTTTTTGGGTGTGGTCACGAATTAAAGTCCTTTTCGCTCTAGGACGCATATTTAAGGAGATATGGGCAAAAGAAGTTTTTCATGGGCAAAAGAAGTTTTTCATATAAAAATTTAAATTTTTTTAGGTTTTGGGTGGATTTTTCAATTTTTTGGGTGTGGTCACGAATTAAAGTCCTTTTCGCTCTAGGACGCATATTTAAGGAGATATGGGCAAAAGAAGTTTTTCATATAAAAATTTCAATTTTTTTAGGTTTTGGGTGGATTTTCCACGAATTAAAGCCCTTTTCGCTCTAGGACGCATATTTAAGGAGATATGGGCAAAAGAAGTTTTTCATATAAAAATGTAAATTTTTTTAGGTTTTGGGTGGATTTTTCAATTTTTTGGGTGTGGTCACGAATTAAAGTCCTTTTCGCTCTAGGACGCATATTTAAGGAGATATGGGCAAAAGAAGTTTTTCATATAAAAATTTCAATTTTTTTAGGTTTTGGGTGGATTTTTAAATTTTTTGGGGGTGGTCACGAATTAAAGTCCTTTTCGCTCTAGGACGCATATTTAAGGAGATATGGGCAAAAGAAGTTTTTCATATAAAAATTTCAATTTTTTTAGGTTTTGGGTGGATTTTTCAATTTTTTGAGGGTGGTCACGAATTAAAGTCCTTTTCGCTCTAGGACGCATATTTAAGGAGATATGGGCAAAAGAAGTTTTTCATATAAAAATTTCAATTTTTTTAGGTTTTGGGTGGATTTTTCAATTTTTTGGGGGTGGTCACGAATTAAAGTCCTTTTCGCTCTACGACGCTTAGTTTAGGAGATATGGGCAAAAGAAGTTTTTCATATAAAAATTTAATTTTTTTTTTAGGTTTTGGGTGGATTTTTCAATTTTTTGGGGGTGGTCACGAATTAAAGTCCTTTTCGCTCTAGGACGCATATTTAAGGAGATATGGGCAAAAGAAGTTTTTCATATAAAAATTTCAATTTTTTTAGGTTTTTTTGAGGGTGGTCACAAATTAAAGTCCTTTTCGCTCTAGGACGCATATTTAAGGAGATATGGGCAAAAGAAGTTTTTCATATAAAAATTTCAATTTTTTTAGGTTTTGGGTGGATTTTTCAATATTTTGGGGGTGGTCACGAATTAAAGTCCTTTTCGCTCTAGGACGCATATTTAAGGAGATATGGGCAAAAGAAGTTTTTCATATAAAAATTTAAATTTTTATAGGTTTTGGGTGGATTTTTAAATTTTTTGGGGGTGGTCACGAATTAAAGTCCTTTTTGCTCTAGGACGCATATTTAAGGAGATATGGGCAAAAGAAGTTTTTCATATAAAAATTTCAATTTTTTTAGGGTTTGAGTGGATTTTTAAATTTTTTGGGGGTTGTCACGAATTAAAGCCCTTTTCGCTCTAGGACGCATATTTAAGGAGATATGGGCAAAAGAAGTTTTTCATATAAAAATTTCAATTTTTTTAGGTTTTGGGTGGATTTTTCAATTTTTTGGGTGTGGTCACGAATTAAAGTCCTTTTCGCTCTAGGACGCATATTTAAGGAGATATGGGCAAAAGAAGTTTTTCATATAAAAATTTCAATTTTTTTAGGTTTTTTTTAGGGTGGTCACAAATTAAAGTCCTTTTCGCTCTAGGACGCATATTTAAGGAGATATGTGCAAACGAAGTTTTTCATATAAAAATTTAAATTTTTTTAGGTTTTGGGTGGATTTTTCAATTTTTTGGGGGTGGTCACGAATTAAAGTCCTTTTCGCTCTAGGACGCATATTTAAGGAGATATGGGCAAAAGAAGTTTTTCATATAAAAATTTCAATTTTTTTTAGGTTTTGAGTGAATTTTTCAATTTTTTGGGGGTGGTCACGAATTAAAGCCCTTTTCGCTCTACGACGCTTAGTTTAGGAGATATGGGCAACAGAAGTTTTTCATATAAAAATTTAATTTTTTTTAGGTTTTGGGTGGATTTTTCAATTTTTTGGGGGTGGTCACGAATTAAAGTCCTTTTCGCTCTAGGACGCATATTTAAGGAGATATGGGCAAAAGAAGTTTTTCATATAAAAATTTAAATTTTTTTAGGTTTTTTTTGAGGGTGGTCACAAATTAAAGTCCTTTTCGCTCTAGGACGGTTTTGGGTGGATTTTTCAATATTTTGGGGGTGGTCACGAATTAAAGTCCTTTTCGCTCTAGGACGCATATTTAAGGAGATATGAGCGAAAGAAGTTTTTCATATAAAAATTTCAATTTTTTTAGGGTTTGAGTGGATTTTTCAATTTTTTGGGGGCGGTCACGAATTAAAGCCCTTTTCGCTCTAGGACGCATATTTAAGGAGATATGGGCAAAAGAAGTTTTTCATATAAAAATTTAAATTTTTTTAGGTTTTGGGTGGATTTTTCAATTTTTTGGGTGTGGTCACGAATTAAAGTCCTTTTCGCTCTAGGACGCATATTTAAGGAGATATGGGCAAAAGAAGTTTTTCATATAAAAATTTCAATTTTTTTAGGTTTTGGGTGGATTTTCCACGAATTAAAGCCCTTTTCGCTCTAGGACGCATATTTAAGGAGATATGGGCAAAAGAAGTTTTTCATATAAAAATGTAAATTTTTTTAGGTTTTGGGTGGATTTTTCAATTTTTTGGGTGTGGTCACGAATTAAAGTCCTTTTCGCTCTAGGACGCATATTTAAGGAGATATGGGCAAAAGAAGTTTTTCATATAAAAATTTCAATTTTGTTAGGTTTTGGGTGGATTTTTAACTTTTTTGGGGGTGGTCACGAATTAAAGTCCTTTTCGCTCTAGGACGCATATTTAAGGAGATATGGGCAAAAGAAGTTTTTCATATAAAAATTTCAATTTTTTTAGGTTTTGTGTGGATTTTTCACTTTTTGAGGGTGGTCACGAATTAAAGTCCTTTTCGCTCTAGGACGCATATTTAAGGAGATATGGGCAAAAGAAGTTTTTCATATAAAAATTTCAATTTTTTTAGGTTTTGGGTGGATTTTTCAATTTGTTTGGGGGTGGTCACGAATTAAAGTCCTTTTCGCTCTACGACGCTTAGTTTAGGAGATATGGGCAAAAGAAGTTTTTCATATAAAAATTTAATTTTTTTTAGGTTTTGGGTGGATTTTTCAATTTTTTGGGGGTGGTCACGAATTAAAGTCCTTTTCGCTCTAGGACGCATATTTAAGGAGATATGGGCAAAAGAAGTTTTTCATATAAAAATTTCAATTTTTTTAGGTTTTTTTGAGGGTGGTCACAAATTAAAGTCCTTTTCGCTCTAGGACGCATATTTAAGGAGATATGGGCAAAAGAAGTTTTTCATATAAAAATTTCAATTTTTTTAGGTTTTGGGTGGATTTTTCAATATTTTGGGGGTGGTCACGAATTAAAGTCCTTTTCGCTCTAGGACGCATATTTAAGGAGATATGGGCAAAAGAAGTTTTTCATATAAAAATTTAAATTTTTTTAGGTTTTGGGTGGATTTTTAAATTTTTTGGGGGTGGTCACGAATTAAAGTCCTTTTCGCTCTAGGACGCATATTTAAGGAGATATGGGCAAAAGAAGTTTTTCATATAAAAATTTCAATTTTTTTAGGGTTTGAGTGGATTTTTAAATTTTTTGGGGGTGGTCACGAATTAAAGCCCTTTTCGCTCTAGGACGCATATTTAAGGAGATATGGGCAAAAGAAGTTTTTCATATAAAAATTTCAATTTTTTTAGGTTTTGGGTGGATTTTTCAATTTTTTGGGTGTGGTCACGAATTAAAGTCCTTTTCGCTCTAGGACGCATATATCAATTTTTTTAGGTTTTGGGTGGATTTTCCACGAATTAAAGCCCTTTTCGCTCTAGGACGCATATTTAAGGAGATATGGGCAAAAGAAGTTTTTCATATAAAAATGTAAATTTTTTTAGGTTTTGGGTGTATTTTTCAATTTTTTGGGTGTGGTCACGATTTAAAGTCCTTTTCGCTCTAGGACGCATATTTAAGGAGATATGGGCAAAAGAAGTTTTTCATATAAAAATTTCAATTTTTTTAGGTTTTGGGTGGATTTTTCAATTTTTTGGGGGTGGTCACGAATTAAAGTCCTTTTCGCTCTAGGACGCATATTTAAGGAGATATGGGCAAAAGAAGTTTTTCATATAAAAATTTCAATTTTTTTAGGTTTTGGGTGGATTTTTCAATTTTTTGAGGGTGGTCTAGAATTAAAGTCCTTTTCGCTCTAGGACGCATATTTAAGGAGATATGGGCAAAAAAAGTTTTTCATATAAAAATTTCAATTTTTTTAGGTTTTGGGTGGATTTTTCAATTTTTTGGGGGTGGTCACGAATTAAAGTCCTTTTCGCTCTACGACGCTTAGTTTAGGAGATATGGGCAAAAGAAGTTTTTCATATAAAAATTTAATTTTTTTTAGGTTTTGGGTGGATTTTTCAATTTTTTGGGTGTGGTCACGAATTAAAGTCGTTTTCGCTCTAGGACGCATATTTAAGGAGATATGGGCAAAAGAAGTTTTTCATATAAAAATTTCAATTTTTTTAGGTTTTTTTGAGGGTGGTCACAAATTAAAGTCCTTTTCGCTCTAGGACGCATATTTAAGGAGATATGGGCAAAAGAAGTTTTTCATATAAAAATTTCAATTTTTTTAGGTTTTGGGTGGATTTTTCAATATTTTGGGGGTGGTCACGAATTAAAGTCCTTTTCGCTCTAGGACGCATATTTAAGGAGATATGGCAAAAGAAGTTTTTCATATAAAAATTTAAATTTTTTTAGGTTTTGGGTGGATTTTTCAATTTTTTGGGGGTGGTCACGAATTAAAGTTCTTTTCGCTCTAGGACGCATATTTATGGAGATATGGGCAAAAGAAGTTTTTCATATAAAAATTTCAATTTTTTTAGGTGGATTTTTCAATTTTTTTGGTGTGGTCACGAATTAAAGTCCTTTTCGCTCTAGGACGCATATTTAAGGAGATATGGGCAAAAGAAGTTTTTCATATAAAAATTTCAATTTTTTTAGGTGGATTTTTCAATTTTTTGGGTGTGGTCACGAAATAAAGTCCTTTTCGCTCTAGGACGCATATTTAAGGAGATATGGGCAAAAGAAGTTTTTCATATAAAAATTTCAATTTTTTTAGGTGGATTTTTCAATTTTTTGGGTGTGGTCACGAATTAAAGTCCTTTTCGCTCTAGGACGCATATTTAAGGAGATATGGGCAAAAGAAGTTTTTCATATAAAAATATCAATTTTTTTAGGTTTTGAGTGAATTTTTCAATTTTTCGGGGGTGGTCACGAATTAAAGCCCTTTTCGCTCTACGACGCTTAGTTTAGGAGATATGGGCAACAGAAGTTTTTCATATAAAAATTTAATTTTTTTTTGGTTTTGGGTGGATTTTTCAATTTTTTGGGGGTGGTCACGAATTAAAGTCCTTTTCGCTCTAGGACGCATATTTAAGGAGATATGGGCAAAAGAAGTTTTTCATATAAAAATTTCAATTTTTTTAGGTTTTGGGTGGATTTTTAAATTTTTTGGGGGTGGTCACGAATTAAAGTCCTTTTCGCTCTAGGACGCATATTTAAGGAGATATGGGCAAAAGAAGTTTTTCATATAAAAATTTCAATTTTTTTAGGTTTTGGGTGGATTTTTCAATTTTTTGAGGGTGGTCACGAATTAAAGTCCTTTTCGCTCTAGGACGCATATTTAAGGAGATATGGGCAAAAAAAGTTTTTCATATAAAAATTTCAATTTTTTTAGGTTTTGGGTGGATTTTTCAATTTTTTGGGGGTGGTCACGAATTAAAGTCCTTTTCGCTCTACGACGCTTAGTTTAGGAGATATGGGCAAAAGAAGTTTTTCATATAAAAATTTAATTTTTTTTAGGTTTTGGGTGGATTTTTCAATTTTTTGGGTGTGGTCACGAATTAAAGTCGTTTTCGCTCTAGGACGCATATTTAAGGAGATATGGGCAAAAGAAGTTTTTCATATAAAAATTTCAATTTTTTTAGGTTTTTTTGAGGGTGGTCACAAATTAAAGTCCTTTTCGCTCTAGGACGCATATTTAAGGAGATATGGGCAAAAGAAGTTTTTCATATAAAAATTTCAATTTTTTTAGGTTTTGGGTGGATTATTCAATATTTTGGGGGTGGTCACGAATTAAAGTCCTTTTCGCTCTAGGACGCATATTTAAGGAGATATGGCAAAAGAAGTTTTTCATATAAAAATTTAAATTTTTTTAGGTTTTGGGTGGATTTTTCAATTTTTTGGGGGTGGTCACGAATTAAAGTTCTTTTCGCTCTAGGACGCATATTTATGGAGATATGGGCAAAAGAAGTTTTTCATATAAAAATTTCAATTTTTTTAGGTGGATTTTTCAATTTTTTTGGTGTGGTCACGAATTAAAGTCCTTTTCGCTCTAGGACGCATATTTAAGGAGATATGGGCAAAAGAAGTTTTTCATATAAAAATTTCAATTTTTTTAGGTGGATTTTTCAATTTTTTGGGTGTGGTCACGAAATAAAGTCCTTTTCGCTCTAGGACGCATATTTAAGGAGATATGGGCAAAAGAAGTTTTTCATATAAAAATTTCAATTTTTTTAGGTGGATTTTTCAATTTTTTGGGTGTGGTCACGAATTAAAGTCCTTTTCGCTCTAGGACGCATATTTAAGGAGATATGGGCAAAAGAAGTTTTTCATATAAAAATATCAATTTTTTTAGGTTTTGAGTGAATTTTTCAATTTTTCGGGGGTGGTCACGAATTAAAGCCCTTTTCGCTCTACGACGCTTAGTTTAGGAGATATGGGCAACAGAAGTTTTTCATATAAAAATTTAATTTTTTTTTGGTTTTGGGTGGATTTTTCAATTTTTTGGGGGTGGTCACGAATTAAAGTCCTTTTCGCTCTAGGACGCATATTTAAGGAGATATGGGCAAAAGAAGTTTTTCATATAAAAATTTCAATTTTTTTAGGTTTTGGGTGGATTTTTAAATTTTTTGGGGGTGGTCACGAATTAAAGTCCTTTTCGCTCTAGGACGCATATTTAAGGAGATATGGGCAAAAGAAGTTTTTCATATAAAAATTTCAATTTTTTTAGGTTTTGGGTGGATTTTTCAATTTTTTGAGGGTGGTCACGAATTAAAGTCCTTTTCGCTCTAGGACGCATATTTAAGGAGATATGGGCAAAAGAAGTTTTTCATATAAAAATTTCAATTTTTTTAGGTTTTGGGTGGATTTTTCAATTTTTTGGGGGTGGTCACGAATTAAAGTCCTTTTCGCTCTACGACGCTTAGTTTAGGAGATATGGGCAAAAGAAGTTTTTCATATAAAAATTTAATTTTTTTTAGGTTTTGGGTGGATTTTTCAATTTTTTGGGGGTGGTCACGAATTAAAGTCCTTTTCGCTCTAGGACGCATATTTAAGGAGATATGGGCAAAAGAAGTTTTTCATATAAAAATTTCAATTTTTTTAGGTTTTTTTGAGGGTGGTCACAAATATTAAAGTCCTTTTCGCTCTAGGACGCATATTTAAGGAGATATGGGCAAAAGAAGTTTTTCATATAAAAATTTCAATTTTTTTAGGTTTTGGGTGGATTTTTCAATATTTTGGGGGTGGTCACGAATTAAAGTCCTTTTCGCTCTAGGACGCATATTTAAGGAGATATGGGCAAAAGAATTTTTTCATATAAAAATTTAAATTTTTTTAGGTTTTGGGTGGATTTTTAAATTTTTTGGGGGTGGTCACGAATTAAAGTCCTTTTCGCTCTAGGACGCATATTTAAGGAGATATGGGCAAAAGAAGTTTTTCATATAAAAATTTCAATTTTTTAGGTGGATTTTTCAATTTTTTGGGTGTGGTCACGAAGTAAAGTCCTTTTCGCTCTAGGACGCATATTTAAGGAGATATGGGCAAAATAAGTTTTTCATATAAAAATTTCAATTTTTTTAGGTTTTGGGTGGATTTTTAAATTTTTTGGGGGTGGTCACGAATTAAAGTCCTTTTCGCTCTAGGACGCATATTTAAGGAGATATGGGCAAAAGAAGTTTTTCATATAAAAATTTTAATTTTTTTATGTTTTGGGTGGATTTTTCAATTTTCTGGGGGTGGTCACGAATTAAAGTCCTTTTCGCTCTAGGACGCATATTTAAGGAGATATGGGCAAAAGAAGTTTTTCATATAAAAATTTCAATTTTTTTAGGTGGATTTTTCAATTTTTTGGGTGTGGTCACGAATTAAAGTCCTTTTCGCTCTAGGACGCATATTTAAGGAGATCTGGGCGAAAGAAGTTTTACATATAAAAATTTAAATTGTTTTATGTTTTGGCTGGATTTTTCAATTTTTTGGGTGTGGTCACGAATTCGCTCTAGGACGCATATTTAAGGAGATATGGGCAAAAGAAGTTTTTCATATAAAAATATCAATTTTTTTAGGTTTTGAGTGAATTTTTCAATTTTTCGGGGGTGGTCACGAATTAAAGCCCTTTTCGCTCTACGACGCTTAGTTTAGGAGATATGGGCAACAGAAGTTTTTCATATAAAAATTTCAATTTTTTTAGGTTTTGGGTGGATTTTGCAATTTTTTGGGTGTGGTCACGAATTAAAGTCCTTTTCGCTCTAGGACGTATATATAAGGAGATCTGGGCGAAAGAAGTTTTACATATAAAAATTTAAATTGTTTTATGTTTTGGGTGGATTTTTCAATTTTTTGGGGGTGGTCACGAATTAAAGTCCTTTTCGCTCTAGGACGCATATTTAAGGAGATATGGGCAAAAGAAGTTTTTCATATAAAAATTTCAATTTTTTTAGGTTTTTTTTAGGGTGGTCACAAATTAAAGTCCTTTTCGCTCTAGGACGCATATTTAAGGAGATATGTGCAAAAGAAGTTTTTCATATAAAAATTTAAATTTTTTTAGGTTTTGGGTGGATTTTTCAATATTTTGGGGGTGGTCACGAATTAAAGCCCTTTTCGCTCTAGGACGCATATTTAAGGAGATATGGGCAAAAGAAGTTTTTCATATAAAAATTTCAATTTTTTTAGGTTTTTTTTAGGGTGGTCACAAATTAAAGTCCTTTTCGCTCTAGGACGCATATTTAAGGAGATATGTGCAAAAGAAGTTTTTCATATAAAAATTTAAATTTTTTTAGGTTTTGGGTGGATTTTTCAATATTTTGGGGGTGGTCACGAATTAAAGTCCTTTTCGCTCTAGGACGCATATTTAAGGAGATATGAGCAAAAGAAGTTTTTCATATAAAAATTTCAATTTTTTTAGGGTTTGAGAGGATTTTTCAATTTTTTGGGGGTGGTCACGAATTAAAGCCCTTTTCGCTCTAGGACGCATATTTAAGGAGATATGGGCAAAATAAGTTTTTCATATAAAAATTTCAATTTTTTTTCTTTTCGCTCTATGCGTCCTAGAGCGAATTAAAGTCCTTTTCGCTCTAGGACGCATATTTAAGGAGATATGAGCAAAAGAAGTTTTTCATATAAAAATTTCAATTTTTTTAGGGTTTGAGTGGATTTTTCAATTTTTTGGGGGTGGTCACGAATTAAAGCCCTTTTCGCTCTAGGACGCATATTTAAGGAGATATGGGCAAAAGAAGTTTTTCATATAAAAATTTCAATTTTTTTAGGTTTTGGGTGGATTTTTCAATTTTTTGGGTGTGGTCACGAATTAAAGTCCTTTTCGCTCTAGGACGCATATTTAAGGAGATATGGGCAAAAGAAGTTTTTCATATAAAAATGTAAATTTTTTTAGGTTTTGGGTGGATTTTTCAATTTCTTGGGTGTGGTCACGAATTAAAGTCCTTTTCGCTCTAGGACGCATATTTAAGGAGATATGGGCAAAAGAAGTTTTTCATATAAAAATGTAAATTTTTTTAGGTTTTGGGTGGATTTTTCAATTTTTTGGGTGTGGTCACGAATTAAAGTCCTTTTCGCTCTAGGACGCATATTTAAGGAGATCTGGGCGAAAGAAGTTTTACATATAAAAATTTAAATTGTTTTATGTTTTGGGTGGATTTTTCAATTTTTTGGGGGTGGTCACGAATTAAAGTCCTTTTCGCTCTAGGACGCATATTTAAGGAGATATGGGCAAAAGAAGTTTTTCATATAAAAATTTCAATTTTTTTAGGTTTTTTTTAGGGTGGTCACAAATTAAAGTCCTTTTCGCTCTAGGACGCATATTTAAGGAGATATGTGCAAAAGAAGTTTTTCATATAAAAATTTAAATTTTTTTAGGTTTTGGGTGGATTTTTCAATATTTTGGGGGTGGTCACGAATTAAAGCCCTTTTCGCTCTAGGACGCATATTTAAGGAGATATGGGCAAAAGAAGTTTTTCATATAAAAATTTCAATTTTTTTAGGTTTTTTTTAGGGTGGTCACAAATTAAAGTCCTTTTCGCTCTAGGACGCATATTTAAGGAGATATGTGCAAAAGAAGTTTTTCATATAAAAATTTAAATTTTTTTAGGTTTTGGGTGGATTTTTCAATATTTTGGGGGTGGTCACGAATTAAAGTCCTTTTCGCTCTAGGACGCATATTTAAGGAGATATGAGCAAAAGAAGTTTTTCATATAAAAATTTCAATTTTTTTAGGGTTTGAGAGGATTTTTCAATTTTTTGGGGGTGGTCACGAATTAAAGCCCTTTTCGCTCTAGGACGCATATTTAAGGAGATATGGGCAAAAGAAAATTTCAATTTTTTTTCTTTTCGCTCTATGCGTCCTAGAGCGAATTAAAGTCCTTTTCGCTCTAGGACGCATATTTAAGGAGATATGGGCAAAAGAAGTTTTTCATATAAAAATTTCAATTTTTTTAGGGTTTGAGTGGATTTTTCAATTTTTTGGGGGTGGTCACGAATTAAAGCCCTTTTCGCTCTAGGACGCATATTTAAGGAGATATGGGCAAAAGAAGTTTTTCATATAAAAATTTCAATTTTTTTAGGTTTTGGGTGGATTTTTCAATTTTTTGGGTGTGGTCACGAATTAAAGTCCTTTTCGCTCTAGGACGCATATTTAAGGAGATATGGGCAAAAGAAGTTTTTTCATATAAAAATTTCAATTTTTTAGGTTTTGGGTGGATTTTTCAATTTCTTGGGTGTGGTCACGAATTAAAGTCCTTTTCGCTCTAGGACGCATATTTAAGGAGATATGGGCAAAAGAAGTTTTTCATATAAAAATTTAATTTTTTTTATGTTTTGGCTGGATTTTTCAATTTGTTGGGTGTGGTCACGAATTAAAGTCCTTTTCGCTCTAGGACTCATATTTAAGGAGATATGGGCAAAAGAAGTTTTTCATATAAAGATTTTAATTTTTTTAGGTTTTGGGTGGATTTTTCAATTTTTTGAGGGTGGTCACGAGTTAAAGTCCTTTTCGCTCTAGGACGCGTATTTAAGGAGATATGGACAAAAGAAGTTTTTCATATAATAATTTAAATTTTTTTATGTTTTGGCTGGATTTTTCAATTTTTTGGGTGTGGTCACGAATTAAAGCCCTTTTCGCTCTAGGACGCATATTTAAGGAGATATGGACAAAAGAAGTTTTTCATATAAAAATTTCAATTTTTTTAGGTTTTTTTAGGGTGGTCACAAATTAAAGTCCTTTTCGCTCTAGGACGCATATTTAAGGAGATATGTGCAAAAGAAGTTTTTCATATAAAAATTTAAATTTTTTTAGGTTTTGGGTGGATTTTTCAATATTTTGGGGGTGGTCACGAATTAAAGTCCTTTTCGCTCTAGGACGCATATTTAAGGAGATATGAGCAAAAGAAGTTTTTCATATAAAAATTTCAATTTTTTTAGGGTTTGAGAGGATTTTTAAATTTTTTGGGGGTGGTCACGAATTAAAGCCCTTTTCGCTCTGGGACGCATATTTAAGGAGATATGGGCAAAAGAAGTTTTTCATATAAAAATTTCAATTTTTTTAGGGTTTGAGTGGATTTTTCAATTTTTTGGGGGTGGTCACGAATTAAAGCCCTTTTCGCTCTAGGACGCATATTTAAGGAGATATGGGCAAAAGAAGTTTTTCATATAAAAATTTCAATTTTTTTAGGTTTTGGGTGTGGTCACGAATTAAAGTCCTTTTCGCTCTAGGACGCATATTTAAGGAGATATGGGCAAAAGAAGTTTTTCATATAAAAATTTCAATTTTTTTAGGTTTTGGGTGGATTTTCCACGAATTAAAGTCCTTTTCGCTCTAGGACGCATATTTAAGGAGAAATGGGCAAAAGAAGTTTTTCATATAAAAATGTAAATTTTTTTTAGGTTTTGGGTGGATTTTTCAATTTTTTGGGTGTGGTCACGAATTAAAGTCCTTTTCGCTCTAGGACGCATATTTAAGGAGATATGGGCAAAAGAAGTTTTTCATATAAAAATTTCAATTTTTTTAGGTTTTGGGTGGATTTTTAAATTTTAGGGGGGGTGGTCACGAATTAAAGTCCTTTTCGCTCTAGGACGCATATTTAAGGAGATATGGGCAAAAGAAGTTTTTCATATAAAAATTTTAATTTTTTTTTTTGGTTTTGGGTGGATTTTTCAATTTTTTGGGTGTGGTCACGAATTAAAGTCCTTTTCGCTCTAGGACGCATATTTAAGGAGATATGGGCAAAAGAAGTTTTTCATATAAAAATTTCAATTTTTTTAGGTTTTGGGTGGATTTTTCAATTTTTTGGGGGTGGTCACGAATTAAAGCCCTTTTCGCTCTAGGACGCTTAGTTTAGGAGATATGGGCAAAAGAAATTTTTCGTGTAAAAATTTAAATTTTTTAGGTTTTGGGTGGATTTTTCAATTTTTTAGGTGTGGTCACGAATTAAAGTCCTTTTCGCTCTAGGCCGCATATTTAAGGAGATATGGGCAAAAGAAATTTTTCATATCAAAATTTCAATTTTTTTAGGTTTTGGGTGGATTTTTCAATTTTTTGAGGGTGGTCACAAATTAAAATCCTTTTCGCTCTAGGACGCATATTTAAGGAGATATGTGCAAAAGAAGTTTTTCATACAAAAATTTAAATGTTTTTAGGTTTTGGGTGGATTTTTCAATTTTTTGGGGGTGGTCACGAATTAAAGCCCTTTTCGCTCTAGGACGCAGACGCATATTTAAGGAGATATGGGCAAAAGAAGTTTTTCATATAAAAATTTCAATTTTTGTAGGTTTTGGGTGGATTTTTCAATTTTTTGGGGGTGGTCACGAATTAAAGTCCTTTTCGCTATAGGACGCATATTTAAGGAGATATGAGCAAAAGAAGTTTTTCATATAAAAATTTCAATTTTTTTAGGGTTTGAGTGGATTTTTCAATTTTTTGGGGGTGGTCACGAATTAAAGCCCTTTTCGCTCTAGGACGCATATTTAAGGAGATATGGGCAACAGAAGTTTTTCATATAAAAATTTTTAATTTTTTTTTTTGGTTTTGGGTGGATTTTTCAAATTTTTGAGGGTGGTCACGAATTATAGTACTTTTCGCTCTAGGACGCATATTTAAGGAGATATGGGCAAAAGAAGTTTTTCATATAAAAATTTAATTTTTTTTATGTTTTGGCTGGATTTTTCAATTTTTTGGGTGTGGTCACGAATTAAAGTCCTTTTCGCTCTAGGACGCATATTTAAGGAGATATGGGCAAAAGAAGTTTTTCATATAAAAATTTCAATTTTTTTAGGTTTTGGGTGGATTTTTCAATTTTTTGGGGGTGGTCACGAATTAAAGTCCTTTTCGCTATAGGACGCGTATTTAAGGAGATATGGACAAAAGAAGTTTTTCATATAATAATTTAAATTTTTTTATGTTTTGGCTGGATTTTTCAATTTTTTGGGTGTGGTCACGAATTAAAGCCCTTTTCGCTCTAGGACGCATATTTAAGGAGATATGGACAAAAGAAGTTTTTCATATAAAAATTTCAATTTTTTTAGGTTTTTTTAGGGTGGTCACAAATTAAAGTCCTTTTCGCTCTAGGACGCATATTTAAGGAGATATGTGCAAAAGAAGTTTTTCATATAAAAATTTAAATTTTTTTAGGTTTTGGGTGGATTTTTCAATATTTTGGGGGTGGTCACGAATTAAAGTCCTTTTCGCTCTAGGACGCATATTTAAGGAGATATGAGCAAAAGAAGTTTTTCATATAAAAATTTCAATTTTTTTAGGGTTTGAGAGGATTTTTAAATTTTTTGGGGGTGGTCACGAATTAAAGCCCTTTTCGCTCTGGGACGCATATTTAAGGAGATATGGGCAAAAGAAGTTTTTCATATAAAAATTTCAATTTTTTTAGGGTTTGAGTGGATTTTTCAATTTTTTGGGGGTGGTCACGAATTAAAGCCCTTTTCGCTCTAGGACGCATATTTAAGGAGATATGGGCAAAAGAAGTTTTTCATATAAAAATTTCAATTTTTTTAGGTTTTGGGTGTGGTCACGAATTAAAGTCCTTTTCGCTCTAGGACGCATATTTAAGGAGATATGGGCAAAAGAAGTTTTTCATATAAAAATTTCAATTTTTTTAGGTTTTGGGTGGATTTTCCACGAATTAAAGTCCTTTTCGCTCTAGGACGCATATTTAAGGAGAAATGGGCAAAAGAAGTTTTTCATATAAAAATGTAAATTTTTTTTAGGTTTTGGGTGGATTTTTCAATTTTTTGGGTGTGGTCACGAATTAAAGTCCTTTTCGCTCTAGGACGCATATTTAAGGAGATATGGGCAAAAGAAGTTTTTCATATAAAAATTTCAATTTTTTTAGGTTTTGGGTGGATTTTTAAATTTTAGGGGGGTGGTCACGAATTAAAGTCCTTTTCGCTCTAGGACGCATATTTAAGGAGATATGGGCAAAAGAAGTTTTTCATATAAAAATTTTAATTTTTTTTTTTGGTTTTGGGTGGATTTTTCAATTTTTTGGGTGTGGTCACGAATTAAAGTCCTTTTCGCTCTAGGACGCATATTTAAGGAGATATGGGCAAAAGAAGTTTTTCATATAAAAATTTCAATTTTTTTAGGTTTTGGGTGGATTTTTCAATTTTTTGGGGGTGGTCACGAATTAAAGCCCTTTTCGCTCTAGGACGCTTAGTTTAGGAGATATGGGCAAAAGAAATTTTTCGTGTAAAAATTTAAATTTTTTAGGTTTTGGGTGGATTTTTCAATTTTTTAGGTGTGGTCACGAATTAAAGTCCTTTTCGCTCTAGGCCGCATATTTAAGGAGATATGGGCAAAAGAAATTTTTCATATCAAAATTTCAATTTTTTTAGGTTTTGGGTGGATTTTTCAATTTTTTGAGGGTGGTCACAAATTAAAATCCTTTTCGCTCTAGGACGCATATTTAAGGAGATATGTGCAAAAGAAGTTTTTCATACAAAAATTTAAATGTTTTTAGGTTTTGGGTGGATTTTTCAATTTTTTGGGGGTGGTCACGAATTAAAGCCCTTTTCGCTCTAGGACGCAGACGCATATTTAAGGAGATATGGGCAAAAGAAGTTTTTCATATAAAAATTTCAATTTTTGTAGGTTTTGGGTGGATTTTTCAATTTTTTGGGGGTGGTCACGAATTAAAGTCCTTTTCGCTATAGGACGCATATTTAAGGAGATATGAGCAAAAGAAGTTTTTCATATAAAAATTTCAATTTTTTTAGGGTTTGAGTGGATTTTTCAATTTTTTGGGGGTGGTCACGAATTAAAGCCCTTTTCGCTCTAGGACGCATATTTAAGGAGATATGGGCAACAGAAGTTTTTCATATAAAAATTTTTAATTTTTTTTTTTGGTTTTGGGTGGATTTTTCAAATTTTTGAGGGTGGTCACGAATTATAGTACTTTTCGCTCTAGGACGCATATTTAAGGAGATATGGGCAAAAGAAGTTTTTCATATAAAAATTTAATTTTTTTTATGTTTTGGCTGGATTTTTCAATTTTTTGGGTGTGGTCACGAATTAAAGTCCTTTTCGCTCTAGGACGCATATTTAAGGAGATATGGGCAAAAGAAGTTTTTCATATAAAAATTTCAATTTTTTTAGGTTTTGGGTGGATTTTTCAATTTTTTGGGGGTGGTCACGAATTAAAGTCCTTTTCGCTATAGGACGCGTATTTAAGGAGATATGGACAAAAGAAGTTTTTCATATAATAATTTAAATTTTTTTATGTTTTGGCTGGATTTTTCAATTTTTTGGGTGTGGTCACGAATTAAAGCCCTTTTCGCTCTAGGACGCATATTTAAGGAGATATGGACAAAAGAAGTTTTTCATATAAAAATTTCAATTTTTTTAGGTTTTTTTAGGGTGGTCACAAATTAAAGTCCTTTTCGCTCTAGGACGCATATTTAAGGAGATATGTGCAAAAGAAGTTTTTCATATAAAAATTTAAATTTTTTTAGGTTTTGGGTGGATTTTTCAATATTTTGGGGGTGGTCACGAATTAAAGTCCTTTTCGCTCTAGGACGCATATTTAAGGAGATATGAGCAAAAGAAGTTTTTCATATAAAAATTTCAATTTTTTTAGGGTTTGAGAGGATTTTTAAATTTTTTGGGGGTGGTCACGAATTAAAGCCCTTTTCGCTCTGGGACGCATATTTAAGGAGATATGGGCAAAAGAAGTTTTTCATATAAAAATTTCAATTTTTTTAGGGTTTGAGTGGATTTTTCAATTTTTTGGGGGTGGTCACGAATTAAAGCCCTTTTCGCTCTAGGACGCATATTTAAGGAGATATGGGCAAAAGAAGTTTTTCATATAAAAATTTCAATTTTTTTAGGTTTTGGGTGTGGTCACGAATTAAAGTCCTTTTCGCTCTAGGACGCATATTTAAGGAGATATGGGCAAAAGAAGTTTTTCATATAAAAATTTCAATTTTTTTAGGTTTTGGGTGGATTTTCCACGAATTAAAGTCCTTTTCGCTCTAGGACGCATATTTAAGGAGAAATGGGCAAAAGAAGTTTTTCATATAAAAATGTAAATTTTTTTTAGGTTTTGGGTGGATTTTTCAATTTTTTGGGTGTGGTCACGAATTAAAGTCCTTTTCGCTCTAGGACGCATATTTAAGGAGATATGGGCAAAAGAAGTTTTTCATATAAAAATTTCAATTTTTTTAGGTTTTGGGTGGATTTTTAAATTTTAGGGGGGGTGGTCACGAATTAAAGTCCTTTTCGCTCTAGGACGCATATTTAAGGAGATATGGGCAAAAGAAGTTTTTCATATAAAAATTTTAATTTTTTTTTTTGGTTTTGGGTGGATTTTTCAATTTTTTGGGTGTGGTCACGAATTAAAGTCCTTTTCGCTCTAGGACGCATATTTAAGGAGATATGGGCAAAAGAAGTTTTTCATATAAAAATTTCAATTTTTTTAGGTTTTGGGTGGATTTTTCAATTTTTTGGGGGTGGTCACGAATTAAAGCCCTTTTCGCTCTAGGACGCTTAGTTTAGGAGATATGGGCAAAAGAAATTTTTCGTGTAAAAATTTAAATTTTTTAGGTTTTGGGTGGATTTTTCAATTTTTTAGGTGTGGTCACGAATTAAAGTCCTTTTCGCTCTAGGCCGCATATTTAAGGAGATATGGGCAAAAGAAATTTTTCATATCAAAATTTCAATTTTTTTAGGTTTTGGGTGGATTTTTCAATTTTTTGAGGGTGGTCACAAATTAAAATCCTTTTCGCTCTAGGACGCATATTTAAGGAGATATGTGCAAAAGAAGTTTTTCATACAAAAATTTAAATGTTTTTAGGTTTTGGGTGGATTTTTCAATTTTTTGGGGGTGGTCACGAATTAAAGCCCTTTTCGCTCTAGGACGCAGACGCATATTTAAGGAGATATGGGCAAAAGAAGTTTTTCATATAAAAATTTCAATTTTTGTAGGTTTTGGGTGGATTTTTCAATTTTTTGGGGGTGGTCACGAATTAAAGTCCTTTTCGCTATAGGACGCATATTTAAGGAGATATGAGCAAAAGAAGTTTTTCATATAAAAATTTCAATTTTTTTAGGGTTTGAGTGGATTTTTCAATTTTTTGGGGGTGGTCACGAATTAAAGCCCTTTTCGCTCTAGGACGCATATTTAAGGAGATATGGGCAACAGAAGTTTTTCATATAAAAATTTTTAATTTTTTTTTTTGGTTTTGGGTGGATTTTTCAAATTTTTGAGGGTGGTCACGAATTATAGTACTTTTCGCTCTAGGACGCATATTTAAGGAGATATGGGCAAAAGAAGTTTTTCATATAAAAATTTAATTTTTTTTATGTTTTGGCTGGATTTTTCAATTTTTTGGGTGTGGTCACGAATTAAAGTCCTTTTCGCTCTAGGACGCATATTTAAGGAGATATGGGCAAAAGAAGTTTTTCATATAAAAATTTCAATTTTTTTAGGTTTTGGGTGGATTTTTCAATTTTTTGGGGGTGGTCACGAATTAAAGTCCTTTTCGCTATAGGACGCATATTTAAGGAGATATGAGCAAAAGAAGTTTTTCATATAAAAATTTCAATTTTTTTAGGGTTTGAGAGGATTTTTAAATTTTTTGGGGGTGGTCACGAATTAAAGCCCTTTTCGCTCTAGGACGCATATTTAAGGAGATATGGGCAAAAGAAGTTTTTCATATAAAAATTTCAATTTTTTTAGAGTTTGAGTGGATTTTTCAATTTTTTGGGGGTGGTCACGAATTAAAGCCCTTTTCGCTCTAGGACGCATATTTAAGGAGATATGGGCAACAGAAGTTTTTCATATAAAAATTTTTAATTTTTTTTTGGTTTTGGGTGGATTTTTCAAATTTTTGAGGGTGGTCACAAATTAAAGTCCTTTTCGCTCTAGGACGCATATTTAAGGAGATATGTGCAAAAGAAGTTTTTCATATAAAAATTTAATTTTTTTTAGGTTTTGGGTGGATTTTTCAATTTTTTGGGGGTGGTCACGAATTAAAGTCCTTTTCGCTCTAGGACGCATATTTAAGGAGATATGGGCAAAAGAAGTTTTTCATATAAAAATTTCAATTTTTTTAGGTTTTTTTGAGGGTGGTCACAAATTAAAGTCCTTTTCGCTCTAGGACGCATATTTAAGGAGATATGGGCAAAAGAAGTTTTTCATATAAAAATTTCAATTTTTTTAGGTTTTGGGTGGATTTTTCAATATTTTGGGGGTGGTCACGAATTAAAGTCCTTTTCGCTCTAGGACGCATATTTAAGGAGATATGGGCAAAAGAAGTTTTTCATATAAAAATTTAAATTTTTTTAGGTTTTGGGTGGATTTTTAAATTTTTTGGGGGTGGTCACGAATTAAAGTCCTTTTCGCTCTAGGACGCATATTTAAGGAGATATGGGCAAAAGAAGTTTTTCATATAAAAATTTCAATTTTTTTAGGTTTTGGGTGGATTTTTCAATTTATTGGGGGTGGTCACGAATTAAAGTCCTTTTCGCTCTAGGACGCATATTTAAGGAGATATGGGCAAAAGAAGTTTTTCATATAAAAATTTAAATTTTTTTAGGGTTTGAGTGGATTTTTCAATTTTTTGGGGGTGGTCACGAATTAAAGCCCTTTTCGCTCTAGGACGCATATTTAAGGAGATATGGGCAAAAGAAGTTTTTCATATAAAAATTTCAATTTTTTTTTCTTTTCGCTCTATGCGTCCTAGAGCGAATTAAAGTCATTTTCGCTCTAGGACGCATATTTAAGGAGATATGGGCAACAGAAGTTTTTCATATAAAAATTTAAATTTTTTTAGGTTTTGGGTGGATTTTTCAATATTTTGGGGGTAGTCACGAATTAAAGTCCTTTTCGCTCTAGGACGCATATTTAAGGAGATATGAGCAAAAGAAGTTTTTCATATAAAAATGTCAATTTTTTTAGGGTTTGAGTGGATTTTTCAATTTTTTGGGGGTGGTCACGAATTAAAGCCCTTTTCGCTCTAGGACGCATATTTAAGGAGATATGGGCAAAAGAAGTTTTTCATATAAAAATTTCAATTTTTTTAGGTTTTGGGTGGATTTTTCAATTTTTTGGGTGTGGTCACGAATTAAAGTCCTTTTCGCTCTAGGACGCATATTTAAGGAGATATGGGCAAAAGAAGTTTTTCATATAAAAATTCCAATTTTTTTAGGTTTTGGGTGGATTTTCCACGAATTAAAGCCCTTTTCACTCTAGGACGCATATTTAAGGAGATATGGGCAAAAGAAGTTTTTCATATAAAAATGTAAATTTTTTTAGGTTTTGGGTGGATTTTTCAATTTTTTGGGTGTGGTCACGAATTAAAGTCCTTTTCGCTCTAGGACGCATATTTAAGGAGATATGGGCAAAAGAAGTTTTTCATATAAAAATTTCAATTTTTTTAGGTTTTGGGTGGATTTTTAAATTTTTTGGGGGTGGTCACGAATTAAAGTCCTTTTCGCTCTAGGACGCATATTTAAGGAGATATGGGCAAAAGAAGTTTTTCATATAAAAATTTCAATTTTTTTAGGTTTTGGGTGGATTTTTCAATTTTTTGAGGGTGGTCACGAATTAAAGTCCTTTTCGCTCTAGGACGCATATTTAAGGAGATATGGGCAAAAGAAGTTTTTCATATAAAAATTTCAATTTTTTTAGGTTTTGGGTGGATTTTTCAATTTTTTGGGGGTGGTCACGAATTAAAGTCCTTTTCGCTCTACGACGCTTAGTTTAGGAGATATGGGCAAAAGAAGTTTTTCATATAAAAATTTGATTTTTTTAAGGTTTTGGGTGGATTTTTCAATTTTTTGGGGGTGGTCACGAATTAAAGTCCTTTTCGCTCTAGGACGCATATTTAAGGAGATATGGGCAAAAGAAGTTTTTCATATAAAAATTTCAATTTTTTTAGGTTTTTTTGAGGGTGGTCACAAATTAAAGTCCTTTTCGCTCTAGGACGCATATTTAAGGAGATATGGGCAAAAGAAGTTTTTCATATAAAAATTTAAATTTTTTTAGGTTTTGGGTGGATTTTTCAATTTTTTGGGGGTGGTCACGAATTAAAGTTCTTTTCGCTCTAGGACGCATATTTAAGGAGATATGGGCAAAAGAAGTTTTTCATATAAAAATTTCAATTTTTTAGGTGGATTTTTCAATTTTTTGGGTGTGGTCACGAATTAAAGTCCTTTTCGCTCTAGGACGCATATTTAAGGAGATATGGGCAAAATAAGTTTTTCATATAAAAATTTCAATTTTTTTAGGTTTTGGGTGGATTTTTCAATTTTTTGGGGGTGGTCACGAATTAAAGTCCTTTTCGCTCTAGGACGCATATTTAAGGAGATATGGGCAAAAGAAGTTTTTCATATAAAAATTTTAATTTTTTTATCAATTTTCTGGGGGTGGTCACGAATTAAAGTCCTTTTCGCTCTAGGACGCATATTTAAGGAGATATGGGCAAAAGAAGTTTTTCATATAAAAATTTCAATTTTTTTAGGTTTTGGGTGGATTTTTCAATTTTTTGGGTGTGGTCAGGAATTAAAGTCCTTTTCGCTCTAGGACGCATATTTAAGGAGATATGGGCAAAAGAAGTTTTTCATATAAAAATTTCAATTTTTTAGGTTTTGGGTGGATTTTTCAATTTTCCTTTTCGCTCTAGGACGCATATTTAAGGAGATATGGGCAAAAGAAGTTTTTCATATAAAAATATCAATTTTTTTAGGTTTTGAGTGAATTTTTCAATTTTTCGGGGGTGGTCACGAATTAAAGCCCTTTTCGCTCTACGACGCTTAGTTTAGGAGATATGGGCAACAGAAGTTTTTCATATAAAAATTTAATTTTTTTTGGTTTTGGGTGGATTTTTCAATTTTTTGGGGGTGGTCACGAATTAAAGTCCTTTTCGCTCTAGGACGCATATTTAAGGAGATATGGGCAAAAGAAGTTTTTCATATAAAAATTTCAATTTTTTTAGGTTTTGGGTGGATTTTTAAATTTTTTGGGGGTGGTCACGAATTAAAGTCCTTTTCGCTCTAGGACGCATATTTAAGGAGATATGGGCAAAAGAAGTTTTTCATATAAAAATTTCAATTTTTTTAGGTTTTGGGTGGATTTTTCAATTTGTTGAGGGTGGTCACGAATTAAAGTCCTTTTCGCTCTAGGACGCATATTTAAGGAGATATGGGCAAAAGAAGTTTTTCATATAAAAATTTCAATTTTTTTAGGTTTTGGGTGGATTTTTCAATTTTTTGGGGGTGGTCACGAATTAAAGTCCTTTTCGCTCTACGACGCTTAGTTTAGGAGATATGGGCAAAAGAAGTTTTTCATATAAAAATTTAATTTTTTTTTAGGTTTTGGGTGGATTTTTCAATTTTTTGGGGGTGGTCACGAATTAAAGTCCTTTTCGCTCTAGGACGCATATTTAAGGAGATATGGGCAAAAGAAGTTTTTCATATAAAAATTTCAATTTTTTTAGGTTTTTTTGAGGGTGGTCACAAATTAAAGTCCTTTTCGCTCTAGGACGCATATTTAAGGAGATATGGGCAAAAGAAGTTTTTCATATAAAAATTTCAATTTTTTTAGGTTTTGGGTGGATTTTTCAATATTTTGGGGGTGGTCACGAATTAAAGTCCTTTTCGCTCTAGGACGCATATTTAAGGAGATATGGGCAAAAGAAGTTTTTCATATAAAAATTTAAATTTTTTTAGGTTTTGGGTGGATTTTTCAATTTTTTGGGGGTGGTCACGAATTAAAGTCCTTTTCGCTCTAGGACGCATATTTAAGGAGATATGGGCAAAAGAAGTTTTTCATATAAAAATTTCAATTTTTTTAGGTTTTGGGTGGATTTTTCAATTTTTTGGGGGTGGTCACGAATTAAAGTCCTTTTCGCTCTACGACGCTTAGTTTAGGAGATATGGGCAAAAGAAGTTTTTCATATAAAAATTTGATTTTTTTAAGGTTTTGGGTGGATTTTTCAATTTTTTGGGGGTGGTCACGAATTAAAGTCCTTTTCGCTCTAGGACGCATATTTAAGGAGATATGGGCAAAAGAAGTTTTTCATATAAAAATTTCAATTTTTTTAGGTTTTTTTGAGGGTGGTCACAAATTAAAGTCCTTTTCGCTCTAGGACGCATATTTAAGGAGATATGGGCAAAAGAAGTTTTTCATATAAAAATTTAAATTTTTTTAGGTTTTGGGTGGATTTTTCAATTTTTTGGGGGTGGTCACGAATTAAAGTTCTTTTCGCTCTAGGACGCATATTTAAGGAGATATGGGCAAAAGAAGTTTTTCATATAAAAATTTCAATTTTTTAGGTGGATTTTTCAATTTTTTGGGTGTGGTCACGAATTAAAGTCCTTTTCGCTCTAGGACGCATATTTAAGGAGATATGGGCAAAATAAGTTTTTCATATAAAAATTTCAATTTTTTTAGGTTTTGGGTGGATTTTTCAATTTTTTGGGGGTGGTCACGAATTAAAGTCCTTTTCGCTCTAGGACGCATATTTAAGGAGATATGGGCAAAAGAAGTTTTTCATATAAAAATTTTAATTTTTTTATCAATTTTCTGGGGGTGGTCACGAATTAAAGTCCTTTTCGCTCTAGGACGCATATTTAAGGAGATATGGGCAAAAGAAGTTTTTCATATAAAAATTTCAATTTTTTTAGGTTTTGGGTGGATTTTTCAATTTTTTGGGTGTGGTCAGGAATTAAAGTCCTTTTCGCTCTAGGACGCATATTTAAGGAGATATGGGCAAAAGAAGTTTTTCATATAAAAATTTCAATTTTTTAGGTTTTGGGTGGATTTTTCAATTTTCCTTTTCGCTCTAGGACGCATATTTAAGGAGATATGGGCAAAAGAAGTTTTTCATATAAAAATATCAATTTTTTTAGGTTTTGAGTGAATTTTTCAATTTTTCGGGGGTGGTCACGAATTAAAGCCCTTTTCGCTCTACGACGCTTAGTTTAGGAGATATGGGCAACAGAAGTTTTTCATATAAAAATTTAATTTTTTTTGGTTTTGGGTGGATTTTTCAATTTTTTGGGGGTGGTCACGAATTAAAGTCCTTTTCGCTCTAGGACGCATATTTAAGGAGATATGGGCAAAAGAAGTTTTTCATATAAAAATTTCAATTTTTTTAGGTTTTGGGTGGATTTTTAAATTTTTTGGGGGTGGTCACGAATTAAAGTCCTTTTCGCTCTAGGACGCATATTTAAGGAGATATGGGCAAAAGAAGTTTTTCATATAAAAATTTCAATTTTTTTAGGTTTTGGGTGGATTTTTCAATTTGTTGAGGGTGGTCACGAATTAAAGTCCTTTTCGCTCTAGGACGCATATTTAAGGAGATATGGGCAAAAGAAGTTTTTCATATAAAAATTTCAATTTTTTTAGGTTTTGGGTGGATTTTTCAATTTTTTGGGGGTGGTCACGAATTAAAGTCCTTTTCGCTCTACGACGCTTAGTTTAGGAGATATGGGCAAAAGAAGTTTTTCATATAAAAATTTAATTTTTTTTTAGGTTTTGGGTGGATTTTTCAATTTTTTGGGGGTGGTCACGAATTAAAGTCCTTTTCGCTCTAGGACGCATATTTAAGGAGATATGGGCAAAAGAAGTTTTTCATATAAAAATTTCAATTTTTTTAGGTTTTTTTGAGGGTGGTCACAAATTAAAGTCCTTTTCGCTCTAGGACGCATATTTAAGGAGATATGGGCAAAAGAAGTTTTTCATATAAAAATTTCAATTTTTTTAGGTTTTGGGTGGATTTTTCAATATTTTGGGGGTGGTCACGAATTAAAGTCCTTTTCGCTCTAGGACGCATATTTAAGGAGATATGGGCAAAAGAAGTTTTTCATATAAAAATTTAAATTTTTTTAGGTTTTGGGTGGATTTTTCAATTTTTTGGGGGTGGTCACGAATTAAAGTCCTTTTCGCTCTAGGACGCATATTTAAGGAGATATGGGCAAAAGAAGTTTTTCATATAAAAATTTCAATTTTTTTAGGTTTTGGGTGGATTTTTCAATTTTTTGGGGGTGGTCACGAATTAAAGTCCTTTTCGCTCTAGGACGCATATTTAAGGAGATATGGGCAAAAGAAGTTTTTCATATAAAAATTTCAATTTTTTTAGGGTTTGAGTGGATTTTTCAATTTTTTGGGGGTGGTCACGAATTAAAGCCCTTTTCGCTCTAGGACGCATATTTAAGGAGATATGGGCAAAAGAAGTTTTTCATATAAAAATTTCAATTTTTTTTTCTTTTCGCTCTATGCGTCCTAGAGCGAATTAAAGTCATTTTCGCTCTAGGACGCATATTTAAGGAGATATGGGCAACAGAAGTTTTTCATATAAAAATTTAAATTTTTTTAGGTTTTGGGTGGATTTTTCAATATTTTGGGGGGTAGTCACGAATTAAAGTCCTTTTCGCTCTAGGACGCATATTTAAGGAGATATGAGCAAAAGAAGTTTTTCATATAAAAATTTCAATTTTTTTAGGGTTTGAGTGGATTTTTCAATTTTTTGGGGGTGGTCACGAATTAAAGCCATTTTCGCTCTAGGACGCATATTTAAGGAGATATGGGCAAAAGAAGTTTTTCATATAAAAATTTCAATTTTTTTAGGTTTTGGGTGGATTTTTCAATTTTTTGGGTGTGGTCACGAATTAAAGTCCTTTTCGCTCTAGGACGCATATTTAAGGAGATATGGGCAAAAGAAGTTTTTCATATAAAAATTCCAATTTTTTTAGGTTTTGGGTGGATTTTCCACGAATTAAAGCCCTTTTCACTCTAGGACGCATATTTAAGGAGATATGGGCAAAAGAAGTTTTTCATATAAAAATGTAAATTTTTTTAGGTTTTGGGTGGATTTTTCAATTTTTTGGGTGTGGTCACGAATTAAAGTCCTTTTCGCTCTAGGACGCATATTTAAGGAGATATGGGCAAAAGAAGTTTTTCATATAAAAATTTCAATTTTTTAGGTTTTGGGTGGATTTTTAAATTTTTTGGGGGTGGTCACGAATTAAAGTCCTTTTCGCTCTAGGACGCATATTTAAGGAGATATGGGCAAAAGAAGTTTTTCATATAAAAATTTCAATTTTTTTAGGTTTTGGGTGGATTTTTCAATTTTTTGAGGGTGGTCACGAATTAAAGTCCTTTTCGCTCTAGGACGCATATTTAAGGAGATATGGGCAAAAGAAGTTTTTCATATAAAAATTTCAATTTTTTTAGGTTTTGGGTGGATTTTTCAATTTTTTGGGGGTGGTCACGAATTAAAGTCCTTTTCGCTCTACGACGCTTAGTTTAGGAGATATGGGCAAAAGAAGTTTTTCATATAAAAATTTAATTTTTTTTAGGTTTTGGGTGGATTTTTCAATTTTTTGGGGGTGGTCACGAATTAAAGTCCTTTTCGCTCTAGGACGCATATTTAAGGAGATATGGGCAAAAGAAGTTTTTCATATAAAAATTTCAATTTTTTTAGGTTTTTTTGAGGGTGGTCACAAATTAAAGTCCTTTTCGCTCTAGGACGCATATTTAAGGAGATATGGGCAAAAGAAGTTTTTCATATAAAAATTTCAATTTTTTTAGGTTTTGGGTGGATTTTTCAATATTTTGGGGGTGGTCACGAATTAAAGTCCTTTTCGCTCTAGGACGCATATTTAAGGAGATATGGGCAAAAGAAGTTTTTCATATAAAAATTTAAATTTTTTTAGGTTTTGGGTGGATTTTTAAATTTTTTGGGGGTGGTCACGAATTAAAGTCCTTTTCGCTCTAGGACGCATATTTAAGGAGATATGGGCAAAAGAAGTTTTTCATATAAAAATTTCAATTTTTTTAGGTTTTGGGTGGATTTTTCAATTTTTTGGGGGTGGTCACGAATTAAAGTCCTTTTCGCTCTAGGACGCATATTTAAGGAGATATGGGCAAAAGAAGTTTTTCATATAAAAATTTAAATTTTTTTAGGGTTTGAGTGGATTTTTCAATTTTTTGGGGGTGGTCACGAATTAAAGCCCTTTTCGCTCTAGGACGCATATTTAAGGAGATATGGGCAAAAGAAGTTTTTCATATAAAAATTTCAATTTTTTTTCTTTTCGCTCTATGCGTCCTAGAGCGAATTAAAGTCATTTTCGCTCTAGGACGCATATTTAAGGAGATATGGGCAACAGAAGTTTTTCATATAAAAATTTAAATTTTTTTAGGTTTTGGGTGGATTTTTCAATATTTTGGGGGTAGTCACGAATTAAAGTCCTTTTCGCTCTAGGACGCATATTTAAGGAGATATGAGCAAAAGAAGTTTTTCATATAAAAATTTCAATTTTTTTAGGGTTTGAGTGGATTTTTCAATTTTTTGGGGGTGGTCACGAATTAAAGCCCTTTTCGCTCTAGGACGCATATTTAAGGAGATATGGGCAAAAGAAGTTTTTCATATAAAAATTTCAATTTTTTTAGGTTTTGGGTGGATTTTTCAATTTTTTGGGTGTGGTCACGAATTAAAGTCCTTTTCGCTCTAGGACGCATATTTAAGGAGAATATGGGCAAAAGAAGTTTTTCATATAAAAATTCCAATTTTTTTAGGTTTTGGGTGGATTTTCCACGAATTAAAGCCCTTTTCACTCTAGGACGCATATTTAAGGAGATATGGGCAAAAGAAGTTTTTCATATAAAAATGTAAATTTTTTTAGGTTTTGGGTGGATTTTTCAATTTTTTGGGTGTGGTCACGAATTAAAGTCCTTTTCGCTCTAGGACGCATATTTAAGGAGATATGGGCAAAAGAAGTTTTTCATATAAAAATTTCAATTTTTTTAGGTTTTGGGTGGATTTTTAAATTTTTTGGGGGTGGTCACGAATTAAAGTCCTTTTCGCTCTAGGACGCATATTTAAGGAGATATGGGCAAAAGAAGTTTTTCATATAAAAATTTCAATTTTTTTAGGTTTTGGGTGGATTTTTCAATTTTTTGAGGGTGGTCACGAATTAAAGTCCTTTTCGCTCTAGGACGCATATTTAAGGAGATATGGGCAAAAGAAGTTTTTCATATAAAAATTTCAATTTTTTTAGGTTTTGGGTGGATTTTTCAATTTTTTGGGGGTGGTCACGAATTAAAGTCCTTTTCGCTCTACGACGCTTAGTTTAGGAGATATGGGCAAAAGAAGTTTTTCATATAAAAATTTGATTTTTTTAAGGTATTGGGTGGATTTTTCAATTTTTTGGGGGTGGTCACGAATTAAAGTCCTTTTCGCTCTAGGACGCATATTTAAGGAGATATGGGCAAAAGAAGTTTTTCATATAAAAATTTCAATTTTTTTAGGTTTTTTTGAGGGTGGTCACAAATTAAAGTCCTTTTCGCTCTAGGACGCATATTTAAGGAGATATGGGCAAAAGAAGTTTTTCATATAAAAATTTAAATTTTTTTAGGTTTTGGGTGGATTTTTCAATTTTTTGGGGGTGGTCACGAATTAAAGTTCTTTTCGCTCTAGGACGCATATTTAAGGAGATATGGGCAAAAGAAGTTTTTCATATAAAAATTTCAATTTTTTAGGTGGATTTTTCAATTTTTTGGGTGTGGTCACGAATTAAAGTCCTTTTCGCTCTAGGACGCATATTTAAGGAGATATGGGCAAAATAAGTTTTTCATATAAAAATTTCAATTTTTTTAGGTTTTGGGTGGATTTTTCAATTTTTTGGGGGTGGTCACGAATTAAAGTCCTTTTCGCTCTAGGACGCATATTTAAGGAGATATGGGCAAAAGAAGTTTTTAATATAAAAATTTTAATTTTTTTATCAATTTTCTGGGGGTGGTCACGAATTAAAGTCCTTTTCGCTCTAGGACGCATATTTAAGGAGATATGGGCAAAAGAAGTTTTTCATATAAAAATTTCAATTTTTTTAGGTTTTGGGTGGATTTTTCAATTTTTTGGGTGTGGTCAGGAATTAAAGTCCTTTTCGCTCTAGGACGCATATTTAAGGAGATATGGGCAAAAGAAGTTTTTCATATAAAAATTTCAATTTTTTAGGTTTTGGGTGGATTTTTCAATTTTCCTTTTCGCTCTAGGACGCATATTTAAGGAGATATGGGCAAAAGAAGTTTTTCATATAAAAATTTCAATTTTTTTAAGGTTTTGAGTGAATTTTTCAATTTTTTGGGGGTGGTCACGAATTAAAGCCCTTTTCGCTCTACGACGCTTAGTTTAGGAGATATGGGCAACAGAAGTTCTTCATATAAAAATTTAATTTTTTTTAGGTTTTGGGTGGATATTTCAATTTTTTGGGGGTGGTCACGAATTAAAGTCCTTTTCGCTCTAGGACGCATATTTAAGGAGATTTTTTTTGAGGGTGGTCACAAATTAAAGTCCTTTTCGCTCTAGGACGCATATTTAAGGAGATATGGGCAAAATAAGTTTTTCATATAAAAATTTAAATTTTTTTAGGTTTTGGGTGGATTTTTCAATATTTTGGGGGTGGTCACGAATTAAAGTCCTTTTCGCTCTAGGACGCATATTTAAGGAGATATGAGCAAAAGAAGTTTTTCATATAAACATTTCAATTTTTTTAGGGTTTGAGTGGATTTTTAAATTTTTTGGGGGTGGTCACGAATTAAAGCCCTTTTCGCTCTAGGACGCATATTTAAGGAGATATGGGCAAAAGAAGTTTTTCATATAAAAATTTCAATTTTTTTAGGTTTTGGGTGGATTTTTCAATTTTTTGGGTGTGGTCACGAATTAAAGTCCTTTTCGCTCTAGGACGCATATTTAAGGAGATATGGGCAAAAGAAGTTTTTCATATAAAAATTTCAATTTTTTTAGGTTTTGGGTGGATTTTTCAATTTTTTGAGGGTGGTCTAGAATTAAAGTCCTTTTCGCTCTAGGACGCATATTTAAGGAGATATGGGCAAAAGAAGTTTTTCATATAAAAATTTAAATTTTTTTAGGTTTTTTTTGAGGGTGGTCACAAATTAAAGTCCTTTTCGCTCTAGGACGGTTTTGGGTGGATTTTTCAATATTTTGGGGGTGGTCACGAATTAAAGTCCTTTTCGCTTTATGACGCATATTTAAGGAGATATGAGCAAAAGAAGTTTTTCATATAAAAATTTCAATTTTTTTAGGGTTTGAGTGGATTTTTCAATTTTTTGGGGGCGGTCACGAATTAAAGCCCTTTTCGCTCTAGGACGCATATTTAAGGAGATATGGGCAAAAGAAGTTTTTCATATAAAAATTTAAATTTTTTTAGGTTTTGGGTGGATTTTTCAATTTTTTGGGTGTGGTCACGAATTAAAGTCCTTTTCGCTCTAGGACGCATATTTAAGGAGATATGGGCAAAAGAAGTTTTTCATATAAAAATTTCAATTTTTTTAGGTTTTGGGTGGATTTTCCACGAATTAAAGCCCTTTTCGCTCTAGGACGCATATTTAAGGAGATATGGGCAAAAGAAGTTTTTCATATAAAAATGTAAATTTTTTTAGGTTTTGGGTGGATTTTTCAATTTTTTGGGTGTGGTCACGAATTAAAGTCCTTTTCGCTCTAGGACGCATATTTAAGGAGATATGGGCAAAAGAAGTTTTTCATATAAAAATTTCAATTTTTTTAGGTTTTGGGTGGATTTTTAAATTTTTTGGGGGTGGTCACGAATTAAAGTCCTTTTCGCTCTAGGACGCATATTTAAGGAGATATGGGCAAAAGAAGTTTTTCATATAAAAATTTCAATTTTTTTAGGTTTTGGGTGGATTTTTCAATTTTTTGAGGGTGGTCACGAATTAAAGTCCTTTTCGCTCTAGGACGCATATTTAAGGAGATATGGGCAAAAGAAGTTTTTCATATAAAAATTTCAATTTTTTAGGTGGATTTTTCAATTTTTTGGGTGTGGTCACGAATTAAAGTCCTTTTCGCTCTACGACGCTTAGTTTAGGAGATATGGGCAAAAGAAGTTTTTCATATAAAAATTTAATTTTTTTTTAGGTTTTGGGTGGATTTTTCAATTTTTTGGGGGTGGTCACGAATTAAAGTCCTTTTCGCTCTAGGACGCATATTTAAGGAGATATGGGCAAAAGAAGTTTTTCATATAAAAATTTCAATTTTTTTAGGTTTTTTTGAGGGTGGTCACAAATTAAAGTCCTTTTCGCTCTAGGACGCATATTTAAGGAGATATGGGCAAAAGAAGTTTTTCATATAAAAATTTCAATTTTTTTAGGTTTTGGGTGGATTTTTCAATATTTTGGGGGTGGTCACGAATTAAAGTCCTTTTCGCTCTAGGACGCATATTTAAGGAGATATGGGCAAAAGAAGTTTTTCATATAAAAATTTAAATTTTTTTAGGTTTTGGGTGGATTTATAAATTTTTTGGGGGTGGTCACGAATTAAAGTCCTTTTTGCTCTAGGACGCATATTTAAGGAGATATGGGCAAAAGAAGTTTTTCATATAAAAATTTCAATTTTTTTAGGGTTTGAGTGGATTTTTAAATTTTTTGGGGGTGGTCACGAATTAAAGCCCTTTTCGCTCTAGGACGCATAGTTAAGGAGATATGGGCAAAAGAAGTTTTTCATATAAAAATTTCAATTTTTTTAGGTTTTGGGTGGATTTTTCAATTTTTTGGGTGTGGTCACGAATTAAAGTCCTTTTCGCTCTAGGACGCATATTTAAGGAGATATGGGCAAAAGAAGTTTTTCATATAAAAATTTCAATTTTTTTAGGTTTTTTTTAGGGTGGTCACAAATTAAAGTCCTTTTCGCTCTAGGACGCATATTTAAAGAGATATGTGCAAACGAAGTTTTTCATATAAAAATTTAAATTTTTTTAGGTTTTGGGTGGATTTTTCAATTTTTTGGGGGTGGTCACGAATTAAAGTCCTTTTCGCTCTAGGACGCATATTTAAGGAGATATGGGCAAAAGAAGTTTTTCATATAAAAATTTCAATTTTTTTTAGGTTTTGAGTGAATTTTTCAATTTTTTGGGGGTGGTCACGAATTAAAGCCCTTTTCGCTCTACGACGCTTAGTTTAGGAGATATGGGCAACAGAAGTTTTTCATATAAAAATTTAATTTTTTTTAGGTTTTGGGTGGATTTTTCAATTTTTTGGGGGTGGTCACGAATTAAAGTCCTTTTCGCTCTAGGACGCATATTTAAGGAGATATGGGCAAAAGAAGTTTTTCATATAAAAATTTAAATTTTTTTAGGTTTTTTTTGAGGGTGGTCACAAATTAAAGTCCTTTTCGCTCTAGGACGGTTTTGGGTGGATTTTTCAATATTTTGGGGGTGGTCACGAATTAAAGTCCTTTTCGCTCTAGGACGCATATTTAAGGAGATATGAGCGAAAGAAGTTTTTCATATAAAAATTTCAATTTTTTTAGGGTTTGAGTGGATTTTTCAATTTTTTGGGGGCGGTCACGAATTAAAGCCCTTTTCGCTCTAGGACGCATATTTAAGGAGATATGGGCAAAAGAAGTTTTTCATATAAAAATTTCAATTTTTTTAGGTTTTGGGTGGATTTTCCACGAATTAAAGCCCTTTTCGCTCTAGGACGCATATTTAAGGAGATATGGGCAAAAGAAGTTTTTCATATAAAAATGTAAATTTTTTTAGGTTTTGGGTGGATTTTTCAATTTTTTGGGTGTGGTCACGAATTAAAGTCCTTTTCGCTCTAGGACGCATATTTAAGGAGATATGGGCAAAAGAAGTTTTTCATATAAAAATTTCAATTTTGTTAGGTTTTGGGTGGATTTTTAAATTTTTTGGGGGTGGTCACGAATTAAAGTCCTTTTCGCTCTAGGACGCATATTTAAGGAGATATGGGCAAAAGAAGTTTTTCATATAAAAATTTCAATTTTTTTAGGTTTTGTGTGGATTTTTCAATTTTTTGAGGGTGGTCACGAATTAAAGTCCTTTTCGCTCTAGGACGCATATTTAAGGAGATATGGGCAAAAGAAGTTTTTCATATAAAAATTTCAATTTTTTTAGGTTTTGGGTGGATTTTTCAATCTTTTGGGGGTGGTCACGAATTAAAGTCCTTTTCGCTCTACGACGCTTAGTTTAGGAGATATGGGCAAAAGAAGTTTTTCATATAAAAATTTAATTTTTTTTAGGTTTTGGGTGGATTTTTCAATTTTTTGGGGGTGGTCACGAATTAAAGTCCTTTTCGCTCTAGGACGCATATTTAAGGAGATATGGGCAAAAGAAGTTTTTCATATAAAAATTTCAATTTTTTTAGGTTTTTTTGAGGGTGGTCACAAATTAAAGTCCTTTTCGCTCTAGGACGCATAATTAAGGAGATATGGGCAAAAGAAGTTTTTCATATAAAAATTTCAATTTTTTTAGGTTTTGGGTGGATTTTTCAATATTTTGGGGGTGGTCACGAATTAAAGTCCTTTTCGCTCTAGGACGCATATTTAAGGAGATATGGGCAAAAGAAGTTTTTCATATAAAAATTTAAATTTTTTTAGGTTTTGGGTGGATTTTTAAATTTTTTGGGGGTGGTCACGAATTAAAGTCCTTTTCGCTCTAGGACGCATATTTAAGGAGATATGGGCAAAAGAAGTTTTTCATATAAAAATTTCAATTTTTTTAGGGTTTGAGTGGATTTTTAAATTTTTTGGGGGTGGTCACGAATTAAAGCCCTTTTCGCTCTAGGACGCATATTTAAGGAGATATGGGCAAAAGAAGTTTTTCATATAAAAATTCCAATTTTTTTAGATTTTGGGTGGATTTTTCAATTTTTTGGGTGTGGTCACGAATTAAAGTCCTTTTCGCTCTAGGACGCATATATCAATTTTTTTAGGTTTTGGGTGGATTTTCCACGAATTAAAGCCCTTTTCGCTCTAGGACGCATATTTAAGGAGATATGGGCAAAAGAAGTTTTTCATATAAAAATGTAAATTTTTTTAGGTTTTGGGTGGATTTTTCAATTTTTTGGGTGTGGTCACGAATTAAAGTCCTTTTCGCTCTAGGACGCATATTTAAGGAGATATGGGCAAAAGAAGTTTTTCATATAAAAATTTCAATTTTTTTAGGTTTTGGGTGGATTTTTCAATTTTTTGGGGGTGGTCACGAATTAAAGTCCTTTTCGCTCTAGGACGCATATTTAAGGAGATATGGGCAAAAGAAGTTTTTCATATAAAAATTTCAATTTTTTTAGGTTTTGGGTGGATTTTTCAATTTTTTGAGGGTGGTCTAGAATTAAAGTCCTTTTCGCTCTAGGACGCATATTTAAGGAGATATGGGCAAAAGAAGTTTTTCATATAAAAATTTCAATTTTTTTAGGTTTTGGGTGGATTTTTCAATTTTTTGGGGGTGGTCACGAATTAAAGTCCTTTTCGCTCTACGACGCTTAGCTTAGGAGATATGGGCAAAAGAAGTTTTTCATATAAAAATTTAATTTTTTTTAGGTTTTGGGTGGATTTTTCAATTTTTTGGGTGTGGTCACGAATTAATGTCGTTTTCGCTCTAGGACGCATATTTAAGGAGATATGGGCAAAAGAAGTTTTTCATATAAAAATTTAAATTTTTTTAGGTTTTTTTGAGGGTGGTCACAAATTAAAGTCCTTTTCGCTCTAGGACGCATATTTAAGGAGATATGGGCAAAAGAAGTTTTTCATATAAAAATTTCAATTTTTTTAGGTTTTGGGTGGATTTTTCAATATTTTGGGGGTGGTCACGAATTAAAGTCCTTTTCGCTCTAGGACGCATATTTAAGGAGATATGGCAAAAGAAGTTTTTCATATAAAAATTTAAATTTTTTTAGGTTTTGGGTGGATTTTTCAATTTTTTGGGGGTGGTCACGAATTAAAGTTCTTTTCGCTCTAGGACGCATATTTATGGAGATATGGGCAAAAGAAGTTTTTCATATAAAAATTTCAATTTTTTTAGGTGGATTTTTCAATTTTTTGGGGGTGGTCACGAATTAAAGTCCTTTTCGCTCTAGGACGCATATTTAAGGAGATATGGGCAAAAGAAGTTTTTCATATAAAAATTTCAATTTTTTTAGGTGGATTTTTCAATTTTTTGGGTGTGGTCACGAATTAAAGTCCTTTTCGCTCTAGGACGCATATTTAAGGAGATATGGGCAAAAGAAGTTTTTCATATAAAAATTTCAATTTTTTTAGGTGGATTTTTCAATTTTTTGGGTGTGGTCACGAATTAAAGTCCTTTTCGCTCTAGGACGCATATTTAAGGAGATATGGGCAAAAGAAGTTTTTCATATAAAAATATCAATTTTTTTAGGTTTTGAGTGAATTTTTCAATTTTTCGGGGGTGGTCACGAATTAAAGCCCTTTTCGCTCTACGACGCTTAGTTTAGGAGATATGGGCAACAGAAGTTTTTCATATAAAAATTTCAATTTTTTTAGGTTTTGGGTGGATTTTTAAATTTTTTGGGGGTGGTCACGAATTAAAGTCCTTTTCGCTCTAGGACGCATATTTAAGGAGATATGGGCAAAAGAAGTTTTTCATATAAAAATTTCAATTTTTTTAGGTTTTGGGTGGATTTTTCAATTTTTTGAGGGTGGTCACGAATTAAAGTCCTTTTCGCTCTAGGACGCATATTTAAGGAGATATGGGCAAAAGAAGTTTTTCATATAAAAATTTCAATTTTTTTAGGTTTTGGGTGGATTTTTCAATTTTTTGGGGGTGGTCACGAATTAAAGTCCTTTTCGCTCTACGACGCTTAGTTTAGGAGATATGGGCAAAAGAAGTTTTTCATATAAAAATTTAATTTTTTTTAGGTTTTGGGTGGATTTTTCAATTTTTTGGGGGGTGGTCACGAATTAAAGTCCTTTTCGCTCTAGGACGCATATTTAAGGAGATATGGGCAAAAGAAGTTTTTCATATAAAAATTTCAATTTTTTTTAGGTTTTTTTGAGGGTGGTCACAAATTAAAGTCCTTTTCGCTCTAGGACGCATATTTAAGGAGATATGGGCAAAAGAAGTTTTTCATATAAAAATTTCAATTTTTTTAGGTTTTGGGTGGATTTTTCAATATTTTGGGGGTGGTCACGAATTAAAGTCCTTTTCGCTCTAGGACGCATATTTAAGGAGATATGGGCAAAAGAAGTTTTTCATATAAAAATTTAAATTTTTTTAGGTTTTGGGTGGATTTTTAAATTTTTTGGGGGTGGTCACGAATTAAAGTCCTTTTCGCTCTAGGACGCATATTTAAGGAGATATGGGCAAAAGAAGTTTTTCATATAAAAATTTCAATTTTTTAGGTGGATTTTTCAATTTTTTGGGTGTGGTCACGAATTAAAGTCCTTTTCGCTCTAGGACGCATATTTAAGGAGATATGGGCAAAATAAGTTTTTCATATAAAAATTTCAATTTTTTTAGGTTTTGGGTGGATTTTTAAATTTTTTGGGGGTGGTCACGAATTAAAGTCCTCTTCGCTCTAGGACGCATATTTAAGGAGATATGGGCAAAAGAAGTTTTTCATATAAAAATTTTAATTTTTTTATGTTTTGGGTGGATTTTTCAATTTTCTGGGGGTGGTCACGAATTAAAGTCCTTTTCGCTCTAGGACGCATATTTAAGGAGATATGGGCAAAAGAAGTTTTTCATATAAAAATCTCAATTTTTTTAGGTGGATTTTTCAATTTTTTGGGTGTGGTCACGAATTAAATTCTTTTTCGCTCTAGGACGCATATTTAAGGAGATCTGGGCGAAAGAAGTTTTACATATAAAAATTTAAATTGTTTTATGTTTTGGCTGGATTTTTCAATTTTTTGGGTGTGGTCACGAATTAAAGTCCTTTTCGCTCTAGGACGCATATTTAAGGAGATATGGGCAAAAGAAGTTTTTCATATAAAAATATCAATTTTTTTAGGTTTTGAGTGAATTTTTCAATTTTTCGGGGGTGGTCACGAATTAAAGCCCTTTTCGCTCTACGACGCTTAGTTTAGGAGATATGGGCAACAGAAGTTTTTCATATAAAAATTTCAATTTTTTTAGGTTTTGGGTGGATTTTGCAATTTTTTGGGTGTGGTCACGAATTAAAGTCCTTTTCGCTCTAGGACGCATATTTAAGGAGATCTGGGCGAAAGAAGTTTTACATATAAAAATTTAAATTGTTTTATGTTTTGGGTGGATTTTTCAATTTTTTGGGGGTGGTCACGAATTAAAGTCCTTTTCGCTCTAGGACGCATATTTAAGGAGATATGGGCAAAAGAAGTTTTTCATATAAAAATTTCAATTTTTTTAGGTTTTTTTTAGGGTGGTCACAAATTAAAGTCCTTTTCGCTCTAGGACGCATATTTAAGGAGATATGTGCAAAAGAAGTTTTTCATATAAAAATTTAAATTTTTTTATGTTTTGGGTGGATTTTTCAATATTTTGGGGGTGGTCACGAATTAAAGCCCTTTTCGCTCTAGGACGCATATTTAAGGAGATATGGGCAAAAGAAGTTTTTCATATAAAAATTTCAATTTTTTTAGGTTTTTTTTAGGGTGGTCACAAATTAAAGTCCTTTTCGCTCTAGGACGCATATTTAAGGAGATATGTGCAAAAGAAGTTTTTCATATAAAAATTTAAATTTTTTTAGGTTTTGGGTGGATTTTTCAATATTTTGGGGGTGGTCACGAATTAAAGTCCTTTTCGCTCTAGGACGCATATTTAAGGAGATATGAGCAAAAGAAGTTTTTCATATAAAAATTTCAATTTTTTTAGGGTTTGAGAGGATTTTTCAATTTTTTGGGGGTGGTCACGAATTAAAGCCCTTTTCGCTCTAGGACGCATATTTAAGGAGATATGGGCAAAATAAGTTTTTCATATAAAAATTTCAATTTTTTTTCTTTTCGCTCTATGCGTCCTAGAGCGAATTAAAGTCCTTTTCGCTCTAGGACGCATATTTAAGGAGATATGAGCAAAAGAAGTTTTTCATATAAAAATTTCAATTTTTTTAGGGTTTGAGTGGATTTTTCAATTTTTTGGGGGTGGTCACGAATTAAAGCCCTTTTCGCTCTAGGACGCATATTTAAGGAGATATGGGCAAAAGAAGTTTTTCATATAAAAATTTAAATTTTTTTAGGTTTTGGGTGGATTTTTCAATTTTTTGGGTGTGGTCACGAATTAAAGTCCTTTTCGCTCTAGGACGCATATTTAAGGAGATATGGGCAAAAGAAGTTTTTCATATAAAAATGTAAATTTTTTTAGGTTTTGGGTGGATTTTTCAATTTTTTGGGTGTGGTCACGAATTAAAGTCCTTTTCGCTCTAGGACGCATATTTAAGGAGATATGGGCAAAAGAAGTTTTTCATATAAAAATTTAATTTTTTTTTATGTTTTGGCTGGATTTTTCAATTTTTTGGGTGTGGTCACGAATTAAAGTCCTTTTCGCTCTAGGACTCATATTTAAGGAGATATGGGCAAAAGAAGTTGTTCATATAAAAATTTTAATTTTTTTAGGTTTTGGGTGGATTTTTCAATTTTTTGAGGGTGGTCACGAGTTAAAGTCCTTTTCGCTCTAGGACGCGTATTTAAGGAGATATGGACAAAAGAAGTTTTTCATATAATAATTTAAATTTTTTTATGTTTTGGCTGGATTTTTCAATTTTTTGGGTGTGGTCACGAATTAAAGCCCTTTTCGCTCTAGGACGCATATTTAAGGAGATATGGGCAAAAGAAGTTTTTCATATAAAAATTTCAATTTTTTTAGGTTTTTTTTAGGGTGGTCACAAATTAAAGTCCTTTTCGCTCTAGGACGCATATTTAAGGAGATATGTGCAAAAGAAGTTTTTCATATAAAAATTTAAATTTTTTTAGGTTTTGGGTGGATTTTTCAATATTTTGGGGGTGGTCACGAATTAAAGTCCTTTTCGCTCTAGGACGCATATTTAAGGAGATATGAGCAAAAGAAGTTTTTCATATAAAAATTTCAATTTTTTTAGGGTTTGAGAGGATTTTTAAATTTTTTGGGGGTGGTCACGAATTAAAGCCCTTTTCGCTCTAGGACGCATATTTAAGGAGATATGGGCAAAAGAAGTTTTTCATATAAAAATTTCAATTTTTTTAGGGTTTGAGTGGATTTTTAAATTTTTTGGGGGTGGTCACGAATTAAAGCCCTTTTCGCTCTAGGACGCATATTTAAGGAGATATGGGCAAAAGAAGTTTTTCATATAAAAATTTCAATTTTTTTAGGTTTTGGGTGTGGTCACGAATTAAAGTCCTTTTCGCTCTAGGACGCATATTTAAGGAGATATGGGCAAAAGAAGTTTTTCATATAAAAATTTCAATTTTTTTAGGTTTTGAGTGGATTTTTCAATTTCTTTGGTGTGGTCACGAATTAAAGTCCTTTTCGCTCTAGGACGCATATTTAAGGAGATATGGGCAAAAGAAGTTTTTCATATAAAAATTTAATTTTTTTTATGTTTTGGCTGGATTTTTCAATTTTTTGGGTGTGGTCACGAATTAAAGTCCTTTTCGCTCTAGGACTCATATTTAAGGAGATATGGGCAAAAGAAGTTTTTCATATAAAAATTTTAATTTTTTTAGGTTTTGGGTGGATTTTTCAATTTTTTGAGGGTGGTCACGAGTTAAAGTCCTTTTCGCTCTAGGACGCGTATTTAAGGAGATATGGACAAAAGAAGTTTTTCATATAATAATTTAAATTTTTTTATGTTTTGGCTGGATTTTTCAATTTTTTGGGTGTGGTCACGAATTAAAGCCCTTTTCGCTCTAGGACGCATATTTAAGGAGATATGGGCAAAAGAAGTTTTTCATATAAAAATTTCAATTTTTTTAGGTTTTTTTTTAGGGTGGTCACAAATTAAAGTCCTTTTCGCTCTAGGACGCATATTTAAGGAGATATGTGCAAAAGAAGTTTTTCATATAAAAATTTAAATTTTTTTAGGTTTTGGGTGGATTTTTCAATATTTTGGGGGTGGTCACGAATTAAAGTCCTTTTCGCTCTAGGACGCATATTTAAGGAGATATGAGCAAAAGAAGTTTTTCATATAAAAATTTCAATTTTTTTAGGGTTTGAGAGGATTTTTAAATTTTTTGGGGGTGGTCACGAATTAAAGCCCTTTTCGCTCTAGGACCCATATTTAAGGAGATATGGGCAAAAGAAGTTTTTCATATAAAAATTTCAATTTTTTTAGGGTTTGAGTGGATTTTTCAATTTTTTGGGGGTGGTCACGAATTAAAGCCCTTTTCGCTCTAGGACGCATATTTAAGGAGATATGGGCAAAAGAAGTTTTTCATATAAAAATTTCAATTTTTTTAGGTTTTGGGTGTGGTCACGAATTAAAGTCCTTTTCGCTCTAGGACGCATATTTAAGGAGATATGGGCAAAAGAAGTTTTTCATATAAAAATTTCAATTTTTTTAGGTTTTGGGTGGATTTTCCACGAATTAAAGTCCTTTTCGCTCTAGGACGCATATTTAAGGAGATATGGGCAAAAGAAGTTTTTCATATAAAAATGTAAATTTTTTTAGGTTTTGGGTGGATTTTTCAATTTTTTGGGTGTGGTCACGAATTAAAGTCCTTTTCGCTCTAGGACGCATATTTAAGGAGATATGGGCAAAAGAAGTTTTTCATATAATAATTTCAATTTTTTTAGGTTTTGGGTGGATTTTTCAATTTTTTGGGGGTGGTCACGAATTAAAGCCCTTTTCGCTCTAGGACGCTTAGTTTAGGAGATATGGGCAAAAGAAATTTTTCGTGTAAAAATTTAAATTTTTTAGGTTTTGGGTGGATTTTTCAATTTTTTAGGTGTGGTCACGAATTAAAGTCCTTTTCGCTCTAGGCCGCATATTTAAGGAGATATGGGCAAAAGAAATTTTTCATATCAAAATTTCAATTTTTTTAGGTTTTGGGTGGATTTTTCAATTTTTTGAGGGTGGTCACAAATTAAAATCCTTTTCGCTCTAGGACGCATATTTAAGGAGATATGTGCAAAAGAAGTTTTTCATACAAAAATTTAAATGGTTTTAGGTTTTGGGTGGATTTTTCAATTTTTTGGGGGTGGTCACGAATTAAAGCTCTTTTCGCTCTAGGACGCAGACGCATATTTAAGGAGATATGGGCAAAAGAAGTTTTTCATATAAAAATTTCAATTTTTGTAGGTTTTGGGTGGATTTTTCAATTTTTTGGGGGTGGTCACGAATTAAAGTCCTTTTCGCTATAGGACGCATATTTAAGGAGATATGAGCAAAAGAAGTTTTTCATATAAAAATGTAAATTTTTTTAGGTTTTGGGTGGATTTTTCAATTTTTTGGGTGTGGTCACGAATTAAAGTCCTTTTCGCTCTAGGACGCATATTTAAGGAGATCTGGGCGAAAGAAGTTTTACATATAAAAATTTAAATTGTTTTATGTTTTGGGTGGATTTTTCAATTTTTTGGGGGTGGTCACGAATTAAAGTCCTTTTCGCTCTAGGACGCATATTTAAGGAGATATGGGCAAAAGAAGTTTTTCATATAAAAATTTCAATTTTTTTAGGTTTTTTTTAGGGTGGTCACAAATTAAAGTCCTTTTCGCTCTAGGACGCATATTTAAGGAGATATGTGCAAAAGAAGTTTTTCATATAAAAATTTAAATTTTTTTAGGTTTTGGGTGGATTTTTCAATATTTTGGGGGTGGTCACGAATTAAAGCCCTTTTCGCTCTAGGACGCATATTTAAGGAGATATGGGCAAAAGAAGTTTTTCATATAAAAATTTCAATTTTTTTAGGTTTTTTTTAGGGTGGTCACAAATTAAAGTCATTTTCGCTCTAGGACGCATATTTAAGGAGATATGTGCAAAAGAAGTTTTTCATATAAAAATTTAAATTTTTTTAGGTTTTGGGTGGATTTTTCAATATTTTGGGGGTGGTCACGAATTAAAGTCCTTTTCGCTCTAGGACGCATATTTAAGGAGATATGAGCAAAAGAAGTTTTTCATATAAAAATTTCAATTTTTTTAGGGTTTGAGAGGATTTTTCAATTTTTTGGGGGTGGTCACGAATTAAAGCCCTTTTCGCTCTAGGACGCATATTTAAGGAGATATGGGCAAAAGAAGTTTTTCATATAATATTTAAGGAGATATGGGAGATATGGGCAAAAGAAATTTTTCATATCAAAATTTCAATTTTTTTAGGTTTTGGGTGGATTTTTCAATTTTTTGAGGGTGGTCACAAATTAAAATCCTTTTCGCTCTAGGACGCATATTTAAGGAGATATGTGCAAAAGAAGTTTTTCATACAAAAATTTAAATGTTTTTAGGTTTTGGGTGGATTTTTCAATTTTTTGGGGGTGGTCACGAATTAAAGCCCTTTTCGCTCTAGGACGCAGACGCATATTTAAGGAGATATGGGCAAAAGAAGTTTTTCATATAAAAATTTCAATTTTTGTAGGTTTTGGGTGGATTTTTCAATTTTTTGGGGGTGGTCACGAATTAAAGTCCTTTTCGCTATAGGACGCATATTTAAGGAGATATGAGCAAAAGAAGTTTTTCATATAAAAATTTCAATTTTTTTAAGGTTTGAGTGGATTTTTCAATTTTTTGGGGGTGGTCACGAATTAAAGCCCTTTTCGCTCTAGGACGCATATTTAAGGAGATATGGGCAACAGAAGTTTTTCATATAAAAATTTTTAATTTTTTTTTTTGGTTTTGGGTGGATTTTTCAAATTTTTGAGGGTGGTCACGAATTATAGTACTTTTCGCTCTAGGACGCATATTTAAGGAGATATGGGCAAAAGAAGTTTTTCATATAAAAATTTAATTTTTTTTATGTTTTGGCTGGATTTTTCAATTTTTTGGGTGTGGTCACGAATTAAAGTCCTTTTCGCTCTAGGACGCATATTTAAGGAGATATGGGCAAAAGAAGTTTTTCATATAAAAATTTCAATTTTTTTAGGTTTTGGGTGGATTTTTCAATTTTTTGGGGGTGGTCACGAATTAAAGTCCTTTTCGCTATAGGACGCATATTTAAGGAGATATGAGCAAAAGAAGTTTTTCATATAAAAATTTCAATTTTTTTAGGGTTTGAGAGGATTTTTAAATTTTTTGGGGGTGGTCACGAATTAAAGCCCTTTTCGCTCTAGGACGCATATTTAAGGAGATATGGGCAAAAGAAGTTTTTCATATAAAAATTTCATTTTTTTTAGGGTTTGAGTGGATTTTTCAATTTTTTGGGGGTGGTCACGAATTAAAGCCCTTTTCGCTCTAGGACGCATATTTAAGGAGATATGGGCAACAGAAGTTTTTCATATAAAAATTTTTAATTTTTTTTTTTGGTTTTGGGTGGATTTTTCAAATTTTTTAGGGTGGTCACAAATTAAAGTCCTTTTCGCTCTAGGACGCATATTTAAGGAGATATGTGCAAAAGAAGTTTTTCATATAAAAATTTAAATTTTTTTAGGTTTTGGGTGGATTTTTCAATATTTTGGGGGTGGTCACGAATTAAAGTCCTTTTCGCTCTAGGACGCATATTTAAGGAGATATGAGCAAAAGAAGTTTTTCATATAAAAATTTCAATTTTTTTAGGGTTTGAGAGGATTTTTAAATTTTTTGGGGGTGGTCACGAATTAAAGCCCTTTTCGCTCTAGGACGCATATTTAAGGAGATATGGGCAAAAGAAGTTTTTCATATAAAAATTTCAATTTTTTTAGGGTTTGAGTGGATTTTTCAATTTTTTGGGGGTGGTCACGAATTAAAGCCCTTTTCGCTCTAGGACGCATATTTAAGGAGATATGGGCAAAAGAAGTTTTTCATATAAAAATTTCAATTTTTTTAGGTTTTGGGTGTGGTCACGAATTAAAGTCCTTTTCGCTCTAGGACGCATATTTAAGGAGATATGGGCAAAAGAAGTTTTTCATATAAAAATTTCAATTTTTTTAGGTTTTGGGTGGATTTTCCACGAATTAAAGTCCTTTTCGCTCTAGGACGCATATTTAAGGAGATATGGGCAAAAGAAGTTTTTCATATAAAAATGTAAATTTTTTTAGGTTTTGGGTGGATTTTTCAATTTTTTGGGTGTGGTCACGAATTAAAGTCCTTTTCGCTCTAGGACGCATATTTAAGGAGATATGGGCAAAAGAAGTTTTTCATATAAAAATTTCAATTTTTTTAGGTTTTGGGTGGATTTTTAAATTTTAGGGGGGGTGGTCACGAATTAAAGTCCTTTTCGCTCTAGGACGCATATTTAAGGAGATATGGGCAAAAGAAGTTTTTCATATAAAAATTTTAATTTTTTTTTTGGTTTTGGGTGGATTTTTCAATTTTTTGGGTGTGGTCACGAATTAAAGTCCTTTTCGCTCTAGGACGCATATTTAAGGAGATATGGGCAAAAGAAGTTTTTCATATAAAAATTTCAATTTTTTTAGGTTTTGGGTGGATTTTTCAATTTTTTGGGGGTGGTCACGAATTAAAGCCCTTTTCGCTCTAGGACGCTTAGTTTAGGAGATATGGGCAAAAGAAATTTTTCGTGTAAAAATTTAAATTTTTTAGGTTTTGGGTGGATTTTTCAATTTTTTAGGTGTGGTCACGAATTAAAGTCCTTTTCGCTCTAGGCCGCATATTTAAGGAGATATGGGCAAAAGAAATTTTTCATATCAAAATTTCAATTTTTTTAGGTTTTGGGTGGATTTTTCAATTTTTTGAGGGTGGTCACAAATTAAAATCCTTTTCGCTCTAGGACGCATATTTAAGGAGATATGTGCAAAAGAAGTTTTTCATACAAAAATTTAAATGTTTTTAGGTTTTGGGTGGATTTTTCAATTTTTTGGGGGTGGTCACGAATTAAAGCCCTTTTCGCTCTAGGACGCAGACGCATATTTAAGGAGATATGGGCAAAAGAAGTTTTTCATATAAAAATTTCAATTTTTGTAGGTTTTGGGTGGATTTTTCAATTTTTTGGGGGTGGTCACGAATTAAAGTCCTTTTCGCTATAGGACGCATATTTAAGGAGATATGAGCAAAAGAAGTTTTTCATATAAAAATTTCAATTTTTTTAGGGTTTGAGTGGATTTTTCAATTTTTTGGGGGTGGTCACGAATTAAAGCCCTTTTCGCTCTAGGACGCATATTTAAGGAGATATGGGCAACAGAAGTTTTTCATATAAAAATTTTTAATTTTTTTTTTTGGTTTTGGGTGGATTTTTCAAATTTTTGAGGGTGGTCACGAATTATAGTACTTTTCGCTCTAGGACGCATATTTAAGGAGATATGGGCAAAAGAAGTTTTTCATATAAAAATTTAATTTTTTTTATGTTTTGGCTGGATTTTTCAATTTTTTGGGGGTGGTCACGAATTAAAGTCCTTTTCGCTATAGGACGCATATTTAAGGAGATATGAGCAAAAGAAGTTTTTCATATAAAAATTTCAATTTTTTTAGGGTTTGAGTGGATTTTTCAATTTTTTGGGGGTGGTCACGAATTAAAGCCCTTTTCGCTCTAGGACGCATATTTAAGGAGATATGGGCAAAAGAAGTTTTTCATATAAAAATTTCAATTTTTTTGGTTTTGGGTGGATTTTTCAATTTTTTGGGTGTGGTCACGAATTAAAGTCCTTTTCGCTCTAGGACGCATATTTAAGGAGATATGGGCAAAAGAAGTGTTTCATATAAAAATTATAATTTTTTTTTAGGTTTTGGGTGGATTTTTCAATTTTTTGTGGGTGGTCACGAATTAAAGTCCTTTTCGCTCTAGGACGCATATTTAAGGAGATATGGGCAAAAGAAGTTTTTCATATAAAAATTTCAATTTTTTTAGGGTTTTTTGAGGGTGGTCACAAATTAAAGTCCTTTTCGCTCTAGGACGCATATTTAAGGAGATATGGGCAAAAGAAGTTTTTCATATAAAAATTGCAATTTTTTTTAGGTTTTGGGTGGATTTTTCATTTTTTTGGGGGTGGTCACGAATCAAAGTCCTTTTCGCTCTAGGACGCATATTTAAGGAGATATGGGCAAAAGAAGTGTTTCATATAAAAATTATAATTTTTTTTTTTGGTTTTGAGTGAATTGTTCAATTTTTTTGGGGGTGGCCACGAATTAAAGCCCTTTTCGCTCTACGACGCTTATTTTAGGAGATATGGGCAACAGAAGTTTTTCATATAAAAATTTAATTTTTTTTAGGTTTTGGGTGGATTTTTCAATTTTTTGGGGGTGGTCACGAATTAAAGTCCTTTTCGCTCTAGGACGCATATTTAAGGAGATATGGGCAAAAGAAGTGTTTCATATAAAAATTATAATTTTTTTTTAGGTTTTGGGTGGATTTTTCAATTTTTTGTGGGTGGTCACGAATTAAAGTCCTTTTCGCTCTAGGACGCATATTTAAGGAGATATGAGCAAAAGAAGTTTTTTATATAAAAATTTCAATTTTTTTAGGGTTTGAGTGGATTTTTCAATATTCTGGAGGTGGTCACGAATTAAAGTTCTTTTCGCTCTAGGAGGCATATTTAAGGAGATATGAGCAAAAGAAGTTTTTCATATAAAAATTTCAATTTTTTTAGGGTTTGAGTGGATTTTTCAATTTTTTGGGGGTGGTCACGAATTAAAGCCCGTTTCGCTCTAGGACGCATATTTAAGGAGATATGGGCAAAAGAAGTTTTTCATATAAAAATTTCAATTTTTTTAGGTTTTGGGTGGATTTTTCAATTTTTTGGGTGTGGTCACGAATTAGAGTCCTTTTCGCTCTAGGACGCATATTTAGGAGATATGGGCAAAAGAAGTTTTTCATATAAAAATTTCAATTTTTTTAGGTTTTGGGTGGATTTTTAAATTTTTTGGGGGTGGTCGCGAATTAAAGTCCTTTTCGCTCTAGGACGCATATTTAAGGAGATATGGGCAAAAGAAGTTTTTCATATAAAAATTTTAATTTTTTTTTTGGTTTTGGGTGGATTTTTCAATTTTTTGAGGGTGGTCACGAATTAAAGTCCTTTTCGCTCTAGGAGATATGGGCAAAAGAAGTTTTTCATATAAAAATTTAAATTTTTTTAGGTTTTGGGTGGATTTTTAATTTTTTTGGGGGTGGTCACGAATTAAAGTCCTTTTCGCTCTAGGACGCATATTTAAGGAGATATGGGCAAAATAAGTTTTTCATATAAAAATTTCAATTTTTTTAGGTTTTGGGTGGATTTTTCAATTTTTTGGGGGTGGTCAGGAATTAAAGTCCTTTTCGCTCTAGGACGCATATTTAAAGAGATATGGGCAAAAGAAGTTTTTCATATAAAAATTTCAATTTTTTTAGGTTTTGGGTGGATTTTTCAATTTTTTGAGGGTGGTCACAAATTAAAGTCCTTTTCGCTCTAGGACGCATATTTAAGGAGACATGTGCAAAAGAAGTTTTTCATATAAAAATTTCAATTTTTTTAGGTTTTGGGTGGATTTTTCAATTTTTTGGGGGGTGGTCACGAATTAAAGCCCTTTTCGCTCTAGGACGCATATTTAAGGAGATATGGGCAAAAGAAGTTTTTCTTATAAAAATTTCAATTTTTTTAGGTTTTGGGTGGATTTTTCAATTTTTTGGGTGTGGTCACGAATTAAAGTCCTTTTCGCTCTAGGACGCATATTTAAGGAGATATGGGCAAAAGAAGTTTTTCATATAAAAATTTAAATTTTTTTAGGTTTTGGGTGGATTTTTCAATTTTTTGGGGGTGGTCACGAATTAAAGTCCTTTTCGCTCTAGGACGCATATTTAAGGAGATATGGGTAAAAGAAGTTTTTCATATAAAAATTTCAATTTTTTTAAGGTTTTGAGTGAATTTTTCAATTTTTTGGGGGTGGTCACGAATTAAAGTCCTTTTCGCTCTAGGACGCATATTTAAGGAGATATGGGCAAAAGAAGTTTTTCATATAAAAATTTCAATTTTTTTAGGTTTTTTTGAGGGTGGTCACAAATTAAAGTCCTTTTCGCTCTAGGACGCATATTTAAGGAGATATGGGCAAAAGAAGTTTTTCATATAAAAATTAAAATTTTTTTAGGTTTTGGGTGGATTTTTCAATTTTTTTGGGTCTGGTCACGAATTAAAGTCCTTTTCGCTCTAGGACGCATATTTAAGGAGATATGGGCAAAAGAAGCTTTTCATATAAAAATTTTAATTTTTTTTTTTTGGTTTTGGGTGGATTTTTCAATTTTTTGAGGGTGGTCACGAATTAAAGTCCTTTTCGCTCTAGGACGCATATATAAGGAGATATGGGCAAAAGAAGTTTTTCATATAAAAATTTAAATTTTTTTAGGTTTTTTTGAGGGTGGTCACAAATTAAAGTCCTTTTCGCTCTAGGACGCATATTTAAGGAGATATGGGCAAAAGAAGTTTTTCATATAAAAATTTCAATTTTTTTAGGTTTTGGGTGGATTTTTCAATTTTTGGGGGTGGTCACGAATTAAAGTCCTTTTCGCTCTAGGACGCATATTTAAGGAGATATGGGTAAAAGAAGTTTTTCATATAAAAATTTCAATTTTTTTAAGGTTTTGAGTGAATTTTTCAATTTTTTGGGGGTGGTCACGAATTAAAGTCCTTTTCGCTCTAGGACGCATATTTAAGGAGATATGGGCAAAAGAAGTTTTTCATATAAAAATTACAATTTTTTTAGGTTTTGGGTGGATTTTTCAATTTTTTGGGTGTGGTCACGAATTAAAGTCCTTTTCGCTCTAGGACGCATATTTAAGGAGATATGGGCAAAAGAAGTTTTTCATATAAAAATTTTAATTTTTTTTTTTGGTTTTGGGTGGATTTTTCAATTTCTTGAGGGTGGTCACGAATTAAAGTCCTTTTCGCTCTAGGACGCATATTTAAGGAGATATGGGCAAAAGAAGCTTTTCATATAAAAATTTAAATTTTTTTATGTTTTGGCTGGATTTTTCAATTTTTTGGGTGTGGTCACGAATTAAAGTCCTTTTCGCTCTAGGACGCATATTTAAGGAGATATGGGCAAAATAAGTTTTTCATATAAAAATTTCAATTTTTTTAAGTTTTGGGTGGATTTTTCAATTTTTTGAGGGTGGTCACAAATTAAAGTCCTTTTCGCTCTAGGACGCATATTTAAGGAGATATGTGCAAAATAAGTTTTTCATATAAAAATTTAAAATTTTTTAGGTTTTGGGTGGATTTTTCAATTTTTTGGGGGTGGTCACGAATTAAAGTCCTTTTCGCTCTAGGACGCATATTTAAGGAGATATAGGCAAAAGAAGTTTTTCATATAAAAATTTCAATTTTTTTAGGTTTTGGGTGGATTTTTCAATTTTTTGGGGGTGGTCACGAATTAAAGTCCTTTTCGCTCTAGGACGCATATTTAAGGAGATATGGGCAAAAGAAGTTTTTCATATAAAAATTTTAATTTTTTTAGGTTTTGGGTGAATTTTTCAATTTTTTGAGGGTGGTCACGAATTAAAGTCCTTTTCGCTCTAGGAAGCATATTTAAGGAGATATGGGCAAAAGAAGTTTTTCATATAAAAATTTCAATTTTTTAGGTTTTGGGTGGATTTTTCAATTTTTTGGGTGTGGTCACGAATTAAAGTCCTTTTCGCTCTAGGACGCATATTTAAGGAGATATGGGCAAAAGAAGTTTTTCATATAAAAATTTCAATTTTTTAGGTTTTGGGTGGATTTTTCAATTTTTTGGGGTGGTCACGAATTAAAGTCCTTTTCGCTCTAGGACGCATATTTAAGGAGATATGGGCAAAAGAAGTTTTTCATATAAAAATTTTAAATTTTTTAGGTTTTGGGTGGATTTTTCAATTTTTTGAGGGTGGTCGCGAATTAAAGTCCTTTTCGGTCTAGGACGCATATTTAAGGAGATATGGGCAAAAGAAGTTTTTCATATAAAAATTTTAATTTTTTTAGGTTTTGGGTGAATTTTTCAATTTTTTGGGTGTGGTCACGAATTAAAGTCCTTTTCGCTCTAGGACGCATATTTAAGGAGATATGGGTAAAAGAAGTTTTTCATATAAAAATTTCAATTTTTTTAAGGTTTTGAGTGAATTTTTCAATTTTTTGGGGGTGGTCACGAATTAAAGTCCTTTTCGCTCTAGGACGCATATTTAAGGAGATATGGGCAAAAGAAGTTTTTCATATAAAAATTTCAATTTTTTTAGATTTTTTTGAGGGTGGTCACAAATTAAAGTCCTTTTCGCTCTAGGACGCATATTTAAGGAGATATGGGCAAAAGAAGTTTTTCATATAAAAATTAATTTTTTTTTAGGTTTTGGGTGGATTTTTCAATTTTTTTGGGTCTGGTCACGAATTAAAGTCCTTTTCGCTCTAGGACGCATATTTAAGGAGATATGGGCAAAAGAAGCTTTTCATATAAAAATTTTAATTTTTTTTTTTGGTTTTGGGTGGATTTTTCAATTTTTTGAGGGTGGTCACGAATTAAAGTCCTTTTCGCTCTAGGACGCATATATAAGGAGATATGGGCAAAAGAAGTTTTTCATATAAAAATTTAAATTTTTTTAGGTTTTTTTGAGGGTGGTCACAAATTAAAGTCCTTTTCGCTCTAGGACGCATATTTAAGGAGATATGGGCAAAAGAAGTTTTTCATATAAAAATTTCAATTTTTTTAGGTTTTGGGTGGATTTTTCAATTTTTGGGGGTGGTCACGAATTAAAGTCCTTTTCGCTCTAGGACGCATATTTAAGGAGATATGGGTAAAAGAAGTTTTTCATATAAAAATTTCAATTTTTTTAAGGTTTTGAGTGAATTTTTCAATTTTTTGGGGGTGGTCACGAATTAAAGTCCTTTTCGCTCTAGGACGCATATTTAAGGAGATATGGGCAAAAGAAGTTTTTCATATAAAAATTAAAATTTTTTTAGGTTTTGGGTGGATTTTTCAATTTTTTGGGTGTGGTCACGAATTAAAGTCCTTTTCGCTCTAGGACGCATATTTAAGGAGATATGGGCAAAAGAAGTTTTTCATATAAAAATTTTAATTTTTTTTTTTGGTTTTGGGTGGATTTTTCAATTTCTTGAGGGTGGTCACGAATTAAAGTCCTTTTCGCTCTAGGACGCATATTTAAGGAGATATGGGCAAAAGAAGCTTTTCATATAAAAATTTAAATTTTTTTATGTTTTGGCTGGATTTTTCAATTTTTTGGGTGTGGTCACGAATTAAAGTCCTTTTCGCTCTAGGACGCATATTTAAGGAGATATGGGCAAAAGAAGTTTTTCATATAAAAATTTCAATTTTTTTAAGTTTTGGGTGGATTTTTCAATTTTTTGAGGGTGGTCACAAATTAAAGTCCTTTTCGCTCTAGGACGCATATTTAAGGAGATATGTGCAAAATAAGTTTTTCATATAAAAATTTAAAATTTTTTAGGTTTTGGGTGGATTTTTCAATTTTTTGGGGGTGGTCACGAATTAAAGTCCTTTTCGCTCTAGGACGCATATTTAAGGAGATATAGGCAAAAGAAGTTTTTCATATAAAAATTTCAATTTTTTTAGGTTTTGGGTGGATTTTTCAATTTTTTGGGGGTGGTCACGAATTAAAGTCCTTTTCGCTCTAGGACGCATATTTAAGGAGATATGGGCAAAAGAAGTTTTTCATATAAAAATTTTAATTTTTTTAGGTTTTGGGTGAATTTTTCAATTTTTTGAGGGTGGTCACGAATTAAAGTCCTTTTCGCTCTAGGAAGCATATTTAAGGAGATATGGGCAAAAGAAGTTTTTCATATAAAAATTTCAATTTTTTAGGTTTTGGGTGGATTTTTCAATTTTTTGGGTGTGGTCACGAATTAAAGTCCTTTTCGCTCTAGGACGCATATTTAAGGAGATATGGGCAAAAGAAGTTTTTCATATAAAAATTTCAATTTTTTAGGTTTTGGGTGGATTTTTCAATTTTTTGGGGTGGTCACGAATTAAAGTCCTTTTCGCTCTAGGACGCATATTTAAGGAGATATGGGCAAAAGAAGTTTTTCATATAAAAATTTTAAATTTTTTAGGTTTTGGGTGGATTTTTCAATTTTTTGAGGGTGGTCGCGAATTAAAGTCCTTTTCGGTCTAGGACGCATATTTAAGGAGATATGGGCAAAAGAAGTTTTTCATATAAAAATTTTAATTTTTTTTGGTTTTGGGTGAATTTTTCAATTTTTTGAGGGTGGTCACGAATTAAAGTCCTTTTCGCTCTAGGAAGCATATTTAAGGAGATATGGGCAAAAGAAGTTTTTCATATAAAAATTTCAATTTTTTAGGTTTTGGGTGGATTTTTCAATTTTTTGGGTGTGGTCACGAATTAAAGTCCTTTTCGCTCTAGGACGCATATTTAAGGAGATATGGGCAAAAGAAGTTTTTCATATAAAAATTACAATTTTTTAGGTTTTGGGTGGATTTTTCAATTTTTTGGGGGTGGTCACGAATTAAAGTCCTTTTCGCTCTAGGACGCATATTTAAGGAGATATGGGCAAAAGAAGTTTTTCATTTAAAAAAATCACTTTTTAATAGGTTTTGGGTGGATTTTTCAATTTTTTGGGGGTGGTCACGAATTAAAGTCCTTTTCGCTTTACGCATATTTAAGGAGATTTGGGCAAAAGAAGTTTTTCATATAAAAATTTTAATTTTTTTATGTTTTGGGTGGATTTTTCAATTTTTTGAGGGTGGTCACGAATTAAAGTCCTTTTCGTTCTAGGACGCATATTTAATGAGATATGGGCAAACGAAGTTTTTCATATAAAAATTTCAATTTTTTTAGGTTTTGGGTGGATTTTTCAATTTTTTGGGGGTGGTCACGAATTAAAGTCCTTTTCGCTCTAGGACGCATATTTAAGGAGATATGGGCAAAAGAAGTTTTTCATATAAAAATTTAAATTTTTTTAGGTTCTTTGAGGGTGGTCACAAATTAAAGTCCTTTTCGCTCTAGGACGCATATTTAAGGAGATATGTGCAAAAGAAGTTTTTCATATAAAAATTTAAATTTTTTTAGGTTTTGGGTGGATTTTTCAAATTTTTGGGGGTGGTCACGAATTAAAGCCCTTTTCGCTCTAGGACGCATATTTAAGGAGATATGGGCAAAAAAAGTTTTTCATATAAAAATTTCAATTTTTTTAGGTTTTGGGTGGATTTTTCAATTTTTTGGGGGTGGTCACGAATTAAAGTCCTTTTCGCTCTAGGACGCATATTTATATATAAAAATTTCAATTTTTTAGGTTTTGGGTGGATTTTTCAATTTTTTGGGGGTGGTCACGAATTAAAGTCCTTTTCGCTCTAGGACGCATATTTAAGGAGATATGGGCAAAAGAAGTTTTTCATATAAAAATTTCAATTATTTTAGGTTTTGGGTGGATTTTTCAATTTTTTGGGGGTGGTCACGAATTAAAGTCCTTTTCGCTCTAGGACGCATATTTAAGGAGATATGGGCAAAATTAGTTTTTCATATAAAAATTTCAATTTTTTTAGGTTTTGGGTAGATTTTTAAATTTTTTGGGGTGGTCACGAATTAAAGTCCTTTTCGCTCTAGGACGCATATTTAAGGAGATATGGGCAAAAGAAGTTTTTCATATAAAAATTTTAATTTTTTTTTTGTTTTGGGTGGATTTTTCAATTTTTTGAGGGTGGTCACGAATTAAAGTCCTTTTCACTCTAGGACGCATATTTATGGAGATATGGGCAAAAGAAGTTTTTCATATAAAAATTTTAATTTTTTTTTTTTTGTTTTGGGTGGATTTTTCAATTTTTTGAGGGTGGTCACGAATTAAAGTCCTTTTCGCTCTAGGACGCATATTTATGGAGATATGGGCAAAAGAAGTTTTTCATATAAAAATTTCAATTTTTTAGGTTTTTTTGAGGGTGGTCACAAATTAAAGTCCTTTTCGCTCTAGGATGCATATGCAGATGCATATTAAAAATTTAAATTTTTTTAGGTTTTGGGTGGATTTTTCAATATTTGGGGGGTGGTCACGAATTAAAGTCCTTTTCGCTCTAGGACGCATATTTAAGGAGATATGGGCAAAAGAAGTTTTTCATATAAAAATTTAAATTTTTTTAGGTTTTGGGTGAATTTTTCAATTTTTTAGGGGGGTCACGAATAAAAGTTCTTTTCGCTCTAGGACGCATATTTAAGGAGATATGGGCAAAAGATGTTTTTCATATAAAAATTTCAATTTTTTTAGGTTTTGGGTGGATTTTTCAATTTTATGGGGGTGGTCACGAATTAAAGTCCTTTTCGCTCTAGGACGCATATTTAAGGAGATATGGGCAAAAGAAGTTTTTCATATAAAAATTTTAATTTTTTTAGGTTTTGGGTGAATTTTTCACTTTTTTGAGGGTGGTCACGAATTAAAGTCCTTTTCGCTCTAGGACGCATATTTAAGGAGATATGGGGAAAAGAAGTTTTTCATATAAAAATTTCAATTTTTTTAGGTGTTGGGTGGATTTTTCAATTTTTTGGGGGTGGTCACGAATTAAAGTCCTTTTCGCTCTAGGACGCATATTTAAGGAGATATGGGCAAAAGAAGTTTTTCATATAAAAATTTCAATTATTTTAGGTTTTGGGTGGATTTTTAAATTTTTTGGGGGTGGTCACGAATTAAAGTCCTTTTCGCTCTAGGACGCATATTTAAGGAGATATGGGCAAAAGAAGTTTTTCATATAAAAATTTCAATTTTTTTAGGTTTTGAGTGGATTTTTCAATTTTTTGGGGGTGGTCACGAATTAAAGTCCTTTTCGCTCTAGGACGCTTAGTTTAGGAGATATGGGCAAAAGAAGTTTTTCATATAAAAATTTCAATTTTTTTAGGTTTTGGGTGGATTTTTAAATTTTTTGGGTGTGGTCACGAATTAAAGTCCTTTTCGCTCTAGGACGCTTAGTTTAGGAGTTATGGGCAAAAGAAGTTTTTAATATAAAAATTTAATTTTTTTTGGATTCTTCAATTTTTTGGGTTTGGTCACGAATTAAAGTCCTTTTCGCTCTAGGACGCATATTTAAGGAGATATGGGCAAAAGAAGTTTTTCATATAAAAATTTAAATTTTTTTAGGTTTTGGGTGGATTTTTCAATTTTTTGAGGGTGGTCACGAATTAAAGTCATTTTCGCTCTACGACGCTTAGTTTAGGAGATATGAGCAAAAGAAGTTTTTCATATAAAAATTTCAATTTTTTTAGGTTTTGGATGGATTTTTCAATTTTTTGGGGGTGGTCACGAATTAAAGTCCTTTTCGCTCTAGAACGCATAAGGAGATATGGGCAAAAGAAGTTTTTCATATAAAAATTTAAATTTTTTAGGTTTTTGGTAGATTTTTTAATTTTTGGGGGTGGTCACGAATTAAAGTCCTTTTCGCTCTAGGACGCTTAGTTTAGGAGATATGGGAAAAAGAAGTTTTTCATATAAAAATTTAATTTTTTTTAGGTTTCGGGTGGATTTTTCAATTTTTTTGGGTGTGTTCACGAATTAAAGTCCTTTTCGCTCTAGGACGCATAGTTTAGGAGATATGGGCAAAAGAAGTTTTTCGTATAAAAATTTCAATTTTTTTAGGTTTTGGGTAGATTTTTCAATTTTTTGGGGGTGGTCACGAATTAAAGTCCTTTTCGCTCTAGGACGCTTAATTTAGGAGATATGGGCAAAAGAAGTTTTTCATATAAAAATTTGAATTTTTTTAGGTTTTGGGTAGATTTTTCAATTTTTTGCGGGTGGTCACGAATTAAAGTCCTTTTCGCTCTAGGACGCATATTTAAGGAGATATGGGCAAAAGAAGTTTTTCATATAAAAATTTTAATTTTTTTTTTGGTTTTGGGTGGATTTTTCAATTTTTTGAGGGTGGTCACGAATTAAAGTCCTTTTCGCTCTAGGAGATATGGGCAAAAGAAGTTTTTCATATAAAAATTTAAATTTTTTTAGGTTTTGGGTGGATTTTTAATTTTTTTGGGGGTGGTCACGAATTAAAGTCCTTTTCGCTCTAGGACGCATATTTAAGGAGATATGGGCAAAATAAGTTTTTCATATAAAAATTTCAATTTTTTTAGGTTTTGGGTGGATTTTTCAATTTTTTGGGGGTGGTCAGGAATTAAAGTCCTTTTCGCTCTAGGACGCATATTTAAAGAGATATGGGCAAAAGAAGTTTTTCATATAAAAATTTCAATTTTTTTAGGTTTTGGGTGGATTTTTCAATTTTTTGAGGGTGGTCACAAATTAAAGTCCTTTTCGCTCTAGGACGCATATTTAAGGAGATATGTGCAAAAGAAGTTTTTCATATAAAAATTTCAATTTTTTTAGGTTTTGGGTGGATTTTTCAATTTTTTGGGGGGTGGTCACGAATTAAAGCCCTTTTCGCTCTAGGACGCATATTTAAGGAGATATGGGCAAAAGAAGTTTTTCTTATAAAAATTTCAATTTTTTTAGGTTTTGGGTGGATTTTTCAATTTTTTGGGTGTGGTCACGAATTAAAGTCCTTTTCGCTCTAGGACGCATATTTAAGGAGATATGGGCAAAAGAAGTTTTTCATATAAAAATTTAAATTTTTTTAGGTTTTGGGTGGATTTTTCAATTTTTTGGGGGTGGTCACGAATTAAAGTCCTTTTCGCTCTAGGACGCATATTTAAGGAGATATGGGTAAAAGAAGTTTTTCATATAAAAATTTCAATTTTTTTAAGGTTTTGAGTGAATTTTTCAATTTTTTGGGGGTGGTCACGAATTAAAGTCCTTTTCGCTCTAGGACGCATATTTAAGGAGATATGGGCAAAAGAAGTTTTTCATATAAAAATTTCAATTTTTTTAGGTTTTTTTGAGGGTGGTCACAAATTAAAGTCCTTTTCGCTCTAGGACGCATATTTAAGGAGATATGGGCAAAAGAAGTTTTTCATATAAAAATTAAAATTTTTTTAGGTTTTGGGTGGATTTTTCAATTTTTTTGGGTCTGGTCACGAATTAAAGTCCTTTTCGCTCTAGGACGCATATTTAAGGAGATATGGGCAAAAGAAGCTTTTCATATAAAAATTTTAATTTTTTTTTTTTGGTTTTGGGTGGATTTTTCAATTTTTTGAGGGTGGTCACGAATTAAAGTCCTTTTCGCTCTAGGACGCATATATAAGGAGATATGGGCAAAAGAAGTTTTTCATATAAAAATTTAAATTTTTTTAGGTTTTTTTGAGGGTGGTCACAAATTAAAGTCCTTTTCGCTCTAGGACGCATATTTAAGGAGATGTGGGCAAAAGAAGTTTTTCATATAAAAATTTCAATTTTTTTAGGTTTTGGGTGGATTTTTCAATTTTTGGGGGTGGTCACGAATTAAAGTCCTTTTCGCTCTAGGACGCATATTTAAGGAGATATGGGTAAAAGAAGTTTTTCATATAAAAATTTCAATTTTTTTAAGGTTTTGAGTGAATTTTTCAATTTTTTGGGGGTGGTCACGAATTAAAGTCCTTTTCGCTCTAGGACGCATATTTAAGGAGATATGGGCAAAAGAAGTTTTTCATATAAAAATTACAATTTTTTTAGGTTTTGGGTGGATTTTTCAATTTTTTGGGTGTGGTCACGAATTAAAGTCCTTTTCGCTCTAGGACGCATATTTAAGGAGATATGGGCAAAAGAAGTTTTTCATATAAAAATTTTAATTTTTTTTTTTGGTTTTGGGTGGATTTTTCAATTTCTTGAGGGTGGTCACGAATTAAAGTCCTTTTCGCTCTAGGACGCATATTTAAGGAGATATGGGCAAAAGAAGCTTTTCATATAAAAATTTAAATTTTTTTATGTTTTGGCTGGATTTTTCAATTTTTTGGGTGTGGTCACGAATTAAAGTCCTTTTCGCTCTAGGACGCATATTTAAGGAGATATGGGCAAAATAAGTTTTTCATATAAAAATTTCAATTTTTTTAAGTTTTGGGTGGATTTTTCAATTTTTTGAGGGTGGTCACAAATTAAAGTCCTTTTCGCTCTAGGACGCATATTTAAGGAGATATGTGCAAAATAAGTTTTTCATATAAAAATTTAAAATTTTTTAGGTTTTGGGTGGATTTTTCAATTTTTTGGGGGTGGTCACGAATTAAAGTCCTTTTCGCTCTAGGACGCATATTTAAGGAGATATAGGCAAAAGAAGTTTTTCATATAAAAATTTCAATTTTTTTAGGTTTTGGGTGGATTTTTCAATTTTTTGGGGGTGGTCACGAATTAAAGTCCTTTTCGCTCTAGGACGCATATTTAAGGAGATATGGGCAAAAGAAGTTTTTCATATAAAAATTTTAATTTTTTTAGGTTTTGGGTGAATTTTTCAATTTTTTGAGGGTGGTCACGAATTAAAGTCCTTTTCGCTCTAGGAAGCATATTTAAGGAGATATGGGCAAAAGAAGTTTTTCATATAAAAATTTCAATTTTTTAGGTTTTGGGTGGATTTTTCAATTTTTTGGGTGTGGTCACGAATTAAAGTCCTTTTCGCTCTAGGACGCATATTTAAGGAGATATGGGCAAAAGAAGTTTTTCATATAAAAATTTCAATTTTTTAGGTTTTGGGTGGATTTTTCAATTTTTTGGGGTGGTCACGAATTAAAGTCCTTTTCGCTCTAGGACGCATATTTAAGGAGATATGGGCAAAAGAAGTTTTTCATATAAAAATTTTAAATTTTTTAGGTTTTGGGTGGATTTTTCAATTTTTTGAGGGTGGTCGCGAATTAAAGTCCTTTTCGGTCTAGGACGCATATTTAAGGAGATATGGGCAAAAGAAGTTTTTCATATAAAAATTTTAATTTTTTTAGGTTTTGGGTGAATTTTTCAATTTTTTGGGTGTGGTCACGAATTAAAGTCCTTTTCGCTCTAGGACGCATATTTAAGGAGATATGGGTAAAAGAAGTTTTTCATATAAAAATTTCAATTTTTTTAAGGTTTTGAGTGAATTTTTCAATTTTTTGGGGGTGGTCACGAATTAAAGTCCTTTTCGCTCTAGGACGCATATTTAAGGAGATATGGGCAAAAGAAGTTTTTCATATAAAAATTTCAATTTTTTTAGATTTTTTTGAGGGTGGTCACAAATTAAAGTCCTTTTCGCTCTAGGACGCATATTTAAGAAGATATGGGCAAAAGAAGTTTTTCATATAAAAATTAATTTTTTTTTAGGTTTTGGGTGGATTTTTCAATTTTTTTGGGTCTGGTCACGAATTAAAGTCCTTTTCGCTCTAGGACGCATATTTAAGGAGATATGGGCAAAAGAAGCTTTTCATATAAAAATTTTAATTTTTTTTTTTGGTTTTGGGTGGATTTTTCAATTTTTTGAGGGTGGTCACGAATTAAAGTCCTTTTCGCTCTAGGACGCATATATAAGGAGATATGGGCAAAAGAAGCTTTTCATATAAAAATTTAAATTTTTTTAGGTTTTTTTGAGGGTGGTCACAAATTAAAGTCCTTTTCGCTCTAGGACGCATATTTAAGGAGATATGGGCAAAAGAAGTTTTTCATATAAAAATTTCAATTTTTTTAGGTTTTGGGTGGATTTTTCAATTTTTGGGGGTGGTCACGAATTAAAGTCCTTTTCGCTCTAGGACGCATATTTAAGGAGATATGGGTAAAAGAAGTTTTTCATATAAAAATTTCAATTTTTTTAAGGTTTTGAGTGAATTTTTCAATTTTTTGGGGGTGGTCACGAATTAAAGTCCTTTTCGCTCTAGGACGCATATTTAAGGAGATATGGGCAAAAGAAGTTTTTCATATAAAAATTACAATTTTTTTAGGTTTTGGGTGGATTTTTCAATTTTTTGGGTGTGGTCACGAATTAAAGTCCTTTTCGCTCTAGGACGCATATTTAAGGAGATATGGGCAAAAGAAGTTTTTCATATAAAAATTTTAATTTTTTTTTTTGGTTTTGGGTGGATTTTTCAATTTCTTGAGGGTGGTCACGAATTAAAGTCCTTTTCGCTCTAGGACGCATATTTAAGGAGATATGGGCAAAAGAAGCTTTTCATATAAAAATTTAAATTTTTTTATGTTTTGGCTGGATTTTTCAATTTTTTGGGTGTGGTCACGAATTAAAGTCCTTTTCGCTCTAGGACGCATATTTAAGGAGATATGGGCAAAAGAAGTTTTTCATATAAAAATTTCAATTTTTTTAAGTTTTGGGTGGATTTTTCAATTTTTTGAGGGTGGTCACAAATTAAAGTCCTTTTCGCTCTAGGACGCATATTTAAGGAGATATGTGCAAAATAAGTTTTTCATATAAAAATTTAAAATTTTTTAGGTTTTGGGTGGATTTTTCAATTTTTTGGGGGTGGTCACGAATTAAAGTCCTTTTCGCTCTAGGACGCATATTTAAGGAGATATAGGCAAAAGAAGTTTTTCATATAAAAATTTCAATTTTTTTAGGTTTTGGGTGGATTTTTCAATTTTTTGGGGGTGGTCACGAATTAAAGTCCTTTTCGCTCTAGGACGCATATTTAAGGAGATATGGGCAAAAGAAGTTTTTCATATAAAAATTTTAATTTTTTTAGGTTTTGGGTGAATTTTTCAATTTTTTGAGGGTGGTCACGAATTAAAGTCCTTTTCGCTCTAGGAAGCATATTTAAGGAGATATGGGCAAAAGAAGTTTTTCATATAAAAATTTCAATTTTTTAGGTTTTGGGTGGATTTTTCAATTTTTTGGGTGTGGTCACGAATTAAAGTCCTTTTCGCTCTAGGACGCATATTTAAGGAGATATGGGCAAAAGAAGTTTTTCATATAAAAATTTCAATTTTTTAGGTTTTGGGTGGATTTTTCAATTTTTTGGGGTGGTCACGAATTAAAGTCCTTTTCGCTCTAGGACGCATATTTAAGGAGATATGGGCAAAAGAAGTTTTTCATATAAAAATTTTAAATTTTTTAGGTTTTGGGTGGATTTTTCAATTTTTTGAGGGTGGTCGCGAATTAAAGTCCTTTTCGGTCTAGGACGCATATTTAAGGAGATATGGGCAAAAGAAGTTTTTCATATAAAAATTTTAATTTTTTTTGGTTTTGGGTGAATTTTTCAATTTTTTGAGGGTGGTCACGAATTAAAGTCCTTTTCGCTCTAGGAAGCATATTTAAGGAGATATGGGCAAAAGAAGTTTTTCATATAAAAATTTCAATTTTTTAGGTTTTGGGTGGATTTTTCAATTTTTTGGGTGTGGTCACGAATTAAAGTCCTTTTCGCTCTAGGACGCATATTTAAGGAGATATGGGCAAAAGAAGTTTTTCATATAAAAATTACAATTTTTTAGGTTTTGGGTGGATTTTTCAATTTTTTGGGGGTGGTCACGAATTAAAGTCCTTTTCGCTCTAGGACGCATATTTAAGGAGATATGGGCAAAAGAAGTTTTTCATTTAAAAAAATCACTTTTTAATAGGTTTTGGGTGGATTTTTCAATTTTTTGGGGGTGGTCACGAATTAAAGTCCTTTTCGCTTTACGCATATTTAAGGAGATTTGGGCAAAAGAAGTTTTTCATATAAAAATTTTAATTTTTTTATGTTTTGGGTGGATTTTTCAATTTTTTGAGGGTGGTCACGAATTAAAGTCCTTTTCGTTCTAGGACGCATATTTAATGAGATATGGGCAAACGAAGTTTTTCATATAAAAATTTCAATTTTTTTAGGTTTTGGGTGGATTTTTCAATTTTTTGGGGGTGGTCACGAATTAAAGTCCTTTTCGCTCTAGGACGCATATTTAAGGAGATATGGGCAAAAGAAGTTTTTCATATAAAAATTTAAATTTTTTTAGGTTCTTTGAGGGTGGTCACAAATTAAAGTCCTTTTCGCTCTAGGACGCATATTTAAGGAGATATGTGCAAAAGAAGTTTTTCATATAAAAATTTAAATTTTTTTAGGTTTTGGGTGGATTTTTCAAATTTTTGGGGGTGGTCACGAATTAAAGCCCTTTTCGCTCTAGGACGCATATTTAAGGAGATATGGGCAAAAAAAGTTTTTCATATAAAAATTTCAATTTTTTTAGGTTTTGGGTGGATTTTTCAATTTTTTGGGGGTGGTCACGAATTAAAGTCCTTTTCGCTCTAGGACGCATATTTATATATAAAAATTTCAATTTTTTAGGTTTTGGGTGGATTTTTCAATTTTTTGGGGGTGGTCACGAATTAAAGTCCTTTTCGCTCTAGGACGCATATTTAAGGAGATATGGGCAAAAGAAGTTTTTCATATAAAAATTTCAATTATTTTAGGTTTTGGGTGGATTTTTCAATTTTTTGGGGGTGGTCACGAATTAAAGTCCTTTTCGCTCTAGGACGCATATTTAAGGAGATATGGGCAAAATTAGTTTTTCATATAAAAATTTCAATTTTTTTAGGTTTTGGGTAGATTTTTAAATTTTTTGGGGTGGTCACGAATTAAAGTCCTTTTCGCTCTAGGACGCATATTTAAGGAGATATGGGCAAAAGAAGTTTTTCATATAAAAATTTTAATTTTTTTTTTGTTTTGGGTGGATTTTTCAATTTTTTGAGGGTGGTCACGAATTAAAGTCCTTTTCACTCTAGGACGCATATTTATGGAGATATGGGCAAAAGAAGTTTTTCATATAAAAATTTTAATTTTTTTTTTTTTGTTTTGGGTGGATTTTTCAATTTTTTGAGGGTGGTCACGAATTAAAGTCCTTTTCGCTCTAGGACGCATATTTATGGAGATATGGGCAAAAGAAGTTTTTCATATAAAAATTTCAATTTTTTAGGTTTTTTTGAGGGTGGTCACAAATTAAAGTCCTTTTCGCTCTAGGATGCATATGCAGATGCATATTAAAAATTTAAATTTTTTTAGGTTTTGGGTGGATTTTTCAATATTTGGGGGGTGGTCACGAATTAAAGTCCTTTTCGCTCTAGGACGCATATTTAAGGAGATATGGGCAAAAGAAATTTTTCATATAAAAATTTAAATTTTTTTAGGTTTTGGGTGAATTTTTCAATTTTTTAGGGGGGTCACGAATAAAAGTTCTTTTCGCTCTAGGACGCATATTTAAGGAGATATGGGCAAAAGATGTTTTTCATATAAAAATTTCAATTTTTTTAGGTTTTGGGTGGATTTTTCAATTTTATGGGGGTGGTCACGAATTAAAGTCCTTTTCGCTCTAGGACGCATATTTAAGGAGATATGGGCAAAAGAAGTTTTTCATATAAAAATTTTAATTTTTTTAGGTTTTGGGTGAATTTTTCACTTTTTTGAGGGTGGTCACGAATTAAAGTCCTTTTCGCTCTAGGACGCATATTTAAGGAGATATGGGGAAAAGAAGTTTTTCATATAAAAATTTCAATTTTTTTAGGTGTTGGGTGGATTTTTCAATTTTTTGGGGGTGGTCACGAATTAAAGTCCTTTTCGCTCTAGGACGCATATTTAAGGAGATATGGGCAAAAGAAGTTTTTCATATAAAAATTTCAATTATTTTAGGTTTTGGGTGGATTTTTAAATTTTTTGGGGGTGGTCACGAATTAAAGTCCTTTTCGCTCTAGGACGCATATTTAAGGAGATATGGGCAAAAGAAGTTTTTCATATAAAAATTTCAATTTTTTTAGGTTTTGAGTGGATTTTTCAATTTTTTGGGGGTGGTCACGAATTAAAGTCCTTTTCGCTCTAGGACGCTTAGTTTAGGAGATATGGGCAAAAGAAGTTTTTCATATAAAAATTTCAATTTTTTTAGGTTTTGGGTGGATTTTTAAATTTTTTGGGTGTGGTCACGAATTAAAGTCCTTTTCGCTCTAGGACGCTTAGTTTAGGAGTTATGGGCAAAAGAAGTTTTTAATATAAAAATTTAATTTTTTTTGGATTCTTCAATTTTTTGGGTTTGGTCACGAATTAAAGTCCTTTTCGCTCTAGGACGCATATTTAAGGAGATATGGGCAAAAGAAGTTTTTCATATAAAAATTTAAATTTTTTTAGGTTTTGGGTGGATTTTTCAATTTTTTGAGGGTGGTCACGAATTAAAGTCATTTTCGCTCTACGACGCTTAGTTTAGGAGATATGAGCAAAAGAAGTTTTTCATATAAAAATTTCAATTTTTTTAGGTTTTGGATGGATTTTTCAATTTTTTGGGGGTGGTCACGAATTAAAGTCCTTTTCGCTCTAGAACGCATAAGGAGATATGGGCAAAAGAAGTTTTTCATATAAAAATTTAAATTTTTTAGGTTTTTGGTAGATTTTTTAATTTTTGGGGGTGGTCACGAATTAAAGTCCTTTTCGCTCTAGGACGCTTAGTTTAGGAGATATGGGAAAAAGAAGTTTTTCATATAAAAATTTAATTTTTTTTAGGTTTCGGGTGGATTTTTCAATTTTTTTGGGTGTGTTCACGAATTAAAGTCCTTTTCGCTCTAGGACGCTTAGTTTAGGAGATATGGGCAAAAGAAGTTTTTCATATAAAAATTTAATTTTTTTAGGTTTTGGGTGGATTTTTCAATTTTTTGGGGGTGGTCACGAATTAAAGTCCTTTTCGCTCTAGGACGCATATTTAAGGAGATATGGGCAAAAGAAGTTTTTCATATAAAAATTTAAATTTTTTTAGGTTTGGGTGGATTTTTCAATTTTTTGGGGGTGGTCACGTATTAAAGTCCTTTTCGCTCTAGGACGCATATTTAAGGAGATATGGGCAAAAGAAGTTTTTCATATAAAAATTTCAATTTTTTTAGGTTTTGGGTGGATTTTAAATTTTTTTGGGTGTAGTCACGAATTAAAGTCCTTTTCGCTCTAGGACGCATATTTAAGGAGATATGGGCAAAAGAAGTTTTTCATATAAAAATTTAAATTTTTTTAGGTTTTGGGTGGATTTGTAATTTTTTTGGGTGTGGTCACGAATTAAAGTCCTTTTCGCTCTAGGACGCAATTTTAAGGATATATGCGCAAAAGAAGTTTTTCATATAAAAATTTAAATTTTTTTAGGTTTTGGGTGGATTTTTAAATTTTTTGGGTGTGGTCACGAATTGAAGACCTTTTCGCTCTAGGACGCATATTTAAGGAGATATGGGCAAAAGAAGTTTTTCATGTAAAAATTTAAATTTTTTTTTAGGTTTTGGGTGGATTTTTCAATTTTTTGGGGGCGGTCACGAATTAAAGTCCTTTTCGCTCTAGGACGCATATTTAAGGAGATGTGGGCAAAAGAAGTTTTTCATATAAAAATTTCAATTTTTTTAGGTTTTGGGTGTATTTTTCAATTTTTTGAGGGTGGTCACAAATTAAAGTCCTTTTCGCTCTAGGACGCATATTTAAGGAGATATGTGCAAAAGAAGTTTTTCATATAAAAATTTAAATTATTTTAGGTTTCGGGTGTATTTATAAATTTTTTGGGGTGGTCACGAATTAATGTCCTTTTCGCTCTAGGACGCATATTTAAGGAGATATGGGCAAAAGAAGTTTTTCATATAAAAATTTCAATTTTTTTAGGTTTTGGGTGGATTTTTCAATTTTTTGAGGGTGGTCACGAATTAAAGTCCTTTTCGCTCTAGGACGCATATTTAAGGAGATATGGGCAAAAGAAGTTTTTCATATAAAAATTTTAATTTTTCTAGGTTTTGGGTGGATTTTTCAATGTTTTGAGGCTGGTCACGAATTAAAGTCCTTTTCGCTCTAGGACGCTTAGTTTAGGAGATATGGGCAAAAGAAGTTTTTCATATAAAAATTTCAATTTTTTTAGGTTTTGGACGCATATTTAAGGAGATATGGGCAAAAGAAGTTTTTCATATAAAAATTTTAATTTTTTTAGGTTTTGGGTGGATTTTTCAATTTTTTGGGGGCGGTCACGAATTAAAGTCCTTTTCGTTCTAGGATGCATATTTAAGGAGATGTGGGCAAAAGAAGTTTTTCATATAAAAATTTCAATTTTTTTAGGTTTTGGGTGTATTTTTCAATTTTTTGAGGGTGGTCACAAATTAAAGTCCTTTTCGCTCTAGGACGCATATTTAAGGAGATATGTGCAAAAGAAGTTTTTCATATAAAAAGTTAAATTTTTTTAAGGTTTCGGGTGTATTTATAAATTTTTTGGGGTGGTCACGAATTAATGTCCTTTTCGCTCTAGAACGCATATTTAAGGAGATATGGGCAAAAGAAGTTTTTCATATAAAAATTACAATTTTTTAGGTTTTGGGTGGATTTTTCAATTTTTTGGGGGTGGTCACGAATTAAAGTCCTTTTCGCTCTAGGACGCATATTTAAGGAGATATGGGCAAAAGAAGTTTTTCATTAAAAAAAATCACTTTTTAATAGGTTTTGGGTGGATTTTTCAATTTTTTGGGGGTGGTCACGAATTAAAGTCCTTTTCGCTTTACGCATATTTAAGGAGATTTGGGCAAAAGAAGTTTTTCATATAAAAATTTTAATTTTTTTATGTTTTGGGTGGATTTTGCAATTTTTTGAGGGTGGTCACGAATTAAAGTCCTTTTCGTTCTAGGACGCATATTTAATGAGATATGGGCAAACGAAGTTTTTCATATAAAAATTTCAATTTTTTTAGGTTTTGGGTGGATTTTTCAATTTTTTGAGGGTGGTCACGAATTAAAGTCCTTTTCGCTCTAGGACGCATATTTAAGGAGATATGGGCAAAAGAAGTTTTTCATATAAAAATTTCAATTTTTTTAGGTTCTTTGAGGGTGGTCACAAATTAAAGTCCTTTTCGCTCTAGGACGCATATTTAAGGAGATATGTGCAAAAGAAGTTTTTCATATAAAAATTTAAATTTTTTTAGGTTTTGGGTGGATTTTTCAATTTTTTGGGGGTGGTCACGAATTAAAGCCCTTTTCGCTCTAGGACGCATATTTAAGGAGATATGGGCAAAAAAAGTTTTTCATATAAAAATTTAAATTTTTTTAGGTTTTGGGTGAATTTTTCAATTTTTTAGGGGGGTCACGAATAAAAGTTCTTTTCGCTCTAGGACGCATATTTAAGGAGATATGGGCAAAAGATGTTTTTCATATAAAAATTTCAATTTTTTTAGGTTTTGGGTGGATTTTTCAATTTTATGGGGGTGGTCACGAATTAAAGTCCTTTTCGCTCTAGGACGCATATTTAAGGAGATATGGGCAAAAGAAGTTTTTCATATAAAAATTTTAATTTTTTTAGGTTTTGGGTGAATTTTTCACTTTTTTGAGGGTGGTCACGAATTAAAGTCATTTTCGCTCTAGGACGCATATTTAAGGAGATATGGGCAAAAGAAGTTTTTCATATAAAAATTTTAATTTTTTTAGGTTTTGGGTGGATTTTTCAATTTTTTGAGGGTGGTCACGAATTAAAGTCCTTTTCGCTCTAGGACGCATATTTAAGGAGATATAGGGAAAAGAAGTTTTTCATATAAAAATTTCAATTTTTTTAGGTTTTGGGTGGATTTTTCAATTTTTTGGGGGTGGTCACGAATTAAAGTCCTTTTCGCTCTAGGACGCATATTTAAGGAGATATGGGCAAAAGAAGTTTTTCATATAAAAATTTCAATTATTTTAGGTTTTGGGTGGATTTTTAAATTTTTTGGGGGTGGTCACGAATTAAAGTCCTTTTCGCTCTAGGACGCATATTTAAGGAGATATGGGCAAAAGAAGTTTTTCATATAAAAATTTCAATTTTTTTAGGTTTTGAGTGGATTTTTCAATTTTTTGGGGGTGGTCACGAATTAAAGTCCTTTTCGCTCTAGGACGCATATTTAAGGAGATATGGGCAAAAGAAGTTTTTCATATAAAAATTTAAATTTTTTAGGTTTTGGGTGGATTTTTCAATTTTTTGGGGGTGGTCACGTATTAAAGTCCTTTTCGCTCTAGGACGCATATTTAAGGAGATATGAGCAAAAGAAGTTTTTCATATAAAAATTTCAATTTTTTTAGGTTTTGAGTGGATTTTTCAATTTTTTGGGGGTGGTCACGAATAAAAGCCCTTTTCGCTGTAGGACGCTTAGTTTAGGAGATATGGGCAAAAGAAGTTTTTCATATAAAAATTTAATTTTTTTTTTAGGTCTTGGGTGGATTTTTAAATTTTTTGGGGGTGGTCACGAATTAAAGTCCTTTTCGCTCTAGGACGCATATTTAAGGAGATATAGGGAAAAGAAGTTTTTCATATAAAAATTTCAATTTTTTTAGGTTTTGGGTGGATTTTTCAATTTTTTGGGGGTGGTCACGAATTAAAGTCCTTTTCGCTCTAGGACGCATATTTAAGGAGATATGGGCAAAAGAAGTTTTTCATATAAAAATTTCAATTATTTTAGGTTTTGGGTGGATTTTTCAATTTTTTGGGGGTGGTCACGAATTAAAGTCCTTTTCGCTCTAGGACGCATAATTAAGGGGATATGGGCAAAAGAAGTTTTTCATATAAAAATTTCAATTTTTTTAGGTTTTGGGTGGATTTTTCAATTTTTTGAGGGTGGTCACGTATTAAAGTCCTTTTCGCTCTAGGACGCATATTTAAGGAGATATGGGCAAAAGAAGTTTTTCATATAAAAATTTCAATTTTTTTAGGTTTTGGGTGGATTTTAAATTTTTTTGGGTGTAGTCACGAATTAAAGTCCTTTTCGCTCTAGGACGCATATTTAAGGAGATATGGGCAAAAGAAGTTTTTCATATAAAAATTTAAATTTTTTTAGGTTTTGGGTGGATTTGTAATTTTTTTGGGTGTGGTCACGAATTAAAGTCCTTTTCGCTCTAGGACGCAATTTTAAGGATACATGCGGAAAAGAAGTTTTTCATATAAAAATTTAAATTTTTTTAGGTTTTGGGTGGATTTTTAAATTTTTTGGGTGTGGTCACGAATTGAAGACCTTTTCGCTCTAGGACGCATATTTAAGGAGATATGGGCAAAAGAAGTTTTTCATGTAAAAATTTAAATTTTTTTTTAGGTTTTGGGTGGATTTTTCAATTTTTTGGGGGGCGGTCACGAATTAAAGTCCTTTTCGCTCTAGGACGCATATTTAAGGAGATGTGGGCAAAAGAAGTTTTTCATATAAAAATTTCAATTTTTTTAGGTTTTGGGTGTATTTTTCAATTTTTTGAGGGTGGTCACAAATTAAAGTCCTTTTCGCTCTAGGACGCATATTTAAGGAGATATGTGCAAAAGAAGTTTTCATATAAAAATTTAAATTATTTTAGGTTTCGGGTGTATTTATAAATTTTTTGGGGTGGTCACGAATTAATGTCCTTTTCGCTCTAGGACGCATATTTAAGGAGATATGGGCAAAAGAAGTTTTTCATATAAAAATTGCATTTTTTTTAGGTTTTGGGTGGATTTTTCAATTTTTTGAGGGTGGTCACGAATTAAAGTCCTTTTCGCTCTAGGACGCATATTTAAGGAGATATGGGCAAAAGAAGTTTTTCATATAAAAATTTTAATTTTTTTAGGTTTTGGGTGGATTTTTCAATGTTTTGAGGCTGGTCACGAATTAAAGTCCTTTTCGCTCTAGGACGCTTAGTTTAGGAGATATGGGCAAAAGAAGTTTTTCATATAAAAATTTCAATTTTTTTAGGTTTTGGCCGCATATTTAAGGAGATATGGGCAAAAGAAGTTTTTCATATAAAAATTTTAATTTTTTTAGGTTTTGGGTGGATTTTTCAATTTTTTGGGGGCGGTCACGAATTAAAGTCCTTTTCGCTCTAGGACGCATATTTAAGGAGATGTGGGCAAAAGAAGTTTTTCATATAAAAATTTCAATTTTTTTAGGTTTTGGGTGTATTTTTCAATTTTTTGAGGGTGGTCACAAATTAAAGTCCTTTTCGCTCTAGGACGCATATTTAAGGAGATATGTGCAAAAGAAGTTTTTCATATAAAAAGTTAAATTTTTTTAAGGTTTCGGGTGTATTTATAAATTTTTTGGGGTGGTCACGAATTAATGTCCTTTTCGCTCTAGAACGCATATTTAAGGAGATATGGGCAAAAGAAGTTTTTCATATAAAAAATTAATTTTTTTAGGTTTTTGGTGGATTTTTCAATTTTTGGGGGTGGTCACGAATTAAAGTCCTTTTCGCTCTAGGACGCTTAGTTTAGGAGATATGGGCAAAAGAAGTTTTTCATATAAAAATTTAAATTTTTTAGGTTTTGGGTGGATTTTTCAATTTTTTTGGGTGTGTTCACGAATTAAAGTCCTTTTCGCTCTAGGACGCTTAGTTTAGGAGTTATGGGCAAAAGAAGTTTTTAATATAAAAATTTATTTTTTTTTGGATTCTTCAATTTTTTGGGTTTGGTCACGAATTAAAGTCCTTTTCGCTCTAGGACGCATATTTAAGGAGATATGGGCAAAAGAAGTTTTTCATATAAAAATTTAAATTTTTTTAGGTTTTGGGTGGATTTTTCAATTTTTTGAGGGTGGTCACGAATTAAAGTCATTTTCGCTCTACGACGCTTAGTTTAGGAGATATGAGCAAAAGAAGTTTTTCATATAAAAATTTCAATTTTTTTAGGTTTTGGGTGGATTTTTAAATTTTATGGGGTTGGTCACGAATTCAAGTCCTTTTCACTCTAGGACGCATATTTAAGGAGATATGGGCAAAAGAATTAAAGTCCTTTTCGCTCTAGGACGCATATTTAAGGAGATATGGGCAAAAGAAGTTTTTCATATAAAAATTTAAATTTTTTAGGTTTTGGGTGGATTTTTCAATTTTTTGGGGGTGGTCACGTATTAAAGTCCTTTTCGCTCTAGGACGCATATTTAAGGAGATATGAGCAAAAGAAGTTTTTCATATAAAAATTTCAATTTTTTTAGGTTTTGAGTGGATTTTTCAATTTTTTGGGGGTGGTCACGAATAAAAGCCCTTTTCGCTGTAGGACGCTTAGTTTAGGAGATATGGGCAAAAGAAGTTTTTCATATAAAAATTTAATTTTTTTTTAGGTCTTGGGTGGATTTTTAAATTTTTTGGGGGTGGTCACGAATTAAAGTCCTTTTCGCTCTAGGACGCATATTTAAGGAGATATAGGGAAAAGAAGTTTTTCATATAAAAATTTCAATTTTTTTAGGTTTTGGGTGGATTTTTCAATTTTTTGGGGGTGGTCACGAATTAAAGTCCTTTTCGCTCTAGGACGCATATTTAAGGAGATATGGGCAAAAGAAGTTTTTCATATAAAAATTTCAATTATTTTAGGTTTTGGGTGGATTTTTCAATTTTTTGGGGGTGGTCACGAATTAAAGTCCTTTTCGCTCTAGGACGCATAATTAAGGGGATATGGGCAAAAGAAATTTTTCATATAAAAATTTCAATTTTTTTAGGTTTTGGGTGGATTTTTCAATTTTTTGAGGGTGGTCACGTATTAAAGTCCTTTTCGCTCTAGGACGCATATTTAAGGAGATATGGGCAAAAGAAGTTTTTCATATAAAAATTTCAATTTTTTTAGGTTTTGGGTGGATTTTAAATTTTTTTGGGTGTAGTCACGAATTAAAGTCCTTTTCGCTCTAGGACGCATATTTAAGGAGATATGGGCAAAAGAAGTTTTTCATATAAAAATTTAATTTTTTTTAGGTTTTGGGTGGATTTGTAATTTTTTTGGGTGTGGTCACGAATTAAAGTCCTTTTCGCTCTAGGACGCAATTTTAAGGATACATGCGGAAAAGAAGTTTTTCATATAAAAATTTAAATTTTTTTAGGTTTTGGGTGGATTTTTAAATTTTTTGGGTGTGGTCACGAATTGAAGACCTTTTCGCTCTAGGACGCATATTTAAGGAGATATGGGCAAAAGAAGTTTTTCATGTAAAAATTTAAATTTTTTTTTTAGGTTTTGGGTGGATTTTTCAATTTTTTGGGGGGCGGTCACGAATTAAAGTCCTTTTCGCTCTAGGACGCATATTTAAGGAGATGTGGGCAAAAGAAGTTTTTCATATAAAAATTTCAATTTTTTTAGGTTTTGGGTGTATTTTTCAATTTTTTGAGGGTGGTCACAAATTAAAGTCCTTTTCGCTCTAGGACGCATATTTAAGGAGATATGTGCAAAAGAAGTTTTTCATATAAAAATTTAAATTATTTTAGGTTTCGGGTGTATTTATAAATTTTTTGGGGTGGTCACGAATTAATGTCCTTTTCGCTCTAGGACGCATATTTAAGGAGATATGGGCAAAAGAAGTTTTTCATATAAAAATTTCATTTTTTTTAGGTTTTGGGTGGATTTTTCAATTTTTTGAGGGTGGTCACGAATTAAAGTCCTTTTCGCTCTAGGACGCATATTTAAGGAGATATGGGCAAAAGAAGTTTTTCATATAAAAATTTTAATTTTTTTAGGTTTTGGGTGGATTTTTCAATGTTTTGAGGCTGGTCACGAATTAAAGTCCTTTTCGCTCTAGGACGCTTAGTTTAGGAGATATGGGCAAAAGAAGTTTTTCATATAAAAATTTCAATTTTTTTAGGTTTTGGCCGCATATTTAAGGAGATATGGGCAAAAGAAGTTTTTCATATAAAAATTTTAATTTTTTTAGGTTTTGGGTGGATTTTTCAATTTTTTGGGGGCGGTCACGAATTAAAGTCCTTTTCGCTCTAGGACGCATATTTAAGGAGATGTGGGCAAAAGAAGTTTTTCATATAAAAATTTCAATTTTTTTAGGTTTTGGGTGTATTTTTCAATTTTTTGAGGGTGGTCACAAATTAAAGTCCTTTTCGCTCTAGGACGCATATTTAAGGAGATATGTGCAAAAGAAGTTTTTCATATAAAAAGTTAAATTTTTTTAAGGTTTCGGGTGTATTTATAAATTTTTTGGGGTGGTCACGAATTAATGTCCTTTTCGCTCTAGAACGCATATTTAAGGAGATATGGGCAAAAAAATTTTTTCATATAAAAATTTCAATTTTTTAGGTTTTGGATGGATTTTTCAATTTTTTGGGGGTGGTCACGAATTAAAGTCCTTTTCGCTCTAGAAAGCAAAAGAAGTTTTTCATATAAAAAATTAATTTTTTTAGGTTTTTGGTGGATTTTTCAATTTTTGGGGGTGGTCACGAATTAAAGTCCTTTTCGCTCTAGGACGCTTAGTTTAGGAGATATGGGCAAAAGAAGTTTTTCATATAAAAATTTAAATTTTTTAGGTTTTGGGTGGATTTTTCAATTTTTTTGGGTGTGTTCACGAATTAAAGTCCTTTTCGCTCTAGGACGCTTAGTTTAGGAGTTATGGGCAAAAGAAGTTTTTAATATAAAAATTTATTTTTTTTTTGGATTCTTCAATTTTTTGGGTTTGGTCACGAATTAAAGTCCTTTTCGCTCTAGGACGCATATTTAAGGAGATATGGGCAAAAGAAGTTTTTCATATAAAAATTTAAATTTTTTTAGGTTTTGGGTGGATTTTTCAATTTTTTGAGGGTGGTCACGAATTAAAGTCATTTTCGCTCTACGACGCTTAGTTTAGGAGATATGAGCAAAAGAAGTTTTTCATATAAAAATTTCAATTTTTTTAGGTTTTGGGTGGATTTTTAAATTTTATGGGGTTGGTCACGAATTCAAGTCCTTTTCACTCTAGGACGCATATTTAAGGAGATATGGGCAAAAGAAGTTTTTCATATAAAAATTTTAATTTTTTTAAGTTTTGGGTGGATTTTTCAATTTTTTGGGTGTGGTCACGTATTAAAGTCCTTTTCGCTCTAGGACGCATATTTAAAGAGATATGGGCAAAAAAATTTTTTCATATAAAAATTTCAATTTTTTAGGTTTTGGATGGATTTTTCAATTTTTTGGGGGTGGTCACGAATTAAAGTCCTTTTCGCTCTAGAACGCATAAGGAGATATGGGCAAAAGAAGTTTTTCATATAAAAATTTCAATTTTTTTAGGTTTTGGGTGGATTTTTAAATTTTATGGGGTTGGTCACGAATTCAAGTCCTTTTCACTCTAGGACGCATATTTAAGGAGATATGGGCAAAAGAAGTTTTTCTTATAAAAATTTAAATTTTTTTAGGTTTTGGGTGGATTTTTCAATTTTTTGGGGGTGGTCACGTATTAAAGTCCTTTTCGCTCTAGGACGCATATTTAAGGAGATATGAGCAAAAGAAGTTTTTCATATAAAAATTTCAATTTTTTTAGGTTTTGAGTGGATTTTTCAATTTTTTGGGGGTGGTCACGAATAAAAGCCCTTTTCGCTGTAGGACGCTTAGTTTAGGAGATATGGGCAAAAGAAGTTTTTCATATAAAAATTTAATTTTTTTTTTAGGTTTTGGGTGGATTTTTCAATTTTTTGGGGGTGGTCACGAATTAAAGTCCTTTTCGCTCTAGGACGCATATTTAAGGAGTTATGAGCAAAAGAAGTTTTTCATATAAAAATTTAAATTTTTTTTAGGTTTTGGGTCGATATTTCAATATTTTGGGGGTGGTCACGAATTAAATTCCTTTTCGCTCTAGGACGCATATTTAAGGGGATATGGGCAAAAGAAGTTTTTCATATAAAAATTTCAATTTTTTTAGGTTTTGGGTGGATTTTTCAATTTTTTGAGGGTGGTCACGTATTAAAGTCCTTTTCGCTCTAGGACGCATATTTAAGGAGATATGGGCAAAAGAAGTTTTTCATATAAAAATTTCAATTTTTGTAGGTTTTGGGTGGATTTAAAATTTTTTTGGGTGTAGTCACGAATTAAAGTCCTTTTCGCTCTAGGACGCATATTTAAGGAGATATGGGCAAAAGAAGTTTTTCATATAAAAATTTCAATTTTTTTAGGTTTTGAGTGGATTTTTCAATTTTTTGGGGGTGGTCACGAATAAAAGCCCTTTTACTGTAGGACGCTTAGTTTAGGAGATATGGGCAAAAGAAGTTTTTCATATAAAAATTTTAATTTTTTTAGGTTTTAGGTGGATTTTTCAATTTTTTGAGGGTGGTCACGAATTAAAGTCCTTTTCGCTCTAGGATGCATATTTAAGGAGATATGGGCAAAAGAAGTTTTTCATATAAAAATTTCAATTTTTTTAGGTTTTGGGTGGATTTTTCAATTTTTTGGGGGTGGTCACGAATTAAAGTCCTTTTCGCTCTAGGACGCATATTTAAGGAGATATGAGCAAAAGAAGTTCTTCATATAAAAATTTAAATTTTTTTTAGGTTTTGGGTCGATTTTTCAATATTTTGGGGGTGGTCACGAATTAAAGTCCTTTTCGCTCTAGGACGCATATTTAAGGGGATATGGGCAAAAGAAGTTTTTCATATAAAAATTTCAATTTTTTTAGGTTTTGGGTGGATTTTTCAATTTTTTGAGGGTGGTCACGTATTAAAGTCCTTTTCGCTCTAGGACGCATATTTAAGGAGATATGGGCAAAAGAAGTTTTTCATATAAAAATTTCAATTTTTGTAGGTTTTGGGTGGATTTTAAATTTTTTTGGGTGTAGTCACGAATTACAGTCCTTTTCGCTCTAGGACGCATATTTAAGGAGATATGGGCAAAAGAAGTTTTTCATATAAAAATTTAAATTTTTTTAGGTTTTGGGGGGATTTTTCAATTTTTTGGTGGTGGTCACGAATTAAAGTCCTTTTCGCTCTAGGACGCATATTTAAGGAGATATGGGCAAAAGAAGTTTTTCATATAAAAATTTAAATTTTTTTAGGTTTTGGGTGGATTTGTAATTTTTTTGGGTGTGGTCACGAATTAAAGTCCTTTTCGCTCTAGGACGCAATTTTAAGGATATATGCGCAAAAGAAGTTTTTCATATAAAAATTTAAATTTTTTTAGGTTTTGGGTGGATTTTTAAATTTTTTGGGTGTGGTCACGAATTGAAGACCTTTTCGCTCTAGGACGCATATTTAAGGAGATATGGGCAAAAGAAGTTTTTCATGCAAAAATTTAAATTTTTTTTAGGTTTTGGGTGGATTTTTCAATTTTTTGGGGGCGGTCACGAATTAAAGTCCTTTTCGCTCTAGGACGCATATTTAAGGAGATGTGGGCAAAAGAAGTTTTTCATATAAAAATTTCAATTTTTTTAGGTTTTGGGTGTATTTTTCAATTTTTTGAGGGTGGTCACAAATTAAAGTCCTTTTCGCTCTAGGACGCATATTTAAGGAGATATGGGCAAAAGAAGTTTTTCATATAAAAATTTCAATTTTTTTAGGTTTTGAGTGGATTTTTAAATTTTTTGGGGGTGGTCACGAATTAAAGTCCTTTTCGCTCTAGGACGCTTAGTTTAGGAGATATGGGCGAAAGAAGTTTTTCATATAAAAATTTCAATTTTTTTAGGTTTTGGACGCATATTTAAGGAGATATGGGCAAAAGAAGTTTTTCATATAAAAATTTTAATTTTTTTAGGTTTTGGGTGGATTTTTCAATTTTTTGGGGGCGGTCACGAATTAAAGTCCTTTTCGCTCTAGGACGCATATTTAAGGAGATGTGGGCAAAAGAAGTTTTTCATATAAAAATTTTACTTTTTTTAGGTTTCGGGTGTATTTATAAATTTTTTGGGGTGGTCACGAATTAATGTCCTTTTCGCTCTAGAACTCATATTTAAGGAGATATGGGCAAAAGAAGTTTTTCATATAAAAATTTAAATTTTTTAGGTTTTTGGTGGATTTTTCAATTTTTAGGTCTGGTAACGAATTAAAGTCCTTTTCGCTCTAGGACGCTTAGTTTAGGAGATATGGGCAAAAGAAGTTTTTCATATAAAAATTTAAATTTTTTTAGGTTTTGGGTGGATTTTTCAATTTTTTTGGGTGTGTTCACGAATTAAAGTCCTTTTCGCTCTAGGACGCTTAGTTTAGGAGATATGGGCAAAATAAGTTTTTCATATAAAAATTTAATTTTTTTTTGGTTTTGGGTGGATAAAAATTTCAATTTTTGTAGGTTTTGGGTGGATTTTAAATTTTTTTGGGTCTAGTCACGAATTAAAGTCCTTTTCGCTCTAGGACGCATATTTAAGGAGATATGGGCAAAAAAAGTTTTTCATATAAAAATTTAAATTTTTTTAGGTTTTGGGGGGATTTTTCAATTTTTTGGTGGTGGTCACGAATTAAAGTCCTTTTCGCTCTAGGACGCATATTTAAGGAGATATGGGCAAAAGAAGTTTTTCATATAAAAATTTAAATTTTTTTAGGTTTTGGGTGGATTTGTAATTTTTTTGGGTGTGGTCACGAATTAAAGTCCTTTTCGCTCTAGGACGCAATTTTAAGGATATATGCGCAAAAGAAGTTTTTCATATAAAAATTTAAATTTTTTTAGGTTTTCAATTTTTTTAGGTTTTGGGTGTATTTTTCAATTTTTTGAGGGTGGTCACAAATTAAAGTCCTTTTCGCTCTAGGACGCATATTTAAGGAGATATGTGCAAAAGAAGTTTTTCATATAAAAATTTAAATTATTTTAGGTTTCGGGTGTATTTATAAATTTTTTGGGGTGGTCACGAATTAATGTCCTTTTCGCTCTAGGACGCATATTTAAGGAGATATGGGCAAAAGAAGTTTTTCATATAAAAATTTCAATTTTTTTAGGTTTTGGGTGGATTTTTCAATTTTTTTTGGGTGGTCACGAATTAAAGTCCTTTTCGCTCTAGGACGCATATTTAAGGAGATATGGGCAAAAGAAGTTTTTCATATAAAAATTTCAATTTTTTTAGGTTTTGAGTGGATTTTTCAATTTTTTGGGGGTGGTCACGAATTAAAGTCCTTTTCGCTCTAGGACGCTTAGTTTAGGAGATATGGGCAAAAGAAGTTTTTCATATAAAAATTTCAATTTTTTTAGGTTTTGGACGCATATTTAAGGAGATATGGGCAAAAGAAGTTTTTCATATAAAAATTTTAATTTTTTTAGGTTTTGGGTGGATTTTTCAATTTTTTGGGGGCGGTCACGAATTAAAGTCCTTTTCGCTCTAGGACGCATATTTAAGGAGATGTGGGCAAAAGAAGTTTTTCATATAAAAATTTCAATTTTTTTAGGTTTTGGGTGTATTTTTCAATTTTTTGAGGGTGGTCACAAATTAAAGTCCTTTTCGCTCTAGGACGCATATTTAAGGAGATATGTGCAAAAGAAGTTTTTCATATAAAAATTTAAATTTTTTTAAGGTTTCGGGTGTATTTATAAATTTTTTGGGGTGGTCACGAATTAATGTCCTTTTCGCTCTAGAACGCATATTTAAGGAGATATGGGCAAAAGAAGTTTTTCATATAAAAATTTAATTTTTTTTAGGTTTTGGGTGGATAAAAATTTCAATTTTTGTAGGTTTTGGGTGGATTTTAAATTTTTTTGGGTGTAGTCACGAATTAAAGTCCTTTTCGCTCTAGGACGCATATTTAAGGAGATATGGGCAAAAGAAGTTTTTCATATAAAAATTTAAATTTTTTTAAGGTTTCGGGTGTATTTATAAATTTTTTGGGGTGGTCACGAATTAATGTCCTTTTCGCTCTAGAAGGCATATTTAAGGAGATATGGGCAAAAGAAGTTTTTCATATAAAAATTTAATTTTTTTTAGGTTTTGGGTGGATAAAAATTTCAATTTTTGTAGGTTTTTGGTGGATTTTTAAATTTTTGGGGGTGGTCACGAATTAAAGTCCTTTTCGCTCTAGGACGCTTAGTTTAGGAGATATGGGCAAAAGAAGTTTTTCATATAAAAATTTAAATTTTTTTAGGTTTTGGGTGGTTTTTCCATTTTTTTTGGGTGTGTTCACGAATTAAAGTCCTTTTCGCTCTAGGACGCTTAGTTTAGGAGATATGGGCAAAAGAAGTTTTTCATATAAAAATTTAATTTTTTTTAGGTTTTGGGTGGATAAAAATTTCAATTTTTGTAGGTTTTGGGTGGATTTTAAATTTTTTTTGGGTGTAGTCACGAATTAAAGTCCTTTTCGCTCTAGGACGCATATTTAAGGAGATATGGGCAAAAGAAGTTTTTCATATAAAAATTTAATTTTTTTTAGGTTTTGGGGGGATTTTTCAATTTTTTGGTGGTGGTCACGAATTAAAGTCCTTTTCGCTCTAGGACGCATATTTAAGGAGATATGGGCAAAAGAAGTTTTTCATATAAAAATTTAAATTTTTTTAGGTTTTGGGTGGATTTGTAATTTTTTTGGGTTAGGTCACGAATTAAAGTCCTTTTCGCTCTAGGGCGCAATTTTAAGGATATATGCGCAAAAGAAGTTTTTCATATAAAAATTTAATTTTTTTTAGGTTTTGGGTGGATTTTTAAATTTTTTGGGTGTGGTCACGAATTGAAGACCTTTTCGCTCTAGGACGCATATTTAAGGAGATATGGGCAAAAGAAGTTTTTCATGTAAAAATTTAAATTTTTTTTTAGGTTTTGGGTGGATTTTTCAATTTTTTGGGGGCGGTCACGAATTAAAGTCCTTTTCGCTCTAGGACGCATATTTAAGGAGATGTGGGCAAAAGAAGTTTTTCATATAAAAATTTAAATTATTTTAGGTTTCGGGTGTATTTATAAATTTTTTGGGGTGGTCACGAATTAATGTCCTTTTCGCTCTAGGACGCATATTTAAGGAGATATGGGCAAAAGAAGTTTTTCATATAAAAATTTAAATTTTTTTAGGTTTTGGGTGAATTTTTCAATTTTTTGAGGGTGGTCACGAATTAAAGTCCTTTTCGCTCTAGGACGCATATTTAAGGAGATATGGGCAAAAGAAGTTTTTCATATAAAAATTTCAAATTTTTTAGGTTTTGGGTGGATTTTTCAATTTTTTGGGGGTGGTCACGAATTAAAGTCCTTTTCGCTCTAGGACGCATATTTAAGGAGATATGGGCAAAAGAAGTTTTTCATATAAAAATTTCAATTTTTTTAGGTTTTGAGTGGATTTTTCAATTTTTTGGGGGTGGTCACGAATTAAAGTCCTTTTCGCTCTAGGACGCTTAGTTTAGGAGATATGGGCAAAAGAAGTTTTTCATATAAAAATTTCAATTTTTTTAGGTTTTGGACGCATATTTAAGGAGATATGGGCAAAAGAAGTTTTTCATATAAAAATTTTAATTTTTTTAGGTTTTGGGTGGATTTTTAAATTTTTTGGGGGCGGTCACGAATTAAAGTCCTTTTCGCTCTAGGACGCATATTTAAGGAGATGTGGGCAAAAGAAGTTTTTCATATAAAAATTTCAATTTTTTTAGGTTTTGGGTGTATTTTTCAATTTTTTGAGGGTGGTCACAAATTAAAGTCCTTTTCGCTCTAGGACGCATATTTAAGGAGATATGTGCAAAAGAAGTTTTTCATATAAAAATTTTAATTTTTTTAAGGTTTCGGGTGTATTTATAAATTTTTTGGGGTGGTCACGAATTAAAGTCCTTTTCGCTCTAGAACGCATATTTAAGGAGATATGGGCAAAAGAAGTTTTTCATATAAAAATTTAAATTTTTTAGGTTTTTGGTGTATTTTTCAATTTTTGGGGGTGGTCACGAATTAAAGTCCTTTTCGCTCTAGGACGCTTAGTTTAGGAGATATGGGCAAAAGAAGTTTTTCATATAAAAATTTAAATTTTTTTAGGTTTTGGGTGGATTTTTCAATTTTTTTGGGTGTGTTCACGAATTAAAGTCCTTTTCGCTCTAGGACGCTTAGTTTAGGAGATATGGGCAAAAGAAGTTTTTCATATAAAAATTTAATTTTTTTTAGGTTTTGGGTGGATTTTTCAATTTTTTGGGGTGGTCACGAATTAAAGTCCTTTTCGCTCTAGGACGCATATTTAAGGAGATATGGGCAAAAGAAGTTTTTCATATAAAAATTTAAATTTTTTTAGGTTTTGGGTTGATTTTTCAATTTTTTGGGGGTGGTCACGTATTAAAGTCCTTTTCGCTCTAGGACGCATATTTAAGGAGATATGAGCAAAAGAAGTTTTTCATATAAAAATTTCAATTTTTTTAGGTTTTGAGTGGATTTTTCAAATTTTTGGGGGTGGTCACGAATTCAAGTCCTTTTCGCTCTAGGACGCATATTTAAGGAGATATGGGCAAAAGAAGTTTTTCATATAAAAATTTTAATTTTTTTAGGTTTTGGGTGGATTTTTAAATTTTTTGGGTGTGGTCACGAATTAAAGTCCTTTTCGCTCTAGGACGCATATTTAAGGAGATATGGGCAAAAGAAGTTTTTCATATAAAAATTTCAATTTTTTAGGTTTTGGGTGGATTTTTCAATTTTTTGGGGGTGGTCACGAATTAAAGTCCTTTTCGCTCTAGGAGATATGGGCAAAAGAAGTTTTTCATATAAAAATTTAAATTTTTTAGGTTTTTGGTGGATTTTTCAATTTTTGGGGGTGGTCACGAATTAAAGTCCTTTTCGCTCTAGGACGCTTAGTTTAGGAGATATGGGCAAAAGAAGTTTTTCATATAAAATCTTCAATTTTTTTAGGTTTTTGGTGGATTTTTCAATTTTTGGGGGTGTTCACGAATTAAAGTCCTTTTCACTCTAGGACGCTTAGTTTAGGAGATATGGGCAAAAGAAGTTTTTCATATAAAAATTTAATTTTTTTTTAGGGTTTGGGTGGATTTTTCAATTTTTGGGTTTGGGCACGAATTAAAGTCCTTTTCGCTCTAGGACGCATATTTAAGGAGATATGTGCAAAAGAAGTTTTTCATATAAAAATTTAAATTTTTTTAGGTTTTGGGTGGATTTTTAAATTTTTTGGGGGTGGTCACGTATTAAAGTCCTTTTCGCTCTAGGACGCATATTTAAGGATATATGAGCAAAAGAAGTTTTTCATATAAAAAATTCATTTTTTTTAGGTTTTGGGTGGATTTTTCAATTTTTTGGGTGTGGTCACGAATAAAAGCCCTTTTCGCTCTAGGACGCTTAGTTTAGGAGATATGGGCAAAAGAAGTTTTTCATATAAAAATTTATTTTTTTTTTGGTTTTGGGTGGATTTTTCAATTTTTTGGGGGTGGTCACGAATTAGAGTCCTTTTCGCTCTAGGACGCATATTTAAGGAGATATGGGCAAAAGAAGTTTTTCATATAAAAATTTAAATTTTTTTAGGTTTTGGGTGGATTTTTCAATTTTTTGGGGGTGGTCACGAATTAAAGTCTTTTTCGGTCTAGGACGCATATTTAAGGAGATACGAGCAAAAGAAGATTTTCATAAAAAAATTTCAATTCTTTTTAGGTTTTGAGTGGATTTTTCAATTTTTTGGGGGTGGTCACGAATTAAAGCCCTTTTCGCTCTAGGACGCTTAGTTTAGGAGATATGGGCAAAAGAAGTTTTTCATATAAAAATTTAAATTTTTTTAGGTTTTGGGTCGATTTTTCAATATTTTGGGGGTGGTCACGAATTAAAGTCCTTTTCGCTCTAGGACGCATATTTAAGGAGATATGGGCAAAGAAGTTTTTCATATAAAAATTTTAATTTTTTTAGGTTTTAGGTGGATTTTTCAATTTTTTGAGGGTATTCACGAATTAAAGTCCTTTTCGCTCTAGGACGCATATTTAAGGAGATATGGGCAAAAGAAGTTTTTCATATAAAAATTTTAATTTTTTTAGGTTTTAGGTGGATTTTTCAATTTTTTGAGGGTGGTCACGAATTAAAGTCCTTTTCGCTCTAGGACGCATATTTAAGGAGATATGGGCAAAAGAAGTTTTTCATATAAAAATTTCAATTTTTTTAGGTTTTGGGTGGATTTTTCAATTTTTTGGGGGTGGTCACGAATTAAAGTCCTTTTCGCTTTAGGACGCATATTTAAGGAGATATGGGCAAAAGAAGTTTTTCATATAAAAATTTCAATTTTTTTAGGTTTTGGGTGGATTTTTCAATTTTTTGGGGGTGGTCACGAATTAAAGTCCTTTTCGCCCTAGGAGATATGGGCCAAAGAAGTTTTTCATATAAAAATTTAAATTTTTTAGGTTTTTGGTGGATTTTTCAATTTTTGGGGGTGGTCACGAATTAAAGTCCTTTTCGCTCTAGGACGCTTAGTTTAGGAGATATGGGCAAAAGAAGTTTTTCATATAAAATCTTCAATTTGTTTAGGTTTTTGGTGGATTTTTCAATTTTTGGGGGTGTTCACGAATTAAAGTCCTTTTCACTCTAGGACGCTTAGTTTAGGAGATATGGGCAAAAGAAGTTTTTCATATAAAAATTTAATTTTTTTTTAGGTTTTGGGTGGATTTTTCAATTTTTGGGTTTGGGCACGAATTAAAGTCCTTTTCGCTCTAGGACGCATATTTAAGGAGATATGTGCAAAAGAAGTTTTTCATATAAAAATTTAAATTTTTTTAGGTTTTCGGTGGATTTTTAAATTTTTTGGGGGTGGTCACGTATTAAAGTCCTTTTCGCTCTAGGACGCAATTTTAAGGATATATGCGCAAAAGAAGTTTTTCATATAAAAATTTCAATTTTTTTAGGTTTTGGACGCATATTTAAGGAGATATGGGCAAAAGAAGTTTTTCATATAAAAATTTTAATTTTTTTAGGTTTTGGGTGGATTTTTAAATTTTTTGGGGGCGGTCACGAATTAAAGTCCTTTTCGCTCTAGGACGCATATTTAAGGAGATGTGGGCAAAAGAAGTTTTTCATATAAAAATTTCAATTTTTTTAGGTTTTGGGTGTATTTTTCAATTTTTTGAGGGTGGTCACAAATTAAAGTCCTTTTCGCTCTAGGACGCATATTTAAGGAGATATGTGCAAAAGAAGTTTTTCATATAAAAATTTTAATTTTTTTAAGGTTTCGGGTGTATTTATAAATTTTTTGGGGTGGTCACGAATTAAAGTCCTTTTCGCTCTAGGACGCATATTTAAGGAGATATGGGCAAAAGAAGTTTTTCATATAAAAATTTAAATTTTTTAGGTTTTTGGTGTATTTTTCAATTTTTGGGGGTGGTCACGAATTAAAGTCCTTTTCGCTCTAGGACGCTTAGTTTAGGAGATATGGGCAAAAGAAGTTTTTCATATAAAAATTTAAATTTTTTTAGGTTTTGGGTGGATTTTTCAATTTTTTTGGGTGTGTTCACGAATTAAAGTCCTTTTCGCTCTAGGACGCTTAGTTTAGGAGATATGGGCAAAAGAAGTTTTTCATATAAAAATTTAAATTTTTTTAGGTTTTGGGTGGATTTTTAAATTTTTTGGGTGTGGTCACGAATTAAAGTCCTTTTCGCTCTAGGACGCATATTTAAGGAGATATGGGCAAAAGAAGTTTTTCATATAAAAATTTCAATTTTTTAGGTTTTGGGTGGATTTTTCAATTTTTTGGGGGTGGTCACGAATTAAAGTCCTTTTCGCTCTAGGAGATATGGGCAAAAGAAGTTTTTCATATAAAAATTTAAATTTTTTAGGTTTTTGGTGGATTTTTCAATTTTTGGGGGTGGTCACGAATTAAAGTCCTTTTCGCTCTAGGACGCTTAGTTTAGGAGATATGGGCAAAAGAAGTTTTTCATATAAAATCTTCAATTTTTTTAGGTTTTTGGTGGATTTTTCAATTTTTGGGGGTGTTCACGAATTAAAGTCCTTTTCACTCTAGGACGCTTAGTTTAGGAGATATGGGCAAAAGAAGTTTTTCATATAAAAATTTAATTTTTTTTTAGGTTTTGGGTGGATTTTTCAATTTTTGGGTTTGGGCACGAATTAAAGTCCTTTTCGCTCTAGGACGCATATTTAAGGAGATATGTGCAAAAGAAGTTTTTCATATAAAAATTTAAATTTTTTTAGGTTTTGGGTGGATTTTTAAATTTTTTGGGGGTGGTCACGTATTAAAGTCCTTTTCGCTCTAGGACGCATATTTATGGATATATGAGCAAAAGAAGTTTTTCATATAAAAAATTCATTTTTTTTAGGTTTTAAGTGGATTTTTCAATTTTTTGGGTGTGGTCACGAATAAAAGCCCTTTTCGCTCTAGGACGCTTAGTTTAGGAGATATGGGCAAAAGAAGTTTTTCATATAAAAATTTATTTTTTTTTTTGGTTTTGGGTGGATTTTTCAATTTTTTGGGGGTGGTCACGAATTAGAGTCCTTTTCGCTCTAGGACGCATATTTAAGGAGATATGGGCAAAAGAAGTTTTTCATATAAAAATTTAAATTTTTTTAGGTTTTGGGTGGATTTTTCAATTTTTTGGGGGTGGTCACGAATTAAAGTCTTTTTCGGTCTAGGACGCATATTTAAGGAGATACGAGCAAAAGAAGATTTTCATAAAAAAATTTCAATTCTTTTTAGGTTTTGAGTGGATTTTTCAATTTTTTGGGGGTGGTCACGAATTAAAGCCCTTTTCGCTCTAGGACGCTTAGTTTAGGAGATATGGGCAAAAGAAGTTTTTCATATAAAAATTTAAATTTTTTTAGGTTTTGGGTCGATTTTTCAATATTTTGGGGGTGGTCACGAATTAAAGTCCTTTTCGCTCTAGGACGCATATTTAAGGAGATATGGGCAAAGAAGTTTTTCATATAAAAATTTTAATTTTTTTAGGTTTTAGGTGGATTTTTCAATTTTTTGAGGGTGGTCACGAATTAAAGTCCTTTTCGCTCTAGGACGCATATTTAAGGAGATATGGGCAAAAGAAGTTTTTCATATAAAAATTTTAATTTTTTTAGGTTTTAGGTGGATTTTTCAATTTTTTGAGGGTGGTCACGAATTAAAGTCCTTTTCGCTCTAGGACGCATATTTAAGGAGATATGGGCAAAAGAAGTTTTTCATATAAAAATTTCAATTTTTTTAGGTTTTGGGTGGATTTTTCAATTTTTTGGGGGTGGTCACGAATTAAAGTCCTTTTCGCTTTAGGACGCATATTTAAGGAGATATGGGCAAAAGAAGTTTTTCATATAAAAATTTCAATTTTTTTAGGTTTTGGGTGGATTTTTCAATTTTTTGGGGGTGGTCACGAATTAAAGTCCTTTTCGCCCTAGGACGCATATTTAAGGAGATATGGGCAAAAGAAGTTTTTCATATAAAAATTTTAATTTTTTTAGGTTTTGGGTGGATTTTTCAATTTTTTGGGTGTGGTCACGAATTAAAGTCCTTTTCGCTCTAGGACGCATATTTAAGGAGATATGGGCAAAAGAAGTTTTTCATATAAAAATTTCAATTTTTTTAGGTTTTGGGTGGATTTTTAAATTTTATGGGGGTGGTCACGAATTCCAGTCCTTTTCGCTCTAGGACGCATATTTAAGGAGATATGGGCAAAAGAAGATTTTCATATAAAAATTTTAATTTTTTTAGGTTTTGGGTGGATTTTTCAATTTTTTGGGTGTGGTCACGAATTAAAGTCCTTTTCGCTCTAGGACGCATATTTAAGGAGATATGGGCAAAAGAAGTTTTTCATATAAAAATTTCAATTTTTTAGGTTTTTTTGAGGGTGGTCACAAATTAAAGTCCTTTTCGCTCTAGGACGCATATTTAAGGAGATATGGGCAAAAGAAGTTTTTCATATAAAAATTTAAATTTTTTTAGGTTTTGGGTGGATTTTTCAATTTTTTGAGGGTGGTCACGAATTAAAGTCCTTTTCGCTCTAGGACGCATATTTAAGGAGATATGGGCAAAAGAAGTTTTTCATATAAAAATTTCAATTTTTTTAGGTTTTGGGTGGATTTTTAAATTTTATGGGGTTGGTCACGAATTAAAGTCCTTTTCACTCTAGGACGCATATTTAAGGAGATATGGGCAAAAGAAGTTTTTCATATAAAAATTTTAATTTTTTTAGGTTTTGGGTGGATTTTTCAATTTTTTGGGTGTGGTCACGAATTAAAGTCCTTTTCGCTCTAGGACGCATATTTAAAGAGATATGGGCAAAAAAATTTTTTCATATAAAAATTTAAATTTTTTAGGTTTTGGATGGATTTTTCAATTTTTTGGGGGTGGTCACGAATTAAAGTCCTTTTCGCTCTAGAACGCATAAGGAGATATGGGCAAAAGAAGTTTTTCATATAAAAATTTAAATTTTTTAGGTTTTTGGTGGATTTTTTAATTTTTGGGGGTGGTCACAAATTAAAGTCCTTTTCGCTCTAGGACGCTTAGTTTAGGAGATATGGGCAAAAGAAGTTTTTCATATAAAAATTTAAATTTTTTAAGGTTTTGGGTGGATTTTTCAATTTTTTTGGGTGTGTTCACGAATTAAAGTCCTTTTCGCTCTAGGACGCTTAGTTTAGGAGATATGGGCAAAAGAAGTTTTTCATATAAAAATTTAATTTTTTTAGGTTTTGGGTGGATTTTTCAATTTTTTGGGGGTGGTCACGAATTAAAGTCCTTTTCGCTCTAGGACGCATATTTAAGGAGATATGGGCAAAAGAAGTTTTTCATATAAAAATTTAAATTTTTTTAGGTTTTGGGTGGATTTTTCAATTTTTTGGGGGTGGTCACGTATTAAAGTCCTTTTCGCTCTAAGACGCATATTTAAGGAGATAGGGGCAAAAGAAGGTTTTCATATAAAAATTTTAATTTTTTTAGGTTTTAGGTGGATTTTTCAATTTTTTGAGGGTGGTCACGAATTAAAGTCCTTTTCGCTCTAGGACGCATATTTAAAAATTTCAATTTTTTTAGGTTTTGGGTGGATTTTTCAATTTTTTGGGGGTGGTCACGAATTAAAGTCCTTTTCGCTCTAGGACGCATATTTAAGGAGATATGGGCAAAAGAAGTTTTTCATATAAAAATTTAAATTTTTTTAGGTTTTGGGTGGATTTTTCAATTTTTTGGGGGTGGTCACGAATTAAAGTCCTTTTCGCTCTAGGACGCTTAGTTTAGGAGATATGGGCAAAAGAAGTTTTTCATATAAACATTTAAATTTTTTTAGGTTTTGGACGCATATTTAAGGAGATATGTGCAAAAGAAGTTTTTCATATAAAAATTTTAATTTTTTTAGGTTTTGGGTGGATTTTTCAATTTTTTGGGGGCGGTCACGAATTAAAGTCCTTTTCGCTCTAGGACGCATATTTAAGGAGATGTGGGCAAAAGAAGTTTTTCATATAAAAATTTCAATTTTTTTAGGTTTTGGGTGTATTTTTCAATTTTTTGAGGGTGGTCACAAATTAAAGTCCTTTTCGCTCTAGGACGCATATTTAAGGAGATATGTGCAAAAGAAGTTTTTCATATAAAAATTTAAATTTTTTTAAGGTTTCGGGTGTATTTATAAATTTTTTGGGGTGGTCACGAATTAATGTCCTTTTCGCTCTAGAACGCATATTTAAGGAGATATGGGCAAAAGAAGTTTTTCATATAAAAATTTAAATTTTTTAGGTTTTTGGTGGATTTTTCAATTTTTGGGGGTGGTCACGAATTAAAGTCCTTTTCGCTCTAGGACGCTTAGTTTAGGAGATATGGGCAAAAGAAGTTTTTCATATAAAAATTTAAATTTTTTTAGGTTTTGGGTGGATTTTTCAATTTTTTTGGGTGTGTTCACGAATTAAAGTCCTCTTCGCGCTAGGACGCTTAGTTTAGGAGATATGGGCAAAAGAAGTTTTTCATATAAAAATTTAATTTTTTTTAGGTTTTGGGTGGATTTTTCAATTTTTTGGGGTGGTCACGAATTAAAGTCCTTTTCGCTCTAGGACGCATATTTAAGGAGATATGGGCAAAAGAAGTTTTTCATATAAAAATTTAAATTTTTTTAGGTTTTGGGTGGATTTTTCAATTTTTTTGGGGGTGGTCACGTATTAAAGTCCTTTTCGCTCTAGGACGCATATTTAAGGAGATATGAGCAAAAGAAGTTTTTCATATAAAAATTTCAATTTTTTTAGGTTTTGAGTGGATTTTTCAATTTTTTGGGGGTGGTCACGAATTCAAGTCCTTTTCGCTCTAGGACGCATATTTAAGGAGATATGGGCAAAAGAAGTTTTTCATATAAAAATTTTAATTTTTTTAGGTTTGGGTGGATTTTTAAATTTTTTGGGTGTGGTCACGAATTAAAGTCCTTTTCGCTCTAGGACGCATATTTAAGGAGATATGGGCAAAAGAAGTTTTTCATATAAAAATTTCAATTTTTTAGGTTTTGGGTGGATTTTTCAATTTTTTGGGGGTGGTCACGAATTAAAGTCCTTTTCGCTCTAGGACGCATATTTAAGGAGATATGGGCAAAAGAAGTTTTTCATATAAAAATTTCAATTTTTTTAGGTTTTTGGTGGATTTTTCAATTTTTGGGGGTGTTCACGAATTAAAGTCCTTTTCGCTCTAGGACGCTTAGTTTAGGAGATATGGGCAAAAGAAGTTTTTCATATAAAAATTTAATTTTTTTTTAGGTTTTGGGTGGATTTTTCAATTTTTGGGTTTGGGCACGAATTAAAGTCCTTTTCGCTCTAGGACGCATATTTAAGGAGATATGTGCAAAAGAAGTTTTTCATATAAAAATTTAAATTTTTTTAGGTTTTGGTGGATTTTTCAATTTTTTGGGAGTGGTCACGAATTAAAGCCCTTTTCGCTCTTGGACGCATATTTAAGGAGATATGGGCAAAAGAAGTTTTTCATATAAAAAATTCAATTTTTTTAGGTTTTGAGTGGATTTTTCAATTTTTTGGGTGTGGTCACGAATTCAAGTCCTTTTCACTCTAGGACGCATATTTAAGGAGATATGGGCAAAAGAAGTTTTTCATATAAAAATTTTAATTTTTTTAGGTTTTGGGTGGATTTTTCAATTTTTTGGGTGTGGTCACGAATTAAAGTCCTTTTCGCTCTAGGACGCATATTTAAAGAGATATGGGCAAAAAAATTTTTTCATATAAAAATTTAAATTTTTTAGGTTTTGGATGGATTTTTCAATTTTTTGGGGGTGGTCACGAATTAAAGTCCTTTTCGCTCTAGAACGCATAAGGAGATATGGGCAAAAGAAGTTTTTCATATAAAAATTTAAATTTTTTAGGTTTTTGGTGGATTTTTTAATTTTTGGGGGTGGTCACAAATTAAAGTCCTTTTCGCTCTAGGACGCTTAGTTTAGGAGATATGGGCAAAAGAAGTTTTTCATATAAAAATTTAAATTTTTTAAGGTTTTGGGTGGATTTTTCAATTTTTTTGGGTGTGTTCACGAATTAAAGTCCTTTTCGCTCTAGGACGCTTAGTTTAGGAGATATGGGCAAAAGAAGTTTTTCATATAAAAATTTAATTTTTTTAGGTTTTGGGTGGATTTTTCAATTTTTTGGGGGTGGTCACGAATTAAAGTCCTTTTCGCTCTAGGACGCATATTTAAGGAGATATGGGCAAAAGAAGTTTTTCATATAAAAATTTAAATTTTTTTAGGTTTTGGGTGGATTTTTCAATTTTTTGGGGGTGGTCACGTATTAAAGTCCTTTTCGCTCTAGGACGCATATTTAAGGAGATATGAGCAAAAGAAGTTTTTCATATAAAAATTTCAATTTTTTTAGGTTTTGAGTGGATTTTTCAATTTTTTGGGGGTGGTCACGAATAAAAGCCCTTTTCGCTGTAGGACGCTTAGTTTAGGAGATATGGGCAAAAGAAGTTTTTCATATAAAAATTTAATTTTTTTTTTAGGTTTTGGGTGGATTTTTCAATTTTTTGGGGGTGGTCACGAATTAGAGTCCTTTTCGATCTAGGACGCATATTTAAGGAGATATGGGCAAAAGAAGTTTTTCATATACAAATTTTAATTTTTTTAGGTTTTGGGTGGACTTTTCAATTTTTTGAGGGTGGTCACGAATTAAAGTCCTTTTCGCTCTAAGACGCATATTTAAGGAGATAGGGGCAAAAGAAGGTTTTCATATAAAAATTTTAATTTTTTTAGGTTTTAGGTGGATTTTTCAATTTTTTGAGGGTGGTCACGAATTAAAGTCCTTTTCGCTCTAGGACGCATATTTAAAAATTTCAATTTTTTTAGGTTTTGGGTGGATTTTTCAATTTTTTGGGGGTGGTCACGAATTAAAGTCCTTTTCGCTCTAGGACGCATATTTAAGGAGATATGGGCAAAAGAAGTTTTTCATATAAAAATTTAAATTTTTTTAGGTTTTGGGTGGATTTTTCAATTTTTTGGGGGTGGTCACGAATTAAAGTCCTTTTCGCTCTAGGACGCTTAGTTTAGGAGATATGGGCAAAAGAAGTTTTTCATATAAACATTTAAATTTTTTTAGGTTTTGGACGCATATTTAAGGAGATATGTGCAAAAGAAGTTTTTCATATAAAAATTTTAATTTTTTTAGGTTTTGGGTGGATTTTTCAATTTTTTGGGGGCGGTCACGAATTAAAGTCCTTTTCGCTCTAGGACGCATATTTAAGGAGATGTGGGCAAAAGAAGTTTTTCATATAAAAATTTCAATTTTTTTAGGTTTTGGGTGTATTTTTCAATTTTTTGAGGGTGGTCACAAATTAAAGTCCTTTTCGCTCTAGGACGCATATTTAAGGAGATATGTGCAAAAGAAGTTTTTCATATAAAAATTTAAATTTTTTTAAGGTTTCGGGTGTATTTATAAATTTTTTGGGGTGGTCACGAATTAATGTCCTTTTCGCTCTAGAACGCATATTTAAGGAGATATGGGCAAAAGAAGTTTTTCATATAAAAATTTAAATTTTTTAGGTTTTTGGTGGATTTTTCAATTTTTGGGGGTGGTCACGAATTAAAGTCCTTTTCGCTCTAGGACGCTTAGTTTAGGAGATATGGGCAAAAGAAGTTTTTCATATAAAAATTTAAATTTTTTTAGGTTTTGGGTGGATTTTTCAATTTTTTTGGGTGTGTTCACGAATTAAAGTCCTCTTCGCGCTAGGACGCTTAGTTTAGGAGATATGGGCAAAAGAAGTTTTTCATATAAAAATTTAATTTTTTTTAGGTTTTGGGTGGATTTTTCAATTTTTTGGGGTGGTCACGAATTAAAGTCCTTTTCGCTCTAGGACGCATATTTAAGGAGATATGGGCAAAAGAAGTTTTTCATATAAAAATTTAAATTTTTTTAGGTTTTGGGTGGATTTTTCAATTTTTTTGGGGGTGGTCACGTATTAAAGTCCTTTTCGCTCTAGGACGCATATTTAAGGAGATATGAGCAAAAGAAGTTTTTCATATAAAAATTTCAATTTTTTTAGGTTTTGAGTGGATTTTTCAATTTTTTGGGGGTGGTCACGAATTCAAGTCCTTTTCGCTCTAGGACGCATATTTAAGGAGATATGGGCAAAAGAAGTTTTTCATATAAAAATTTTAATTTTTTTAGGTTTGGGTGGATTTTTAAATTTTTTGGGTGTGGTCACGAATTAAAGTCCTTTTCGCTCTAGGACGCATATTTAAGGAGATATGGGCAAAAGAAGTTTTTCATATAAAAATTTCAATTTTTTAGGTTTTGGGTGGATTTTTCAATTTTTTGGGGGTGGTCACGAATTAAAGTCCTTTTCGCTCTAGGACGCATATTTAAGGAGATATGGGCAAAAGAAGTTTTTCATATAAAAATTTCAATTTTTTTAGGTTTTTGGTGGATTTTTCAATTTTTGGGGGTGTTCACGAATTAAAGTCCTTTTCGCTCTAGGACGCTTAGTTTAGGAGATATGGGCAAAAGAAGTTTTTCATATAAAAATTTAATTTTTTTTTAGGTTTTGGGTGGATTTTTCAATTTTTGGGTTTGGGCACGAATTAAAGTCCTTTTCGCTCTAGGACGCATATTTAAGGAGATATGTGCAAAAGAAGTTTTTCATATAAAAATTTAAATTTTTTTAGGTTTTGGTGGATTTTTCAATTTTTTGGGAGTGGTCACGAATTAAAGCCCTTTTCGCTCTTGGACGCATATTTAAGGAGATATGGGCAAAAGAAGTTTTTCATATAAAAAATTCAATTTTTTTAGGTTTTGAGTGGATTTTTCAATTTTTTGGGTGTGGTCACGAATAAAAGCCCTTTTCGCTCTAGGACGCTTAGTTTAGGAGATATGGGCAAAATAAGTTTTTCATATAAAAATTTATTTTTTTTTTGGTTTTGGGTGGATTTTTCAATTTTTTGGGGGTGGTCACGAATTAGAGTCCTTTTCGCTCTAGGACGCATATTTAAGGAGATATGGGCAAAAGAAGTTTTTCATATAAAAATTTAAATTTTTTTAGGTTTTGGGTGGATTTTTCAATTTTTTGGGGGTGGTCACGAATTAAAGTCTTTTTCGGTCTAGGACGCATATTTAAGGAGATACGAGCAAAGAAGATTTTCATAAAAAAATTTCAATTCTTTTTAGGTTTTGAGTGGATTTTTCAATTTTTTGGGGGTGGTCACGAATTAAAGCCCTTTTCGCTCTAGGACGCTTAGTTTAGGAGATATGGGCAAAAGAAGTTTTTCATATAAAAATTTAAATTTTTTTAGGTTTTGGGTCGATTTTTCAATATTTTGGGGGTGGTCACGAATTAAAGTCCTTTTCGCTCTAGGACGCATATTTAAGGAGATATGGGCAAAGAAGTTTTTCATATAAAAATTTTAATTTTTTTAGGTTTTAGGTGGATTTTTCAATTTTTTGAGGGTGGTCACGAATTAAAGTCCTTTTCGCTCTAGGACGCATATTTAAGGAGATATGGGCAAAAGAAGTTTTTCATATAAAAATTTTAATTTTTTTAGGTTTTAGGTGGATTTTTCAATTTTTTGAGGGTGGTCACGAATTAAAGTCCTTTTCGCTCTAGGACGCATATTTAAGGAGATATGGGCAAAAGAAGTTTTTCATATAAAAATTTCAATTTTTTTAGGTTTTGGGTGGATTTTTCAATTTTTTGAGGGTGGTCACGAATTAAAGTCCTTTTCGCTTTAGGACGCATATTTAAGGAGATATGGGCAAAAGAAGTTTTTCATATAAAAATTTAAATTTTTTTAGGTTTTGGGTCGATTTTTCAATATTTTGGGGGTGGTCACGAATTAAAGTCCTTTTCGCTCTAGGACGCATATTTAAGGAGATATGGGCAAAAGAAGTTTTTCATATAAAAATTTTAATTTTTTTAGGTTTTAGGTGGATTTTTCAATTTTTTGAGGGTGGTCACGAATTAAAGTCCTTTTCGCTCTAGGACGCATATTTAAGGAGATATGGGCAAAAGAAGTTTTTCATATAAAAATTTCAATTTTTTTAGGTTTGGGTGGATTTTTCAATTTTTTGGGGGTGGTCACGAATTAAAGTCCTTTTCGCTTTAGGACGCATATTTAAGGAGATATGGGCAAAAGAAGTTTTTCATATAAAAATTTCAATTTTTTTAGGTTTTGGGTGGATTTTTCAATTTTTTGGGTGTGGTCACGAATTAAAGTCCTTTTCGCTCTAGGACGCATATTTAAGGAGATATGGGCAAAAGAAGTTTTTCATATAAAAATTTCAATTTTTTTAGGTTTTGGGTGGATTTTTAAATTTTATGGGGGTGGTCACGAATTCAAGTCCTTTTCGCTCTAGGACGCATATTTAAGGAGATATGGGCAAAAGAAGATTTTCATATAAAAATTTTAATTTTTTTAGGTTTTGGGTGGATTTTTCAATTTTTTGGGTGTGGTCACGAATTAAAGTCCTTTTCGCTCTTGGACGCATATTTAAGGAGATATGGGCAAAAGAAGTTTTTCATATAAAAATTTCAATTTTTTTAGGTTTTGGGTGGATTTTTCAATTTTTTGGGGGTGGTCACGAATTAAAGTCCTTTTCGCTTTAGGACGCATATTTAAGGAGATATGGGCAAAAGAAGTTTTTCATATAAAAATTTCAATTTTTTTAGGTTTTGGGTGGATTTTTCAATTTTTTGGGTGTGGTCACGAATTAAAGTCCTTTTCGCTCTAGGACGCATATTTAAGGAGATATGGGCAAAAGAAGTTTTTCATATAAAAATTTAAATTTTTTTAGGTTTTGGGTGGATTTTTCAATTTTTTGAGGGTGGTCACGAATTAAAGTCCTTTTCGCTCTAGGACGCATATTTAAGGAGATATGGGCAAAAGAAGTTTTTCATATAAAAATTTCAATTTTTTTAGGTTTTGGGTGGATTTTTAAATTTTATGGGGTTGGTCACGAATTCAAGTCCTTTTCTCTCTAGGACGCATATTTAAGGAGATATGGGCAAAAGAAGTTTTTCATATAAAAATTTTAATTTTTTTAGGTTTTGGGTGGATTTTTCAATTTTTTGGGTGTGGTCACGAATTAAAGTCCTTTTCGCTCTAGGACGCATATTTAAGGAGATATGGGCAAAAAAATTTTTTCATATAAAAATTTCAATTTTTTAGGTTTTGGATGGATTTTTCAATTTTTTGGGGGTGGTCACGAATTAAAGTCCTTTTCGCTCTAGAACGCATAAGGAGATATGGGCAAAAGAAGTTTTTCATATAAAAATTTAAATTTTTTAGGTTTTTGGTGGATTTTTTAATTTTTGGGGGTGGTCACGAATTAAAGTCCTTTTCGCTCTAGGACGCTTAGTTTAGGAGATATGGGCAAAAGAAGTTTTTCATATAAAAATTTCAATTTTTTTTAGGTTTTGGGTGGATTTTTCAATTTTTTGGGGGTGGTCACGTATTAAAGTCCTTTTCGCTCTAGGACGCATATTTAAGGAGATATGGGCAAAAGAAGTTTTTCATATAAAAATTTCAATTTTTTTAGGTTTTGGGTGGATTTTTCAATTTTTTGGGGGTGGTCACGTATTAAAGTCCTTTTCGCTCTAGGACGCATATTTAAGGAGATATGAGCAAAAGAAGTTTTTCATATAAAAATTTCAATTTTTTTAGGTTTTGAGTGGATTTTTCAATTTTTTGGGGGTGGTCACGAATAAAAGCCCTTTTCGCTGTAGGACGCTTAGTTTAGGAGATATGGGCAAAAGAAGTTTTTCATATAAAAATTTCAATTTTTTTAGGTTTTGGGTGGATTTTTCAATTTTTTGAGGGTGGTCACGAATTAAAGTCCTTTTCGCTCTAAGACGCATATTTAAGGAGATAGGGGCAAAAGAAGGTTTTCATATAAAAATTTTAATTTTTTTAGGTTTTAGGTGGATTTTTCAATTTTTTGAGGGTGGTCACGAATTAAAGTCCTTTTCGCTCTAGGACGCATATTTAAGGAGATATGGGCAAAAGAAGTTGTTCATATAAAAATTTCAATTTTTTTAGGTTTTGGGTGGATTTTTCAATTTTTTGGGGGTGGTCACGAATTAGAGTCCTTTTCGATCTAGGACGCATATTTAAGGAGATATGGGCAAAAGAAGTTTTTCATATACAAATTTTAATTTTTTTAGGTTTTGGGTGGATTTTTCAATTTTTTGAGGGTGGTCACGAATTAAAGTCCTTTTCGCTCTAAGACGCATATTTAAGGAGATAGGGGCAAAAGAAGGTTTTCATATAGAAATTTTAATTTTTTTAGGTTTTAGGTGGATTTTTCAATTTTTTGAGGGTGGTCACGAATTAAAGTCCTTTTCGCTCTAGGACGCATATTTAAGGAGATATGGGCAAAAGAAGTTTTTCATATAAAAATTTCAATTTTTTTAGGTTTTGGGTGGATTTTTCAATTTCTTGGGGGTGGTCACGAATTAAAGTCCTTTTCGCTCTAGGACGCATATTTAAGGAGATATGAGCAAAAGAAGTTTTTCATATAAAAATTTAAATTTTTTTTAGGTTTTGGGTCGATTTTTCAATATTTTGGGGGTGGTCACGAATTAAAGTCCTTTTCGCTCTAGGACGCATATTTAAGGGGATGTGGGCAAAAGAAGTTTTTCATATAAAAATTTCAATTTTTTAGGTTTTGGGTGGATTTTTCAATTTTTTGAGGGTGGTCACGTATTAAAGTCCTTTTCGCTCTAGGACGCATATTTAAGGAGATATGGGCAAAAGAAGTTTTTCATATAAAAATTTCAATTTTTTTAGGTTTTTGGTGGATTTTTCAATTTTTTGGTGTGGTCACGAATTAAAGTCCTTTTCGCTCTAGGACGCTTAGTTTAGGAGATATGGGCAAAAGAAGTTTTTCATATAAAAATTTAATTTTTTTTAGGTTTTGGGTGGATTTTTCAATTTTTTGGGGTGGTCCTTTTCGCTCTAGGACGCATAATTAAGGAGATATGGGCAAAAGAAATTTTTCATATAAAAATTTAAATTTTTTTAGGTTTTGGGTGGATTTGTAATTTTTTTGGGTGTGGTCACGAATTAAAGTCCTTTTCGCTCTAGGACGCAATTTTAAGGATATATGCGCAAAAGAAGTTTTTCATATAAAAATTTAAATTTTTTTAGGTTTTGGGTGGATTTTTAAATTTTTTGGGTGTGGTCACGAATTGAAGTCCTTTTCGCTCTAGGACGCATATTTAAGGAGATATGGGCAAAAGAAGTTTTTCATGTAAAAATTTAATTTTTTTTTTAGGTTTTGGGTGGATTCTTCAATTTTTTGGGTTTGGTCACGAATTAAAGTCCTTTTCGCTCTAGGACGCATATTTAAGGAGTATGGGCAAAAGAAGTTTTTCATATCAAAATTTCAATTTTTTTAGGTTTTGGGTGTATTTTTCAATTTTTTGAGGGTGGTCACAAATTAAAGTCCTTTTCGCTCTAGGACGCATATTTAAGGAGATATGTGCAAAAGAAGTTTTTCATATACAAATTTAAATTATTTTAGGTTTCGGGTGTATTTATAAATTTTTTGGGGTGGTCACGAATTAATGTCCTTTTCGCTCTAGGACGCATATTTAAGGAGATATGGGCAAAAGAAGTTTTTCATATAAAAATTTAAATTTTTTTAGGTTTTGGGTGCATTTTTCAATTTTTTGAGGGTGGTCACGAATTAAAGTCCTTTTCGCTCTAGGACGCTTAGTTTAGGAGATATGGGCAAAAGAAGTTTTTCATATAAAAATTTAAATTTTTTTAGGTTTTGGGTGGATTTTTCAATTTTTTGGGGGTGGTCACGAATTAAAGTCCTTTTCGCTCTAGGACGCTTAGTTTAGGAGATATGGGCAAAAGAAGTTTTTCATATAAAAATTTAATTTTTTTTAGGTTTTGGGTGGATTTTTCAATTTTTTGGGGTGGTCACGAATTAAAGTCCTTTTCGCTCTAGGACGCATATTTAAGGAGATATGGGCAAAAGAAGTTTTTCATATAAAAATTTAAATTTTTTTAGGTTTTGGGTGGATTTTTCAATTTTTTTGGGGGTGGTCACGTATTAAAGTCCTTTTCGCTCTAGGACGCATATTTAAGGAGATATGAGCAAAAGAAGTTTTTCATATAAAAATTTCAATTTTTTTAGGTTTTGAGTGGATTTTTCAATTTTTTGGGGGTGGTCACGAATTCAAGTCCTTTTCGCTCTAGGACGCATATTTAAGGAGATATGGGCAAAAGAAGTTTTTCATATAAAAATTTTAATTTTTTTAGGTTTGGGTGGATTTTTAAATTTTTTGGGTGTGGTCACGAATAAAAGTCCTTTTCGCTCTAGGACGCATATTTAAGGAGATATGGGCAAAAGAAGTTTTTCATATAAAAATTTCAATTTTTTAGGTTTTGGGTGGATTTTTCAATTTTTTTGGGGGTGGTCACGAATTAAAGTCCTTTTCGCTCTAGGACGCATATTTAAGGAGATATGGGCAAAAGAAGTTTTTCATATAAAAATTTCAATTTTTTTAGGTTTTTGGTGGATTTTTCAATTTTTGGGGGTGTTCACGAATTAAAGTCCTTTTCGCTCTAGGACGCTTAGTTTAGGAGATATGGGCAAAAGAAGTTTTTCATATAAAAATTTAATTTTTTTTTAGGTTTTGGGTGGATTTTTCAATTTTTGGGTTTGGGCACGAATTAAAGTCCTTTTCGCTCTAGGACGCATATTTAAGGAGATATGTGCAAAAGAAGTTTTTCATATAAAAATTTAAATTTTTTTAGGTTTTGGGTGGATTTTTCAATTTTTTGGGAGTGGTCACGAATTAAAGCCCTTTTCGCTCTTGGACGCATATTTAAGGAGATATGAGCAAAAGAAGTTTTTCATATAAAAATTTAAATTTTTTTAGGTTTTGGGTGGATTTTTCAATTTTTTGGGGGTGGTCACGAATTAAAGTCTTTTTCGGTCTAGGACGCATATTTAAGGAGATACGAGCAAAAGAAGATTTTCATAAAAAAATTTCAATTCTTTTTAGGTTTTGAGTGGATTTTTCAATTTTTTGGGTGTGGTCACGAATAAAAGCCCTTTTCGCTCTAGGACGCTTAGTTTAGGAGATATGGGCAAAAGAAGTTTTACATATAAAAATTTATTTTTTTTTTTGGTTTTGGGTGGATTTTTCAATTTTTTGGGGGTGGTCACGAATTAGAGTCCTTTTCGCTCTAGGACGCATATTTAAGGAGATATGGGCAAAAGAAGTTTTTCATATAAAAATTTAAATTTTTTTAGGTTTTGGGTGGATTTTTCAATTTTTTGGGGGTGGTCACGAATTAAAGTCTTTTTCGGTCTAGGACGCATATTTAAGGAGATACGAGCAAAAGAAGATTTTCATAAAAAAATTTCAATTCTTTTTAGGTTTTGAGTGGATTTTTCAATTTTTTGGGGGTGGTCACGAATTAAAGCCCTTTTCGCTCTAGGACGCTTAGTTTAGGAGATATGGGCAAAAGAAGTTTTTCATATAAAAATTTAAATTTTTTTAGGTTTTGGGTCGATTTTTCAATATTTTGGGGGTGGTCACGAATTAAAGTCATTTTCGCTCTAGGACGCATATTTAAGGAGATATGGGCAAAGAAGTTTTTCATATAAAAATTTTAATTTTTTTAGGTTTTAGGTGGATTTTTCAATTTTTTGAGGGTGGTCACGAATTAAAGTCCTTTTCGCTCTAGGACGCATATTTAAGGAGATATGGGCAAAAGAAGTTTTTCATATAAAAATTTAAATTTTTTTAGGTTTTAGGTGGATTTTTCAATTTTTTGAGGGTGGTCACGAATTAAAGTCCTTTTCGCTCTAGGACGCATATTTAAGGAGATATGGGCAAAGGAAGTTTTTCATATAAAAATTTTAATTTTTTTAGGTTTTAGGTGGATTTTTAAATTTTTTGAGGGTGGTCACGAATTAAAGTCCTTTTCGCTCTAGGACGCATATTTAAGGAGATATGGGCAAAAGAAGTTTTTCATATAAAAATTTCAATTTTTTTAGGTTTTGGGTGGATTTTTCAATTTTTTGGGGGTGGTCACGAATTAAAGTCCTTTTCGCTTTAGGACGCATATTTAAGGAGATATGGGCAAAAGAAGTTTTTCATATAAAAATTTCAATTTTTTAGGTTTTTTTGAGGGTGGTCACAAATTAAAGTCCTTTTCGCTCTAGGACGCATATTTAAGGAGATATGGGCAAAAGAAGTTTTTCATATAAAAATTTAAATTTTTTTAGGTTTTGGGTGGATTTTTCAATTTTTTGAGGGTGGTCACGAATTAAAGTCCTTTTCGCTCTAGGACGCATATTTAAGGAGATATGGGCAAAAGAAGTTTTTCATATAAAAATTTCAATTTTTTTAGGTTTTGGGTGGATTTTTAAATTTTATGGGGTTGGTCACGAATTCAAGTCCTTTTCACTCTAGGACGCATATTTAAGGAGATATGGGCAAAAGAAGTTTTTCATATAAAAATTTTAATTTTTTTAGGTTTTGGGTGGATTTTTCAATTTTTTGGGTGTGGTCACGAATTAAAGTCCTTTTCGCTCTAGGACGCATATTTAAGGAGATATGGGCAAAAAAATTTTTTCATATAAAAATTTCAATTTTTTAGGTTTTGGATGGATTTTTCAATTTTTTGGGGGTGGTCACGAATTAAAGTCCTTTTCGCTCTAGAACGCATAAGGAGATATGGGCAAAAGAAGTTTTTCATATAAAAATTTAAATTTTTTAGGTTTTTGGTGGATTTTTTAATTTTTGGGGGTGGTCACGAATTAAAGTCCTTTTCGCTCTAGGACGCTTAGTTTAGGAGATATGGGCAAAAGAAGTTTTTCATATAAAAATTTCAATTTTTTTAGGTTTTGGGTGGATTTTTCAATTTTTTTGGGTGTGTTCACGAATTAAAGTCCTTTTCGCTCTAGGACGCTTAGTTTAGGAGATATGGGCAAAAGAAGTTTTTCATATAAAAATTTAATTTTTTTTAGGTTTTGGGTGGATTTTTCAATTTTTTGGGGTGGTCACGAATTAAAGTCCTTTTCGCTCTAGGACGCATATTTAAGGAGATATGGGCAAAAGAAGTTTTTCATATAAAAATTTAAATTTTTTTAGGTTTTGGGTGGATTTTTCAATTTTTTTGGGGGTGGTCACGTATTAAAGTCCTTTTCGCTCTAGGACGCATATTTAAGGAGATATGAGCAAAAGAAGTTTTTCATATAAAAATTTCAATTTTTTTAGGTTTTGAGTGGATTTTTCAATTTTTTGGGGGTGGTCACGAATTCAAGTCCTTTTCGCTCTAGGACGCATATTTAAGGAGATATGGGCAAAAGAAGTTTTTCATATAAAAATTTTAATTTTTTTAGGTTTGGGTGGATTTTTAAATTTTTTGGGTGTGGTCACGAATTAAAGTCCTTTTCGCTCTAGGACGCATATTTAAGGAGATATGGGCAAAAGATGTTTTTCATATAAAAATTTCAATTTTTTAGGTTTTGGGTGGATTTTTCAATTTTTTGAGGGTGGTCACGAATTAAAGTCCTTTTCGCTCTAGGACGCATATTTAAGGAGATATGGGCAAAAGAAGTTTTTCATATAAAAATTTCAATTTTTTTAGGTTTTGAGTGGATTTTTCAATTTTTTGGGGGTGGTCACGAATTCAAGTCCTTTTCGCTCTAGGACGCATATTTAAGGAGATATGACCAAAAGAAGTTTTTCTTATAAAAATTTCACTTTTTTTAGGGTTGGAGTGGATTTTTAAATTTTTTGGGGGTGGTCACGAATTAAAGCCCTTTTCGCTCCAGGACGCATATTTAAGGAGATGTGGGCAAAAGAAGTTTTTCATATAAAAATTTCAATTTTTTTAGATTTTGGGTGGATTTTTCAATTTTTTGGGTGTGGTCACGAATTAAAGTCCTTTTCGCTCTAGGACGCATATTTAAGGAGATATGGGCAAAAGAAGTTTTTCATATAAAAATTTCAATTTTTTTAGGTTTTGGGTGGATTTTTAAATTTTTTGGGGGTGGTCACGAATTAAAGTCCTTTTCGCTCTAGGACGCATATTTAAGGAGATATGGGCAAAAGAAGTTTTTCATATAAAAATTTTAATTTTTTATGTTTTGGCTGGATTTTTCAATTTTTTGGGTGTGGTCACGAATTAAAGTCCTTTTCGCTCTAGGACGCATATTTAAGGAGATATGGGCAAAAGAAGTTTTTCATATAAAAATTTTATTTTTTTTAGGTTTTGGGTGGATTTTTCAATTTTTTGGGGGTGGTCACGTATTAAAGTCCTTTTCGCTCTAGGACGCATATTTAAGGATATATGAGCAAAAGAAGTTTTTCATATAAAAAATTCAATTTTTTTAGGTTTTGAGTGGATTTTTCAATTTTTTGGGTGTGGTCACGAATAAAAGCCCTTTTCGCTCTAGGACGCTTAGTTTAGGAGATATGGGCAAAAGAAGTTTTTCATATAAAAATTTAATTTTTTTTTAGGTTTTGGGTGGATTTTTCAATTTTTGGGTTTGGGCACGAATTAAAGTCCTTTTCGCTCTAGGACGCATATTTAAGGAGATATGTGCAAAAGAAGTTTTTCATATAAAAATTTAAATTTTTTTAGGTTTTGGGTGGATTTTTCAATTTTTTGGGAGTGGTCACGAATTAAAGTCCTTTTCGCTCTAGGACGCATATTTAAGGAGATATGAGCAAAAGAAGTTTTTCATATAAAAAATTCAATTTTTTTAGGTTGTGAGTGGATTTTTCAATTTTTTGGGTGTGGTCACGAATAAAAGCCCTTTTCGCTCTAGGACGCTTAGTTTAGGAGATATGGGCAAAAGAAGTTTTTCATATAAAAATTTATTTTTTTTTTGGTTTTGGGTGGATTTTTCAATTTTTTGGGGGTGATCACGAATTAGAGTCCTTTTCGCTCTAGGACGCATATTTAAGGAGATATGGGCAAAAGAAGTTTTTCATATAAAAATTTAAATTTTTTTAGGTTTTGGGTGGATTTTTCAATTTTTTGGGGGTGGTCACGAATTAAAGTCTTTTTCGGTCTAGGACGCATATTTAAGGAGATACGAGCAAAAGAAGATTTTCATAAAAAAATTTCAATTCTTTTTAGGTTTTGAGTGGATTTTTCAATTTTTTGGGGGTGGTCACGAATTAAAGCCCTTTTCGCTCTAGGACGCTTAGTTTAGGAGACATGGGCAAAAGAAGTTTTTCATATAAAAATTTAAATTTTTTTAGGTTTTGGGTCGATTTTTCAATATTTTGGGGGTGGTCACGAATTAAAGTCCTTTTCGCTCTAGGACGCATATTTAAGGAGATATGGGCAAAGAAGTTTTTCATATAAAAATGTAAATTTTTTTAGGTTTTGGGTGGATTTTTCAATTTTTTGGGTGTGGTCACGAATTAAAGTCCTTTTCGCTCTAGGACGCATATTTAAGGAGATATGGGCAAAAGAAGTTTTTCATATAAAAATTTTAATTTTTTTAGGTTTTAGGTGGATTTTTCAATTTTTTGAGGGTGGTCACGAATTAAAGTCCTTTTCGCTCTAGGACGCATATTTAAGGAGATATGGGCAAAAGAAGTTTTTCATATAAAAATTTAAATTTTTTTAGGTTTTGGGTGGATTTTTCAATTTTTTGAGGGTGGTCACGAATTAAAGTCCTTTTCGCTTTAGGACGCATATTTAAGGAGATATGGGCAAAAGAAGTTTTTCATATAAAAATTTAAATTTTTTTAGGTTTTGGGTCGATTTTTCAATACTTTGGGGGTGATCACGAATTAAAGTCCTTTTCGCTCTAGGACGCATATATAAGGAGATATGGGCAAAAGAAGTTTTTCATATAAAAATTTTAATTTTTTTAGGTTTTAGGTGGATTTTTCAATTTTTTAAGGGTGGTCACGAATTAAAGTCCTTTTCGCTCTAGGACGCATATTTAAGGAGATATGGGCAAAAGAAGTTTTTCAAATAAAAATTTCAATTTTTTTAGGTTTTGGGTGGATTTTTCAATTTATTGGGGGTGGTCACGAATTAAAGTCCTTTTCGCTTTAGGACGCATATGTAAGGAGATATGGGCAAAAGAAGTTTTTCATATAAAAATTTCAATTTTTTTAGGTTTTGGGTGGATTTTTCAATTTTTTGGGTGTGGTCACGAATTAAAGTCCTTTTCGCTCTAGGACGCATATTTAAGGAGATATGGGCAAAAGAAGTTTTTCATATAAAAATTTCAATTTTTTTAGGTTTTGGGTGGATTTTTAAATTTTATGGGGGTGGTCACGAAATCAAGTCCTTTTCGCTCTAAGACGCATATTTAAGGAGATATGGGCAAAAGAAGATTTTCATATAAAAATTTTAATTTTTTTAGGTTTTGGGTGGATTTTTCAATTTTTTGGGTGTGGTCACGAATTAAAGTCCTTTTCGCTCTAGGACGCATATTTAAGGAGATATGGGCAAAAGAAGTTTTTCATATAAAAATTTCAATTTTTTTAGGTTTTGGGTGGATTTTTAAATTTTATGGGGTTGGTCACGAATTCAAGTCCTTTTCACTCTAGGACGCATATTTAAGGAGATATGGGCAAAAGAAGTTTTTCATATAAAAATTTTAATTTTTTTAGGTTTTGGGTGGATTTTTCAATTTTTTGGGTGTGGTCACGAATTAAAGTCCTTTTCGCTCTAGGACGCATATTTAAGGAGATATGGGCAAAAAAATTTTTTCATATAAAAATTTCAATTTTTTAGGTTTTGGATGGATTTTTCAATTTTTTGGGGGTGGTCACGAATTAAAGTCCTTTTCGCTCTAGAACGCATAAGGAGATATGGGCAAAAGAAGTTTTTCATATAAAAATTTAAATTTTTTAGGTTTTTGGTGGATTTTTTAATTTTTGGGGGTGGTCACGAATTAAAGTCCTTTTCGCTCTAGGACGCTTAGTTTAGGAGATATGGGCAAAAGAAGTTTTTCATATAAAAATTTAAATTTTTTTAGGTTTTGGGTGGATTTTTCAATTTTTTTGGGTGTGTTCACGAATTAAAGTCCTTTTCGCTCTAGGACGCTTAGTTTAGGAGATATGGGCAAAATAAGTTTTTCATATAAAAATTTAATTTTTTTAGGTTTTGGGTGGATTTTTCAATTTTTTGTGGGTGGTCACGAATTAAAGTCCTTTTCGCTCTAGGACGCATATTTAAGGAGATATGGGCAAAAGAAGTTTTTCATATAAAAATTTAAATTTTTTTAGGTTTTGGGTGGATTTTTCAATTTTTTGGGGGTGGTCACGTATTAAAGTCCTTTTCGCTCTAGGACGCACATTTAAGGAGATATGAGCAAAAGAAGTTTTTCATATAAAAATTTCAATTTTTTTAGGTTTTGAGTGGATTTTTCAATTTTTTGGGGGTGGTCACGAATAAAAGCCCTTTTCGCTGTAGGACGCTTAGTTTAGGAGATATGGGCAAAAGAAGTTTTTCATATAAAAATTTAATTTTTTTTTTAGGTTTTGGGTGGATTTTTCAATTTTTTGGGGGTGGTCCTTTTCGCTCTAGGACGCATATTTAAGGAGATATGGGCAAAAGAAGTTTTTCATATACAAATTTTAATTTTTTTAGGTTTTGGGTGGATTTTTCAATTTTTTGAGGGTGGTCACGAATTAAAGTCCTTTTCGCTCTAAGACGCATATTTAAGGAGATAGGGGCAAAAGAAGGTTTTCATATAAAAATTTTAATTTTTTTGGGTTTAAGGTGGATTTTTCAATTTTTTGAGGGTGGTCACGAATTAAAGTCCTTTTCGCTCTAGGACGCATATTTAAGGAGATATGGGCAAAAGAAGTTTTTCATATAAAAATTTCAATTTTTTTAGGTTTTGGGTGGATTTTTCAATTTCTTGGGGGTGGTCACGAATTAAAGTCCTTTTCGCTCTAGGACGCATATTTAAGGAGATATGAGCAAAAGAAGTTTTTCATATAAAAATTTAAATTTTTTTTAGGTTTTGGGTCGATTTTTCAATATTTTGGGGGTGGTCACGAATTAAAGTCCTTTTCGCTCTAGGACGCATATTTAAGGGGATGTGGGCAAAAGAAGTTTTTCATATAAAAATTTAATTTTTTTTAGGTTTTGGGTGGATTTTTCAATTTTTTGGGGGTGGTCACGAATTAAAGTCCTTTTCGCTCTAGGACGCTTAGTTTAGGAGATATGGGCAAAAGAAGTTTTTCATATAAAAATTTAAATTTTTTAGGTTTTGGACGCATATTTAAGGAGATATGGGCAAAAGAAGTTTTTCATATAAAAATTTTAATTTTTTTAGGTTTTGGGTGGATTTTTCAATTTTTTGGGGGCGGTCACGAATTAAAGTCCTTTTCGCTCTAGGACGCATATTTAAGGAGATGTGGGCAAAAGAAGTTTTTCATATAAAAATTTCAATTTTTTTAGGTTTTGGGTGTATTTTTCAATTTTTTGAGGGTGGTCACAAATTAAAGTCCTTTTCGCTCTAGGACGCATATTTAAGGAGATATGTGCAAAAGAACTTTTTCATATAAAAATTTAAATTTTTTTAAGGCTTCGGGTGTATTTATAAATTTTTTGGGGTGGTCACGAATTAATGTCCTTTTCGCTCTAGAACGCATATTTAAGGAGATATGGGCAAAAGAAGTTTTTCATATAAAAATTTTAATTTTTTTAGGTTTTGGGTGGATTTTTCAATTTTTTGGGGGCGGTCACGAATTAAAGTCCTTTTCGCTCTAGGACGCATATTTAAGGAGATGTGGGCAAAAGAAGTTTTTCATATAAAAATTTCAATTTTTTTAGGTTTTGGGTGTATTTTTCAATTTTTTGAGGGTGGTCACAAATTAAAGTCCTTTTCGCTCTAGGACGCATATTTAAGGAGATATGTGCAAAAGAAGTTTTTCATATAAAAATTTAAATTTTTTTAAGGTTTCGGGTGTATTTATAAATTTTTTGGGGTGGTCACGAATTAATGTCCTTTTCGCTCTAGAACGCATATTTAAGGAGATATGGGCAAAAGAAGTTTTTCATATAAAAATTTAAATTTTTTAGGTTTTTGGTGGATTTTTCAATTTTTGGGGGTGGTCACGAATTAAAGTCCTTTTCGCTCTAGGACGCTTAGTTTAGGAGATATGGGCAAAAGAAGTTTTTCATATAAAAATTTAAATTTTTTTAGGTTTTGGGTGGATTTTTCAATTTTTTTGGGTGTGTTCACGAATTAAAGTCCTTTTCGCTCTAGGACGCTTAGTTTAGGAGATATGGGCAAAAGAAGTTTTTCATATAAAAATTTAAAAAAAAATTAAATTTTTATATGAAAAAGTTGTTCATATAAAAATTTAATTTTTTTTAGGTTTTGGGTGGATTTTTCAATTTTTTTGGGGGTGGTCACGTATTAAAGTCCTTTTCGCTCTAGGACGCATATTTAAGGAGATATGAGCAAAAGAAGTTTTTCATATAAAAATTTCAATTTTTTTAGGTTTTGAGTGGATTTTTCAATTTTTTGGGGGTGGTCACGAATTCAAGTCCTTTTCGCTCTAGGACGCATATTTAAGGAGATATGGGCAAAAGAAGTTTTTCATATAAAAATTTTAATTTTTTTAGGTTTGGGTGGATTTTTAAATTTTTTGGGTGTGGTCACGAATTAAAGTCCTTTTCGCTCTAGGACGCATATTTAAGGAGATATGGGCAAAAGAAGTTTTTCATATAAAAATTTCAATTTTTTAGGTTTTGGGTGGATTTTTCAATTTTTTGGGGGTGGTCACGAATTAAAGTCCTTTTCGCTCTAGGACGCATATTTAAGGAGATATGGGCAAAAGAAGTTTTTCATATAAAAATTTCAATTTTTTTAGGTTTTTGGTGGATTTTTCAATTTTTGGGGGTGTTCACGAATTAAAGTCCTTTTCGCTCTAGGACGCTTAGTTTAGGAGATATGGGCAAAAGAAGTTTTTCATATAAAAATTTAATTTTTTTTTAGGTTTTGGGTGGATTTTTCAATTTTTGGGTTTGGGCACGAATTAAAGCCCTTTTCGCTCTAGGACGCATATTTAAGGAGATATGTGCAAAAGAAGTTTTTCATATAAAAATTTAAATTTTTTAGGTTTTGGGTGGATTTTTCAATTTTTTGGGAGTGGTCACGAATTAAAGCCCTTTTCGCTCTTGGACGCATATTTAAGGAGATATGGGCAAAAGAAGTTTTTCATATAAAAATTTAATTTTTTTTAGGTTTTGGGTGGATTTTTCAATTTTTTGGGGGTGGTCACGTATTAAAGTCCTTTTCGCTCTAGGACGCATATTTAAGGATATATGAGCAAAAGAAGTTTTTCATATAAAAAATTCAATTTTTTTAGGTTTTGAGTGGATTTTTCAATTTTTTGGGTGTGGTCACGAATAAAAGCCCTTTTCGCTCTAGGACGCTTAGTTTAGGAGATATGGGCAAAAGAAGTTTTTCATATAAAAATTTATTTTTTTTTGGTTTTGGGTGGATTTTTCAATTTTTTGGGGGTGGTCACGAATTAGAGTCCTTTTCGCTCTAGGACGCATATTTAAGGAGATATGGGCAAAAGAAGTTTTTCATATAAAAATTTCAATTTTTTTAGGTTTTGGGTGGATTTTTCAATTTTTTGGGGGTGGTCACGAATTAAAGTCTTTTTCGGTCTAGGACGCATATTTAAGGAGATATGGGCAAAGAAGTTTTTCATATAAAAATTTCAATTTTTTTTAGGTTTTGGGTGGATTTTTCAATTTTTTGGGGGTGGTCACGAATTAAAGTCCTTTTCGCTCTAGGACGCTTAGTTTAGGAGATATGGGAAAAAGAAGTTTTTCATATAAAAATTTAAATTTTTTTAGGTTTTGGGTCGATTTTTCAATATTTTGGGGGTGGTCACGAATTAAAGTCCTTTTCGCTCTAGGACGCATATTTAAGGAGATATGGGCAAAACGAATTAAAGTCCTTTTCGCTTTAGGACGCATATTTAAGGAGATATGGGCAAAGAAGTTTTTCATATAAAAATTTTAATTTTTTAGGTTTTAGGTGGATTTTTCAATTTTTTGAGGGTGGTCACGAATTAAAGTCCTTTTCGCTCTAGGACGCATATTTAAGGAGATATGGGCAAAACGAATTAAAGTCCTTTTCGCTTTAGGACGCATATTTAAGGAGATATGGGCAAAAGAAATTTTTCATATAAAAATTTCAATTTTTTTAGGTTTTGGGTGGATTTTTCAATTTTTTGGGTGTGGTCACGAATTAAAGTCCTTTTCGCTCTAGGACGCTTAGTTTAGGAGATATGGGCAAAAGAAGTTTTTCATATAAAAATTTAATTTTTTTTAGGTTTTGGGTGGATTTTTCAATTTTTTGGGGGTGGTCCTTTTCGCTCTAGGACGCATATTTAAGGAGATATGGGCAAAAGAAGTTTTTCATACAAAAATTTAAATTTTTTTAGGTTTTGGGTGGATTTTTCAATTTTTTGGGTGTGGTCACGAATTAAAGTCCTTTTCGCTCTAGGACGCATATTTAAGGAGATATGGGCAAAAGAAGTTTTTCATATAAAAATTTCAATTTTTTTAGGTTTTGGGTGGATTTTTAAATTTTATGGGGGTGGTCACGAATTCAAGTCCTTTTCGCTCTAGGATGCATATTTAAGGAGATATGGGCAAAAGAAGATTTTCATATAAAATTTTTAATTTTTTTAGGTTTTGGGTGGATTTTTCAATTTTTTGGGTGTGGTCACGAATTAAAGTCCTTTTCGCTCTAGGACGCATATTTAAGGAGATATGGGCAAAAGAAGTTTTTCATATAAAAATTTCAATTTTTTTAGGTTTTTTTGAGGGTGGTCACAAATTAAAGTCCTTTTCGCTCTAGGACGCATATTTAAGGAGATATGGGCAAAAGAAGTTTTTCATATAAAAATTTAAATTTTTTTAGGTTTTGGGTGGATTTTTCAATATTTTGGGGGTGGTCACGAATTCAAGTCCTTTTCGCTCTAGGACGCATATTTAAGGAGATATGACCAAAAGAAGTTTTTCTTATAAAAATTTCACTTTTTTTAGGGTTTGAGTGGATTTTTAAATTTTTTGGGGGTGGTCACGAATTAAAGTCCTTTTCGCTCCAGGACGCATATTTAAGGAGATGTGGGCAAAAGAAGTTTTTCATATAAAAATTTCAATTTTTTTTAGATTTTGGGTGGATTTTTCAATTTTTTGGGTGTGGTCACGAATTAAAGTCCTTTTCGCTCTAGGACGCATATTTAAGGAGATATGGGCAAAAGAAGTTTTTCATATAAAAATTTCAATTTTTTTAGGTTTTGGGTGGATTTTTAAATTTTTTGGGGGTGGTCACGAATTAAAGTCCTTTTCGCTCTAGGACGCATATTTAAGGAGATATGGGCAAAAGAAGTTTTTCATATAAAAATTTAAATTTTTTTAGATTTTGGGTGGATTTTTCAATTTTTTTGGGTGTGTTCACGAATTAAAGTCCTTTTCGCTCTAGGACGCTTAGTTTAGGAGATATGGGCAAAAGAAGTTTTTCATATAAAAATTTCAATTTTTTAGGTTTTGGGTGGATTTTTCAATTTTTTGGGGGTGGTCACGAATTAAAGTCCTTTTCGCTCTAGGACGCATATTTAAGGAGATATGAGCAAAAGAAGTTTTTCATATAAAAATTTCAATTTTTTTAGGTTTTGAGTGGATTTTTCAATTTTTTGGGGGTGGTCACGAATTCAAGTCCTTTTCGCTCTAGGACGCATATTTAAGGAGATATGGGCAAAAGAAGTTTTTCATATAAAAATTTTAATTTTTTTAGGTTTGGGTGGATTTTTAAATTTTTTGGGTGTGGTCACGAATTAAAGTCCTTTTCGCTCTAGGACGCATATTTAAGGAGATATGGGCAAAAGAAGTTTTTCATATAAAAATTTCAATTTTTTAGGTTTTGGGTGGATTTTTCAATTTTTTGGGGGTGGTCACGAATTAAAGTCCTTTTCGCTCTAGGACGCATATTTAAGGAGATATGGGCAAAAGAAGTTTTTCATATAAAAATTTCAATTTTTTTAGGTTTTTGGTGGATTTTTCAATTTTTGGGGGTGTTCACGAATTAAAGTCCTTTTCGCTCTAGGACGCTTAGTTTAGGAGATATGGGCAAAAGAAGTTTTTCATATAAAAATTTAATTTTTTTTTAGGTTTTGGGTGGATTTTTCAATTTTTGGGTTTGGGCACGAATTAAAGCCCTTTTCGCTCTAGGACGCATATTTAAGGAGATATGTGCAAAAGAAGTTTTTCATATAAAAATTTAAATTTTTTAGGTTTTGGGTGGATTTTTCAATTTTTTGGGAGTGGTCACGAATTAAAGCCCTTTTCGCTCTTGGACGCATATTTAAGGAGATATGGGCAAAAGAAGTTTTTCATATAAAAATTTAATTTTTTTTAGGTTTTGGGTGGATTTTTCAATTTTTTGGGGGTGGTCACGTATTAAAGTCCTTTTCGCTCTAGGACGCATATTTAAGGATATATGAGCAAAAGAAGTTTTTCATATAAAAAATTCAATTTTTTTAGGTTTTGAGTGGATTTTTCAATTTTTTGGGTGTGGTCACGAATAAAAGCCCTTTTCGCTCTAGGACGCTTAGTTTAGGAGATATGGGCAAAAGAAGTTTTTCATATAAAAATTTATTTTTTTTTGGTTTTGGGTGGATTTTTCAATTTTTTGGGGGTGGTCACGAATTAGAGTCCTTTTCGCTCTAGGACGCATATTTAAGGAGATATGGGCAAAAGAAGTTTTTCATATAAAAATTTCAATTTTTTTAGGTTTTGGGTGGATTTTTCAATTTTTTGGGGGTGGTCACGAATTAAAGTCTTTTTCGGTCTAGGACGCATATTTAAGGAGATATGGGCAAAGAAGTTTTTCATATAAAAATTTCAATTTTTTTTAGGTTTTTGGTGGATTTTTCAATTTTTTGGGGGTGGTCACGAATTAAAGTCCTTTTCGCTCTAGGACGCTTAGTTTAGGAGATATGGGAAAAAGAAGTTTTTCATATAAAAATTTAAATTTTTTTAGGTTTTGGGTCGATTTTTCAATATTTTGGGGGTGGTCACGAATTAAAGTCCTTTTCGCTCTAGGACGCATATTTAAGGAGATATGGGCAAAACGAATTAAAGTCCTTTTCGCTTTAGGACGCATATTTAAGGAGATATGGGCAAAGAAGTTTTTCATATAAAAATTTTAATTTTTTAGGTTTTAGGTGGATTTTTCAATTTTTTGAGGGTGGTCACGAATTAAAGTCCTTTTCGCTCTAGGACGCATATTTAAGGAGATATGGGCAAAACGAATTAAAGTCCTTTTCGCTTTAGGACGCATATTTAAGGAGATATGGGCAAAAGAAATTTTTCATATAAAAATTTCAATTTTTTTAGGTTTTGGGTGGATTTTTCAATTTTTTGGGTGTGGTCACGAATTAAAGTCCTTTTCGCTCTAGGACGCTTAGTTTAGGAGATATGGGCAAAAGAAGTTTTTCATATAAAAATTTAATTTTTTTTAGGTTTTGGGTGGATTTTTCAATTTTTTGGGGGTGGTCCTTTTCGCTCTAGGACGCATATTTAAGGAGATATGGGCAAAAGAAGTTTTTCATACAAAAATTTAAATTTTTTTAGGTTTTGGGTGGATTTTTCAATTTTTTGGGTGTGGTCACGAATTAAAGTCCTTTTCGCTCTAGGACGCATATTTAAGGAGATATGGGCAAAAGAAGTTTTTCATATAAAAATTTCAATTTTTTTAGGTTTTGGGTGGATTTTTAAATTTTATGGGGGTGGTCACGAATTCAAGTCCTTTTCGCTCTAGGATGCATATTTAAGGAGATATGGGCAAAAGAAGATTTTCATATAAAATTTTTAATTTTTTTAGGTTTTGGGTGGATTTTTCAATTTTTTGGGTGTGGTCACGAATTAAAGTCCTTTTCGCTCTAGGACGCATATTTAAGGAGATATGGGCAAAAGAAGTTTTTCATATAAAAATTTCAATTTTTTTAGGTTTTTTTGAGGGTGGTCACAAATTAAAGTCCTTTTCGCTCTAGGACGCATATTTAAGGAGATATGGGCAAAAGAAGTTTTTCATATAAAAATTTAAATTTTTTTAGGTTTTGGGTGGATTTTTCAATATTTTGGGGGTGGTCACGAATTCAAGTCCTTTTCGCTCTAGGACGCATATTTAAGGAGATATGACCAAAAGAAGTTTTTCTTATAAAAATTTCACTTTTTTTAGGGTTTGAGTGGATTTTTGAATTTTTTGGGGGTGGTCACGAATTAAAGTCCTTTTCGCTCCAGGACGCATATTTAAGGAGATGTGGGCAAAAGAAGTTTTTCATATAAAAATTTCAATTTTTTTAGATTTTGGGTGGATTTTTCAATTTTTTGGGTGTGGTCACGAATTAAAGTCCTTTTCGCTCTAGGACGCATATTTAAGGAGATATGGGCAAAAGAAGTTTTTCATATAAAAATTTCAATTTTTTTAGGTTTTGGGTGGATTTTTAAATTTTTTGGGGGTGGTCACGAATTAAAGTCCTTTTCGCTCTAGGACGCATATTTAAGGAGATATGGGCAAAAGAAGTTTTTCATATAAAAATTTAATTTTTTTTAGATTTTGGGTGGATTTTTCAATTTTTTTGGGTGTGTTCACGAATTAAAGTCCTTTTCGCTCTAGGACGCTTAGTTTAGGAGATATGGGCAAAAGAAGTTTTTCATATAAAAATTTAATTTTTTTTAGGTTTTGGGTGGATTTTTCAATTTTTTGGGGTGGTCACGAATTAAAGTCCTTTTCGCTCTAGGACGCATATTTAAGGAGATATGGGCAAAAGAAGTTTTTCATATAAAAATTTAAATTTTTTTAGGTTTTGGGTGGATTTTTCAATTTTTTTGGGGGTGGTCACGTATTAAAGTCCTTTTCGCTCTAGGACGCATATTTAAGGAGATATGAGCAAAAGAAGTTTTTCATATAAAAATTTCAATTTTTTTAGGTTTTGAGTGGATTTTTCAATTTTTTGGGGGTGGTCACGAATTCAAGTCCTTTTCGCTCTAGGACGCATATTTAAGGAGATATGGGCAAAAGAAGTTTTTCATATAAAAATTTTAATTTTTTTAGGTTTGGGTGGATTTTTAAATTTTTTGGGTGTGGTCACGAATTAAAGTCCTTTTCGCTCTAGGACGCATATTTAAGGAGATATGGGCAAAAGAAGTTTTTCATATAAAAATTTCAATTTTTTAGGTTTTGGGTGGATTTTTCAATTTTTTGGGGGTGGTCACGAATTAAAGTCCTTTTCGCTCTAGGACGCATATTTAAGGAGATATGGGCAAAAGAAGTTTTTCATATAAAAATTTCAATTTTTTTAGGTTTTGGGTGGATTTTTCAATTTTTTGGGGGTGGTCACGTATTAAAGTCCTTTTCGTTCTAGGACGCATATTTAAGGATATATGAGCAAAAGAAGTTTTTCATATAAAAAATTCAATTTTTTTAGGTTTTGAGTGGATTTTTCAATTTTTTGGGTGTGGTCACGAATAAAAGCCCTTTTCGCTCTAGGACGCTTAGTTTAGGAGATATGGGCAAAAGAAGTTTTTCATATAAAAATTTATTTTTTTTTTTTGTTTTGGGTGGATTTTTCAATTTTTTGGGGGTGGTCACGAATTAGAGTCCTTTTCGCTCTAGGACGCATATTTAAGGAGATATGGGCAAAAGAAGTTTTTCATATAAAAATTTCAATTTTTTTAGGTTTTGGGTGGATTTTTCAATTTTTTGGGGGTGGTCACGAATTAAAGTCTTTTTCGGTCTAGGACGCATATTTAAGGAGATATGGGCAAAGAAGTTTTTCATATAAAAATTTCAATTTTTTTTAGGTTTTGGGTGGATTTTTCAATTTTTTGGGGGTGGTCACGAATTAAAGTCCTTTTCGCTCTAGAACACTTAGTTTAGGAGATATGGGAAAAAGAAGTTTTTCATATAAAAATTTAAATTTTTTTAGGTTTTGGGTCGATTTTTCAATATTTTGGGGGTGGTCACGAATTAAAGTCCTTTTCGCTCTAGGACGCATATTTAAGGAGATATGGGCAAAAGAAGTTTTTCATATAAAAATTTTAATTTTTTTAGGTTTTAGGTGGATTTTTCAATTTTATGAGGGTGGTCACGAATTAAAGTCCTTTTCGCTCTAGGACGCATATTTAAGGAGATATGGGCAAAAGAAGTTTTTCATATAAAAATTTAAATTTTTTTAGGTTTTGGGTGGATTTTTCAATTTTTTTGGGGGTGGTCACGTATTAAAGTCCTTTTCGCTCTAGGACGCATATTTAAGGAGATATGAGCAAAAGAAGTTTTTCATATAAAAATTTCAATTTTTTTAGGTTTTGAGTGGATTTTTCAATTTTTTGGGGGTGGTCACGAATTCAAGTCCTTTTCGCTCTAGGACGCATATTTAAGGAGATATGGGCAAAAGAAGTTTTTCATATAAAAATTTTAATTTTTTTAGGTTTGGGTGGATTTTTAAATTTTTTGGGTGTGGTCACGAATTAAAGTCCTTTTCGCTCTAGGACGCATATTTAAGGAGATATGGGCAAAAGAAGTTTTTCATATAAAAATTTCAATTTTTTAGGTTTTGGGTGGATTTTTCAATTTTTTGGGGGTGGTCACGAATTAAAGTCCTTTTCGCTCTAGGACGCATATTTAAGGAGATATGGGCAAAAGAAGTTTTTCATATAAAAATTTCAATTTTTTAGGTTTTGGGTGGATTTTTCAATTTTTTGGGGGTGGTCACGAATTAAAGTCCTTTTCGCTCTTGGACGCATATTTAAGGAGATATGGGCAAAAGAAGTTTTTCATATAAAAATTTAATTTTTTTTTAGGTTTTGGGTGGATTTTTCAATTTTTGGGTTTGGTCACGAATTAAAGTCCTTTTCGCTCTAGGACGCATATTTAAGGAGATATGTGCAAAAGAAGTTTTTCATATAAAAATTTAAATTTTTTTAGGTTTTGGGTGGATTTTTCAATTTTTTGGGAGTGGTCACGAATTAAAGCCCTTTTCGCTCTTGGACGCATATTTAAGGAGATATGGGCAAAAGAAGTTTTTCATATAAACATTTAATTTTTTTTAGGTTTTGGGTGGATTTTTCAATTTTTTGGGGGTGGTCACGTATTAAAGTCCTTTTCGCTCTAGGACGCATATTTAAGGATATATGAGCAAAAGAAGTTTTTCATATAAAAAATTCAATTTTTTTAGGTTTTGAGTGGATTTTTCAATTTTTTGGGTGTGGTCACGAATAAAAGCCCTTTTCGCTCTAGGACGCTTAGTTTAGGAGATATGGGCAAAAGGAGTTTTTCATATAAAAATTTATTTTTTTTTTTTTGGTTTTGGGTGGATTTTTCAATTTTTTGGGGGTGGTCACGAATTAGAGTCCTTTTCGCTCTAGGACGCATATTTAAGGAGATATGGGCAAAAGAAGTTTTTCATATAAAAATTTCAATTTTTTTAGGTTTTGGGTGGATTTTTCAATTTTTTGGGGGTGGTCACGAATTAAAGTCTTTTTCGGTCTAGGTCGCATATTTAAGGAGATATGGGCAAAGAAGTTTTTCATATAAAAATTTCAATTTTTTTTAGGTTTTGGGTGGATTTTTCAATTTTTTGGGGGTGGTCACGAATTAAAGTCCTTTTCGCTCTAGGACGCTTAGTTTAGGAGATATGGGAAAAAGAAGTTTTTCATATAAAAATTTAAATTTTTTTAGGTTTTGGGTCGATTTTTCAATATTTTGGGGGTGGTCACGAATTAAAGTCCTTTTCGCTCTAGGACGCATATTTAAGGAGATATGGGCAAAAGAAGTTTTTCATATAAAAATTTTAATTTTTTTAGGTTTTAGGTGGATTTTTCAATTTTTTGAGGGTGGTCACGAATTAAAGTCCTTTTCGCTCTAGGACGCATATTTAAGGAGATATGGGCAAAAGAAGTTTTTCATATAAAAATTTCAATTTTTTTAGGTTTTGGGTGGATTTTTCAATTTTTTGGGGGTGGTCACGAATTAAAGTCCTTTTCGCTTTAGGACGCATATTTAAGGAGATATGGGCAAAAGAAGTTTTTCATATAAAAATTTCAATTTTTTTAGGTTTTGGGTGGATTTTTCAATTTTTTGGGTGTGGTCACGAATTAAAGTCCTTTTCGCTCTAGGACGCTTAGTTTAGGAGATATGGGCAAAAGAAGTTTTTCATATAAAAATTTAATTTTTGTTAGGTTTTGGGTGGATTTTTCAATTTTTTGGGGGTGGTCCTTTTCGCTCTAGGACGCATATTTAAGGAGATATGGGCAAAAGAAATTTTTCATATAAAAATTTAAATTTTTTTAGGTTTTGGGTGGATTTTTCAATTTTTTGGGTGTGGTCACGAATTAAAGTCCTTTTCGCTCTATGACGCATATTTAAGGAGATATGGGCAAAAGAAGTTTTTCATATAAAAATTTCAATTTTTTTAGGTTTTGGGTGGATTTTTAAATTTTATGGGGGTGGTCACGAATTCAAGTCCTTTTCGCTCTAGGACGCATATTTAAGGAGATATGGGCAAAAGAAGATTTTCATATAAAATTTTTAATTTTTTTAGGTTTTGTGTGGATTTTTCAATTTTTTGGGTGTGGTCACGAATTAAAGTCCTTTTCGCTCTAGGACGCATATTTAAGGAGATATGGGCAAAAGAAGTTTTTCATATAAAAATTTCAATTTTTTTAGGTTTTTTTGAGGGTGGTCACAAATTAAAGTCCTTTTCGCTCTAGGACGCATATTTAAGGAGATATGGGCAAAAGAAGTTTTTCATATAAAAATTTAAATTTTTTTAGGTTTTGGGTGGATTTTTCAATATTTTGGGGGTGGTCACGAATTCAAGTCCTTTTCGCTCTAGGACGCATATTTAAGGAGATATGGGCAAAAGAAGTTTTTCTTATAAAAATTTCACTTTTTTTAGGGTTTGAGTGGATTTTTAAATTTTTTGGGGGTGGTCACGAATTAAAGCCCTTTTCGCTCCAGGACGCATATTTAAGGAGATGTGGGCAAAAGAAGTTTTTCATATAAAAATTTCAATTTTTTTAGATTTTGGGTGGATTTTTCAATTTTTTTGGTGTGGTCACGAATTAAAGTCCTTTTCGCTCTAGGACGCATATTTAAGGAGATATGGGCAGAAGAAGTTTTTCATATAAAAATTTCAATTTTTTTAGGTTTTGGGTGGATTTTTAAATTTTTTGGGGGTGGTCCTTTTCGCTCTAGGACGCATATTTAAGGAGATATGGGCAAAAGAAGTTTTTCATATAAAAATTTAAATTTTTTTAGGTTTTGGGTGGATTTTTCAATATTTTGGGGGTGGTCACGAATTCAAGTCCTTTTCGCTCTAGGACGCATATTTAAGGAGATATGACCAAAAGAAGTTTTTCTTATAAAAATTTCACTTTTTTTAGGGTTTGAGTGGATTTTTAAATTTTTTGGGGGTGGTCACGAATTAAAGTCCTTTTTGCTCTAGGACGCATATTTAAGGAGATGTGGGCAAAAGAAGTTTTTCATATAAAAATTTCAATTTTTTTAGATTTTGGGTGGATTTTTCAATTTTTTGGGTGTGGTCACGAATTAAAGTCCTTTTCGCTCTAGGACGCATATTTAAGGAGATATGGGCAAAAGAAGTTTTTCATATAAAAATTTCAATTTTTTTAGGTTTTGGGTGGATTTTTAAATTTTTTGGGGGTGGTCACGAATTAAAGTCCTTTTCGCTCTAGGACGCATATTTAAGGAGATATGGGCAAAAGAAGTTTTTCATATAAAAATTTTAATTTTTTATGTTTTGGCTGGATTTTTCAATTTTTTGGGTGTGGTCACGAATTAAAGTCCTTTTCGCTCTAGGACGCATATTTAAGGAGATATGGGCAAAAGAAGTTTTTCATATAAAAATTTAATTTTTTTTAGGTTTTGGGTGGATTTTTCAATTTTTTGGGGGTGGTCACGTATTAAAGTCCTTTTCGCTCTAGGACGCAGTTTTTTCATATAAAAAAGTTTTTCATATAAAAAATTCAATTTTTTTAGGTTTTGAGTGGATTTTTCAATTTTTTGGGTGTGGTCACGAATAAAAGCCCTTTTCGCTCTAGGACGCTTAGTTTAGGAGATATGGGCAAAAGAAGTTTTTCATATAAAAATTTATTTTTTTTTTTTTGGTTTTGGGTGGATTTTTCAATTTTTTGGGGGTGGTCACGAATTAGAGTCCTTTTCGCTCTAGGACGCATATTTAAGGAGATATGGGCAAAAGAAGTTTTTCATATAAAAATTTCAATTTTTTTAGGTTTTGGGTGGATTTTTCAATTTTTTGGGGGTGGTCACGAATTAAAGTCTTTTTCGGTCTAGGACGCATATTTAAGGAGATATGGGCAAAGAAGTTTTTCATATAAAAATTTAAATTTTTTTAGGTTTTGGGTGGATTTTTCAATTTTTTGGGGGTGGTCACGAATTAAAGTCCTTTTCGCTCTAGGACGCTTAGTTTAGGAGATATGGGAAAAAGAAGTTTTTCATATAAAAATTTAAAATTTTTTAGGTTTTGGGTCGATTTTTCAATATTTTGGGGGTGGTCACGAATTAAAGTCCTTTTCGCTCTAGGACGCATATTTAAGGAGATATGGGCAAAAGAAGTTTTTCATATAAAAATTTAAATTTTTTTAGGTTTTGGGTGGATTTTGCAATTTTTTGGGTGTGGTCACGAATTAAAGTCCTTTTCGCTCTAGGACGCATATTTAAGGAGATATGGGGAAAAGAAGTTTTTCATATAAAAATTTCAATTTTTTTAGGTTTTGGGTGGATTTTTAAATTTTATGGGGGTGGTCACGAATTCAAGTCCTTTTCGCTCTAGGACGCATATTTAAGGAGATATGGGCAAAAGAAGATTTTCATATAAAATTTTTAATTTTTTTAGGTTTTGGGTGGATTTTTCAATTTTTTGGGTGTGGTCACGAATTAAAGTCCTTTTCGCTCTAGGACGCATATTTAAGGAGATATGGGCAAAAGAAGTTTTTCATATAAAAATTTCAATTTTTGTAGGTTTTTTTGAAGGTGGTCACAAATTAAAGTCCTTTTCGCTCTAGGACGCATATTTAAGGAGATATGGGCAAAAGAAGTTTTTCATATAAAAATTTAAATTTTTTTAGGTTTTGGGTGGATTTTTCAATATTTTGGTGGTGGTCACGAATTCAAGTCCTTTTCGCTCTAGGACGCATATTTAAGGAGATATGACCAAAAGAAGTTTTTCTTATAAAAATTTCACTTTTTTAGGGTTTGAGTGGATTTTTAAATTTTTTGGGGGTGGTCACGAATTAAAGCCCTTTTTGCTCCAGGACGCATATTTAAGGAGATGTGGGCAAAAGAAGTTTTTCATATAAAAATTTCAATTTTTTTAGGTTTTGGGTGGATTTTTAAATTTTTTGGGGGTGGTCACGAATTAAAGTCCTTTTCGCTCTAGAACGCATATTTAAGGAGATATGGGCAAAAGAAGTTTTTCATATAAAAATATCAATTTTTTTAGGTTTTGAGTGAATTTTTCAATTTTTCGGGGGTGGTCACGAATTAAAGCCCTTTTCGCTGTACGACGCTTAGTTTAGGAGATATGGGCAAAAGAAGTTTTTCATATAAAAATTTCAATTTTTTTAGGTTTTGAGTGAATTTTTCAATTTTTCGGGGGTGGTCACGAATTAAAGTCCTTTTCGCTCTAGGACGCATATTTAAGGAGATATGGGCAAAAGAAGTTTTTCATATAAAAATTTCAATTTTTTTAGGTTTTGAGTGAATTTTTCAATTTTTCGGGGGTGGTCACGAATTAAAGTCCTTTTCGCTCTAGGACGCATATTTAAGGAGATATGGGCAAAAGAAGTTTTTCATATAAAAATTTCAATTTTTTTAGGTTTTTTTAGGGTGGTCACAAATTAAAGTCCTTTTCGCTCTAGGACGCATATTTAAGGAGATATGTGCAAAAGAAGTTTTTCATATAAAAATTTCAATTTTTTTAGGTTTTGGGTGGATTTTTCAATATTTTGGGGGTGGTCACGAATTAAAGTCCTTTTCGCTCTAGGACGCATATTTAAGGAGATATGAGCAAAAGAAGTTTTTCATATAAACAATTTCAATTTTTTTAGGGTTTGAGTGGATTTTTCAATTTTTTGGGGGTGGTCACGAATTAAAGCCCTTTTCGCTCTAGGACGCATATTTAAGGAGATATGGGCAAAAGAAGTTTTTCATATAAAAATTTCAATTTTTTTTTCTTTTCGCTCTATGCGTCTTAGAGCGAATTAAAGTCATTTTCGCTCTAGGACGCATATTTAAGGAGATATGGGCAAAAGAAGTTTTTCATATAAAAATTTCAATTTTTTTAGGTTTTGGGTGGATTTTTCAATTTTTTGGGGGTGGTCACGAATTAAAGTCCTTTTCGCTCTAGGACGCATATTTAAGGAGATATGGGCAAAAGAAGTTTTTCATATAAAAATTTTAATTTTTTTAGGTTTTGGGTGGATTTTTCAATTTTTTGAGGGTGGTCACGAGTTAAAGTCCTTTTCGCTCTAGGACGTGTATTTAAGGAGATATGGACAAAAGAAGTTTTTCATATAAAAATTTAAATTTTTTTATGTTTTGGCTGGATTTTTCAATTTTTTGGGTGTGTCCCCGAATTAAAGTCCTTTTCGCTCTAGGACGCATATTTAAGGAGATATGGGCAAAAGAAGTTTTTCATATAAAAATTTCAATTTTTTTAGGTTTTGGGTGGATTTTTCAATTTTTTGGGGGTGGTCACGAATTAAAGTCCTTTTCGCTCTAGGACGCATATTTAAGGAGATATGGGCAAAAGAAGTTTTTCATATAAAAATTTCAATTTTTTTAGGTTTTGGGTGGATTTTTCAATTTTTTGGGGGTGGTCACGAATTAAAGTCCTTTTCGCTTTAGGACGCATATTTAAGGAGATATGGGCAAAAGAAGTTTTTATATAAAAATTTCAATTTTTTTAGGATTTGGGTGGATTTTTCAATTTTTTGGGTGTGGTCACGAATTAAAGTCCTTTTCGCTCTAGGACGCATATTTAAGGAGATATGGGCAAAAGAAGTTTTTCATATAAAAATTTCAATTTTTTTAGGTTTTGGGTGGATTTTTAAATTTTATGGGGGTGGTCACGAATTCAAGTCCTTTTCGCTCTAGGACGCATATTTAAGGAGATATGGTCAAAAGAAGATTTTCATATAAAAATTTTAATTTTTTTAGGTTTTGGGTGGATTTTTCAATTTTTTGGGTGTGGTCACGAATTAAAGTCCTTTTCGCTCTAGGACGCATATTTAAGGAGATATGGGCAAAAGAAGTTTTTCATATAAAAATTTCAATTTTTTTAGGTTTTTTTGTGGGTGGTCACAAATTAAAGTCCTTTTCGCTCTAGGACGCATATTTAAGGAGATATGGGCAAAAGAAGTTTTTCATATAAAAATTTCAATTTTTTTAGGTTTTGGGTGGATTTTTCAATTTTTTGGGTGTGGTCACGAATTAAAGTCCTTTTCGCTCTAGGACGCATATTTAAGGAGATATGGGCAAAAGAAGTTTTTCATATAAAAATTTCAATTTTTTTAGGTTTTGGGTGGATTTTTAAATTTTTTGGGGGTGGTCACGAATTAAAGTCCTTTTCGCTCTAGGACGCATATTTAAGGAGATATGGGCAAAAGAAGTTTTTCATATAAAAATTTTAATTTTTTATGTTTTGGCTGGATTTTTCAATTTTTTGGGTGTGGTCACGAATTAAAGTCCTTTTCGCTCTAGGACGCATATTTAAGGAGATATGGGCAAAAGAAGTTTTTCATATAAAAATTTCAATTTTTTTTCTTTTCGCTCTATGCGTCCTAGAGCGAATTAAAGTCATTTTCGCTCTAGGACGCATATTTAAGGAGATATGGGCAAAAGAGTTTTTCATATAAAAATTTCAATTTTTTTAGGTTTTGGGTGGATTTTTCAATTTTTTGGGGGTGGTCACGAATTAAAGTCCTTTTCGCTCTAGGACGCATATTTAAGGAGATATGGGCAAAAGAAGTTTTTCATATAAAAATTTTAATTTTTTTAGGTTTTGGGTGGATTTTTCAATTTTTTGAGGGTGGTCACGAGTTAAAGTCTTTTTCGCTCTAGGACGCGTATTTAAGGAGATATGGACAAAAGAAGTTTTTCATATAAAAATTTAAATTTTTTTACGTTTTGGCTGGATTTTTCAATTTTTTTGGGTGTGGTCACGAATTAAAGTCCTTTTCGCTCTAGGATGCATATTTAAGGAGATATGGGCAAAAGAATTTTTTCATATAAAAATTTCAATTTTTTTAGGTTTTGGGTGGATTTTTCAATTTTTTGGGGGTGGTCACGAATTAAAGTCCTTTTCGCTCTAGGACGCATATTTAAGGAGATATGGGCAAAAGAAGTTTTTCATATAAAAATTTCAATTTTTTTAAGGTTTTGAGTGAATTTTTCAATTTTTTGGGGGTGGTCACGAATTAAAGCCCTTTTCGCTCTACGACGCTTAGTTTAGGAGATATGGGCAACAGAAGTTTTTCATATAAAAATTTAATTTTTTTCAGGTTTTGGGTGGATTTTTCAATTTTTTGGGGGTGGTCACGAATTAAAGTCCTTTTCGCTCTAGGACGCATATTTAAGGAGATATGTGCAAAAGAAGTTTTTCATATAAAAATTTAAATTTTTTTAGGTTTTTTTTGAGGGTGGTCACAAATTAAAGTCCTTTTCGCTCTAGGACGCATATTTAAGGAGATATGGGCAAAATAAGTTTTTCATATAAAAATTTAAATTTTTTTAGGTTTTGGGTGGATTTTTCAATATTTTGGGGGTGGTCACGAATTAAAGTCCTTTTCGCTCTAGGACGCATATTTAAGGAGATATGAGCAAAAGAAGTTTTTCATATAAAAATTTCAATTTTTTTAGGGTTTGAGTGGATTTTTCAATTTTTTGGGGGTGGTCACGAATTAAAGCCCTTTTCGCTCTAGGACGCATATTTAAGGAGATATGGGCAAAAGAAGTTTTTCATATAAAAATTTCAATTTTTTTTAGGTTTTGGGTGGATTTTTCAATTTTTTGGGTGTGGTCACGAATTAAAGTCCTTTTCGCTCTAGGACGCATATTTAAGGAGATATGGGCAAAAGAAGTTTTTCATATAAAAATTTCAATTTTTTTAGGTTTTGGGTGGATTTTCCACGAATTAAAGCCCTTTTCGCTCTAGGACGCATATTTAAGGAGATATGGGCAAAAGAAGTTTTTCATATAAAAATTTAAATTTTTTTAGGTTTTGGGTGGATTTTTCAATTTTTTGGGGGTGGTCACGAATTAAAGTCCTTTTCGCTCTAGGACGCATATTTAAGGAGATATGGGCAAAAGAAGTTTTTCATATAAAAATTTCAATTTTTTTAGGTTTTGGGTGGATTTTTCAATTTTTTGGGGGTGGTCACGAATTAAAGTCCTTTTCGCTTTAGGACGCATATTTAAGGAGATATGGGCAAAAGAAGTTTTTATATAAAAATTTCAATTTTTTTAGGATTTGGGTGGATTTTTCAATTTTTTGGGTGTGGTCACGAATTAAAGTCCTTTTCGCTCTAGGACGCATATTTAAGGAGATATGGGCAAAAGAAGTTTTTCATATACAAATTTCAATTTTTTTAGGTTTTTTTGAGGGTGGTCACAAATTAAAGTCCTTTTCGCTCTAGGACGCATATTTAAGGAGGTATGGGCAAAAGAAGTTTTTCATATAAAAATTTCAATTTTTTTAGGATTTGGGTGGATTTTTCAATATTTTGGGGGTGGTCACGAATTCAAGTCCTTTTCGCTCTAGGACGCATATTTAAGGAGATATGGGCAAAAGAAGTTTTTCTTATAAAAATTTCAATTTTTTTAGGGTTTGAGTGGATTTTTACATTTTTTGGGGGTGGTCACGAATTAAAGCCCTTTTCGCTCTAGGACGCATATTTAAGGAGATATGGGCAAAAGAAGTTTTTCATATAAAAATTTCAATTTTATTAGGTTTTGGGAGGATTTTTCAATTTTTTGGGTGTGGTCACGAATTAAAGTCCTTTTCGCTCTAGGACGCATATTTAAGGAGATATGGGCAAAAGAAGTTTTTCATATAAAAATTTAAATTTTTTTAGGTTTTGGGTGGATTTTTCAATTTTTTGGGGGTGGTCACGAATTAAAGTCCTTTTCGCTCTAGGACGCATATTTAAGGGATATGGGCAAAAGAAGTTTTTCATATAAAAATTTCAATTTTTTTAGGTTTTGGGTGGATTTTTCAATTTTTTGGGTGTGGTCACGAATTAAAGTCCTTTTCGCTCTAGGACGCATATTTAAGGAGATATGGGCAAAAGAAGTTTTTCATATAAAAATTTAAATTTTTTTAGGTTTTGGGTGGATTTTTCAATTTTTTGGGGGTGGTCACGAATTAAAGTCCTTTTCGCTCTAGAACGCATATTTAAGGAGATATGGGCAAAAGAAGTTTTTCATATAAAAATTTTCATTTTTTTATGTTTTGGGTGGATTTTTCAATTTTCTGGGGGTGGTCACGAATTAAAGTCCTTTTCGCTCTAGGACGCATATTTAAGGAGATATGGGCAAAAGAAGTTTTTCATATAAAAATTTCAATTTTTTTAGGTGGATTTTTCAATTTTTTGGGTGTGGTCACGAATTAAAGTCCTTTTCGCTCTAGGACGCATATTTAAGGAGATATGGGCAAAAGAAGTTTTTCATATAAAAATTTCAATTTTTTTAGGTGGATTTTTCAACTTTTTGGGTGTGGTCACGAATTAAAGTCCTTTTCGCTCTAGGACGCATATTTAAGGAGATATGGGCAAAAGAAGTTTTTCATATAAAAATATCAATTTTTTTAGGTTTTGAGTGAATTTTTCAATTTTTCGGGGGTGGTCACGAATTAAAGCCCTTTTCGCTCTACGACGCTTAGTTTAGGAGATATGGGCAAAAGAAGTTTTTCATATAAAAATTTAATTTTTTTTAGGTTTTGGGTGGATTTTTCAATTTTTTGGGGGTGGTCACGAATTAAAGTCATTTTCGCTCTAGGACGCATATTTAAGGAGATATGGGCAAAAGAAGGTTTTCATATAAAAATTTCAATTTTTTTAGGTTTTGGGTGGATTTTTAAATTTTTTGGGGGTGGTCACGAATTAAAGTCCTTTTCGCTCTAGGACGCATATTTAAGGAGATATGGGCAAAAGAAGTTTTTCATATAAAAATTTCAATTTTTTTAGGGTTTGAGTGGATTTTTCAATTTTTTGGGGGTGGTCACGAATTAAAGTCCTTTTCGCTCTAGGACGCATATTTAAGGAGATATGGGCAAAAGAAGTTTTTCATATAAAAATTTAATTTTTTTTATGTTTTGGCTGGATTTTTCAATTTTTTGGGTGTGGTCACGAATTAAAGTCCTTTTCGCTCTAGGACGCATATTTAAGGAGATATGGGCAAAAGAAGTTTTTCATATAAAAATTTCAATTTTTTTAGGTTTTGGGTGGATTTTTAAATTTTTTGCGGGTGGTCACGAATTAAAGTCCTTTTCGCTCTAGGACGCATATTTAAGGAGATATGGGCAAAAGAAATTTTTCATATAAAAATTTTAATTTTTTTTTTTGGTTTTGGGTGGATTTTTCAATTTTTTGAGGGTGGTCACGAATTAAAGTCCTTTTCGCTCTAGGACGCATATTTAAGGAGATATGGGCAAAAGAAGTTTTTCATATAAAAATTTAAATTTTTTTATGTTTTGGCTGGATTTTTCAATTTTTTGGGTGTGGTCACGAATTAAAGTCCTTTTCGGTCTAGGACGCATATTTAAGGAGATATGGGCAAAAGAAGTTTTTCATATAAAAATTTCAATTTTTTTAGGTTTTGGGTGGATTTTTCAATTTTTTGGGGGTGGTCACGAATTAAAGTCCTTTTCGCTCTAGGACGCATATTTAAGGAGATATGGGCAAAAGAAGTTTTTCATATAAAAATTTCAATTTTTTTAGGTTTTGGGTAGATTTTTCAATTTTTTGAGGGTGGTCACGAATTAAAGTCCTTTTCGCTCTAGGACGCATATTTAACGAGATATGGGCAAAAGAAGTTTTTCATATAAAAATTTCAATTTTTTTAGGTTTTTTTGAGGGTGGTCACAAATTAAAGTCCTTTTCGCTCTAGGACGCATATTTAAGGAGATATGGGCAAAAGAAGTTTTTCATATAAAAATTTCAATTTTTGTAGGTTTTGGGTGGATTTTTCAATATTTTGGGGGTGGTCACGAATTAAAGTCCTTTTCGCTCTAGGACGCATATTTAAGGAGATATGAGCAAAGAAGTTTTTCATATAAAAATTTCAATTTTTTTAGGGTTTGAGTGGATTTTTCAATTTTTTGGCGGTGGTCACGAATTAAAGCCCTTTTCGCTCTAGGACGCATATTTAAGGAGATATGGGCAAAAGAAGTTTTTCATATAAAAATTTCAATTTTTTTAGGTTTTGGGTGGATTTTTAAATTTTTTGGGGGTGGTCACGAATTAAAGTCCTTTTCGCTCTAGGACGCATATTTAAGGAGATATGGGCAAAAGAAGTTTTTCATATAAAAATTTCAATTTTTTTAGGTTTTGGGTGGATTTTTCAATTTTTTGGGGGTGGTCACGAATTAAAGTCCTTTTCGCTCTAGGACGCATATTTAAAGAGATATGGGCAAACGAAGTTTTTCATATAAAAATTTAAATTTTTTTAGGTTTTGGGTGGATTTTTCAATTTTTTGAGGGTGGTCACGAATTAAAGTCCTTTTCGCTCTAGGACGCATATTTAAGGAGATATGGGCAGAAGAAGTTTTTCATATAAAAATTAAAATTTTTGTGGTCACGAATTAAAGTCCTTTTCGGTCTAGGACGCATATTTAAGGAGATATGGGCAAAAGAAGTTTTTCATATAAAAATTTCAATTTTTTTAGGTTTTGGGTGGATTTTTAAATTTTTTGGGGGTGGTCACGAATTAAAGTCCTTTTCGCTCTAGGACGCATATTTAAGGAGATATGGGCAAAAGAAGTTTTTCATATAAAAATTTCAATTTTTTTAGGTTTTGGGTGGATTTTTCAATTTTTTGAGGGTGGTCACAAATTAAAGTCCTTTTCGCTCTAGGACGCATATTTAAGGAGATATGTGCAAAAGAAGTTTTTCATATAAAAATTTAAATGTTTCTAGGTTTTGGGTGGATTTTTCAATTTTTTGGGGGTGGTCACGAATTAAAGCCCTTTTCGCTCTAGGACGCAGACGCATATTTAAGGAGATATGGGCAAAAGAAGTTTTTCATATAAAAATTTCAATTTTTTTAGGGTTTGAGTGGATTTTTCAATTTTTTGGGGGTGGTCACGAATTAAAGCCCTTTTCGCTCTAGGACGCATATTTAAGGAGATATGGGCAAAAGAAGTTTTTCATATAAAAATTTCAATTTTTTTAGGTTTTGGGTGGATTTTTCAATTTTTTGGGTGTGGTCACGAATTAAAGTCCTTTTCGCTCTAGGACGCATATTTAAGGAGATATGGGCAAAAGAAGTTTTTCATATAAAAATTTCAATTTTTTTAGGTTTTGGGTAGATTTTTAAATTTTTTGGGGGTGGTCGCGAATTAAAGTCCTTTTCGCTCTAGGACGCATATTTAAGGAGATATGGGCAAAAGAAGTTTTTCATATAAAAATTTTAATTTTTTTTTGGTTTTGGGTGGATTTTTCAATTTTTTGAGGGTGGTCACGAATTAAAGTCCTTTTCGCTCTAGGACGCTCTAGGAGATATGGGCAAAAGAAGTTTTTCATATAAAAATTTAAATTTTTTTAGGTTTTGGGTGGATTTTAAAATTTTTTGGGGGTGGTCACGAATTAAAGTCCTTTTCGCTCTAGGACGCATATTTAAGGAGATATGGGCAAAAGAAGTTTTTCATATAAAAATTTAAATTTTTTTAGGTTTTGGGTGGATTTTTCAATTTTTTGGGGGTGGTCACGAATTAAAGTCCTTTTCGCTCTAGGACGCATATTTAAAGAGATATGGGCAAACGAAGTTTTTCATATAAAAATTTAAATTTTTTTAGGTTTTGGGTGGATTTTTCAATTTTTTGAGGGTGGTCACGAATTAAAGTCCTTTTCGCTCTAGGACGCATATTTAAGGAGATATATGCAAAAGAAGTTTTTCATATAAAAATTTCAATTTTTTTAGGTTGTGGGTGGATTTTTCAATTTTTTGGGTGTGGCCACGAATTAAAGTCCTTTTCGCTCTAGGACGCATATTTAAGGAGATATGGGCAAAAGAAGTTTTTCATATAAAAATTTAAATTTTTTTAGGTTTTGGGTGGATTTGTAAATTTTTTGGGGGTGGTCACGAATTAAAGTCCTTTTCGCTCTAGGACGCATATTTAAGGAGATATGGGCAAAAGAAGTTTTTCATATAAAAATTTCAATTTTTTTAGGTTTTGGGTGGATTTTTCAATTTTTTGGGGGTGGTCACGAATTAAAGCCCTTTTCGCTCTAGGACGCATATTTAAGGAGATATGGGCAACAGAAGTTTTTCATATAAAAATTTCAATTTTTTTAGGTTTTGGGTGGATTTTTCAATTTTTTGGGTGTGGTCACGAATTAAAGTCCTTTTCGCTCTAGGACGCATATTTAAGGAGATATGGGCAAAAGAAGTTTCTCATATAAAAATTTAAATTTTTTTAGGTTTTGGGTGGATTTTTAAATTTTTTGGGGGTGGTCACGAATTAAAGTCCTTTTCGCTCTAGGACGCATATTTAAGGAGATATGGGCAAAAGAAGTGTTTCATATAAAAATTTTAATTTTTTTTTTTTTGGTTTTGGGTGGATTTTTCAATTTTTTGAGGGTGGTCACGAATTAAAGTCCTTTTCGCTCTAGGACGCATATTTAAGGAGATATGGGCAATAGAAGTTTTTCATATAAAAATTTCAATTTTTTTTAAGGTTTTGAGTGAATTTTTCAATTTTTTGGGGGTGGTCACGAATTAAAGTCCTTTTCGCTCTAGGACGCATATTTAAGGAGATATGGGCAAAAGAAGTTTTTCATATAAAAATTTCAATTTTTTTAGGTTTTTTTTGAGGGTGGTCACAAATTAAAGTCCTTTTCGCTCTAGGACGCATATTTAAGGAGATATGGCCAAAAGAAGTTTTTCATATAAAAATTACAATTTTTTTAGGTTTTGGGTGGATTTTTCAATTTTTTGGGTGTGGTCACGAATTAAAGTCCTTTTCGCTCTAGGACGCATATTTAAGGAGATATGGGCAAAAGAAGTTTTTCATATAAAAATTTCAATTTTTTTAGGTTTTGGGTAGATTTTTAATTTTTTTGGGGGTGGTCGCGAATTAAAGTCCTTTTCGCTCTAGGACGCATATTTAAGGAGATATGGGCAAAAGAAGTTTTTCATATAAAAATTTTAATTTTTTTTTGGTTTTGGGTGGATTTTTCAATTTTTTGAGGGTGGTCACGAATTAAAGTCCTTTTCGCTCTAAGACGCATATTTAAGGAGATATGGGCAAAAGAAGTTTTTCATATAAAAATTTCAATTTTTTTAGGTTTTGGGTGGATTTTTAAATTTTTTGGGGGTGGTCACGAATTAAAGTCCTTTTCGCTCTAGGACGCATATTTAAGGAGATATGGACAAAAGAAGTTCTTCATATAAAAATTTAAATTTTTTTAGGTTTTGGGTGGATTTTTAAATTTTTTGGGGGTGGTCACGAATTAAAGTCCTTTTCGCTCTAGGACGCATATTTAAGGAGATATGGGCAAAAGAAGTTTTTCATATAAAAATTTCAATTTTTTTAGGTTTTGGGTGGATTTTTCAATTTTTTGGGGGTGGTCACGAATTAAAGCCCTTTTCGCTCTAGGACGCATATTTAAGGAGATATGGGCAAAAGAAGTTTTTCATATAAAAATTTTAATTTTTTTTTTTTTGGTTTTGGGTGGATTTTTCAATTTCTTGAGGGTGGTCACGAATTAAAGTCCTTTTCGCTCTAGGACGCATATTTAAGGAGATATGGGCAAAAGAAGCTTTTCATATAAAAATTTAAATTTTTTTAGGTTTTTTTGAGGGTGGTCACAAATTAAAGTCCTTTTCGCTCTAGGACGCATATTTAAGGAGGTATGGGCAAAAGAAGTTTTTCATATAAAAATTTCAATTTTTTTAGGTTTTGGGTGGATTTTTCAATATTTTGGGGGTGGTCACGAATTCAAGTCCTTTTCGCTCTAGGACGCATATTTAAGGAGATATGGGCAAAAGAAGTTTTTCTTATAAAAATTTCAATTTTTTTAGGGTTTGAGTGGATTTTTACATTTTTTGGGGGTGGTCACGAATTAAAGCCCTTTTCGCTCTAGGACGCATATTTAAGGAGATATGGGCAAAAGAAGTTTTTCATATAAAAATTTTAATTTTTTTAGGTTTTGGGTGGATTTTTCAATTTTTTGAGGGTGGTCACGAGTTAAAGTCCTTTTCGCTCTAGGACGCGTATTTAAGGAGATATGGACAAAAGAAGTTTTTCATATAAAAATTTAAATTTTTTTATGTTTTGGCTGGATTTTTCAATTTTTTGGGTGTGTCCCCGAATTAAAGTCCTTTTCGCTCTAGGACGCATATTTAAGGAGATATGGGCAAAAGAAGTTTTTCATATAAAAATTTCAATTTTTTTTCTTTTCGCTCTATGCGTCCTAGAGCGAATTAAAGTCATTTTCGCTCTAGGACGCATATTTAAGGAGATATGGGCAAAAGAGTTTTTCATATAAAAATTTCAATTTTTTTAGGTTTTGGGTGGATTTTTCAATTTTTTGGGGGTGGTCACGAATTAAAGTCCTTTTCGCTCTAGGACGCATATTTAAGGAGATATGGGCAAAAGAAGTTTTTCATATAAAAATTTTAATTTTTTTAGGTTTTGGGTGGATTTTTCAATTTTTTGAGGGTGGTCACGAGTTAAAGTCTTTTTCGCTCTAGGACGCGTATTTAAGGAGATATGGACAAAAGAAGTTTTTCATATAAAAATTTAAATTTTTTTACGTTTTGGCTGGATTTTTCAATTTTTTTGGGTGTGGTCACGAATTAAAGTCCTTTTCGCTCTAGGATGCATATTTAAGGAGATATGGGCAAAAGAAGTTTTTCATATAAAAATTTCAATTTTTTTAGGTTTTGGGTGGATTTTTCAATTTTTTGGGGGTGGTCACGAATTAAAGTCCTTTTCGCTCTAGGACGCATATTTAAGGAGATATGGGCAAAAGAAGTTTTTCATATAAAAATTTCAATTTTTTTAAGGTTTTGAGTGAATTTTTCAATTTTTTGGGGGTGGTCACGAATTAAAGCCCTTTTCGCTCTACGACGCTTAGTTTAGGAGATATGGGCAACAGAAGTTTTTCATATAAAAATTTAATTTTTTTCAGGTTTTGGGTGGATTTTTCAATTTTTTGGGGGTGGTCACGAATTAAAGTCCTTTTCGCTCTAGGACGCATATTTAAGGAGATATGTGCAAAAGAAGTTTTTCATATAAAAATTTAAATTTTTTTAGGTTTTTTTTGAGGGTGGTCACAAATTAAAGTCCTTTTCGCTCTAGGACGCATATTTAAGGAGATATGGGCAAAATAAGTTTTTCATATAAAAATTTAAATTTTTTTAGGTTTTGGGTGGATTTTTCAATATTTTGGGGGTGGTCACGAATTAAAGTCCTTTTCGCTCTAGGACGCATATTTAAGGAGATATGAGCAAAAGAAGTTTTTCATATAAAAATTTCAATTTTTTTAGGGTTTGAGTGGATTTTTCAATTTTTTGGGGGTGGTCACGAATTAAAGCCCTTTTCGCTCTAGGACGCATATTTAAGGAGATATGGGCAAAAGAAGTTTTTCATATAAAAATTTCAATTTTTTTAGGTTTTGGGTGGATTTTTCAATTTTTTGGGTGTGGTCACGAATTAAAGTCCTTTTCGCTCTAGGACGCATATTTAAGGAGATATGGGCAAAAGAAGTTTTTCATATAAAAATTTCAATTTTTTTAGGTTTTGGGTGGATTTTCCACGAATTAAAGCCCTTTTCGCTCTAGGACGCATATTTAAGGAGATATGGGCAAAAGAAGTTTTTCATATAAAAATTTAAATTTTTTTAGGTTTTGGGTGGATTTTTCAATTTTTTGGGGGTGGTCACGAATTAAAGTCCTTTTCGCTCTAGGACGCATATTTAAGGAGATATGGGCAAAAGAAGTTTTTCATATAAAAATTTCAATTTTTTTAGGTTTTGGGTGGATTTTTCAATTTTTTGGGGGTGGTCACGAATTAAAGTCCTTTTCGCTTTAGGACGCATATTTAAGGAGATATGGGCAAAAGAAGTTTTTATATAAAAATTTCAATTTTTTTAGGATTTGGGTGGATTTTTCAATTTTTTGGGTGTGGTCACGAATTAAAGTCCTTTTCGCTCTAGGACGCATATTTAAGGAGATATGGGCAAAAGAAGTTTTTCATATACAAATTTCAATTTTTTTAGGTTTTTTTGAGGGTGGTCACAAATTAAAGTCCTTTTCGCTCTAGGACGCATATTTAAGGAGGTATGGGCAAAAGAAGTTTTTCATATAAAAATTTCAATTTTTTTAGGTTTTGGGTGGATTTTTCAATATTTTGGGGGTGGTCACGAATTCAAGTCCTTTTCGCTCTAGGACGCATATTTAAGGAGATATGGGCAAAAGAAGTTTTTCTTATAAAAATTTCAATTTTTTTAGGGTTTGAGTGGATTTTTACATTTTTTGGGGGTGGTCACGAATTAAAGCCCTTTTCGCTCTAGGACGCATATTTAAGGAGATATGGGCAAAAGAAGTTTTTCATATAAAAATTTCAATTTTATTAGGTTTTGGGTGGATTTTTCAATTTTTTGGGTGTGGTCACGAATTAAAGTCCTTTTCGCTCTAGGACGCATATTTAAGGAGATATGGGCAAAAGAAGTTTTTCATATAAAAATTTAAATTTTTTTAGGTTTTGGGTGGATTTTTCAATTTTTTGGGGGTGGTCACGAATTAAAGTCCTTTTCGCTCTAGGACGCATATTTAAGGGATATGGGCAAAAGAAGTTTTTCATATAAAAATTTCAATTTTTTTAGGTTTTGGGTGGATTTTTCAATTTTTTGGGTGTGGTCACGAATTAAAGTCCTTTTCGCTCTAGGACGCATATTTAAGGAGATATGGGCAAAAGAAGTTTTTCATATAAAAATTTAAATTTTTTTAGGTTTTGGGTGGATTTTTCAATTTTTTGGGGGTGGTCACGAATTAAAGTCCTTTTCGCTCTAGAACGCATATTTAAGGAGATATGGGCAAAAGAAGTTTTTCATATAAAAATTTTCATTTTTTTATGTTTTGGGTGAATTTTTCAATTTTCTGGGGGTGGTCACGAATTAAAGTCCTTTTCGCTCTAGGACGCATATTTAAGGAGATATGGGCAAAAGAAGTTTTTCATATAAAAATTTCAATTTTTTTAGGTGGATTTTTCAATTTTTTGGGTGTGGTCACGAATTAAAGTCCTTTTCGCTCTAGGACGCATATTTAAGGAGATATGGGCAACAGAAGTTTTTCATATAAAAATTTAATTTTTTTAGGTGGATTTTTAAATTTTTTGGGGGTGGTCACGAATTAAAGTCCTTTTCGCTCTAGGACGCATATTTAAGGAGATATGGGCAAAAGAAGTTTTTCATATAAAAATTTCAATTTTTTTAGGGTTTGAGTGGATTTTTCAATTTTTTGGGGGTGGTCACGAATTAAAGTCCTTTTCGCTCTAGGACGCATATTTAAGGAGATATGGGCAAAAGAAGTTTTTCATATAAAAATTTAATTTTTTTTATGTTTTGGCTGGATTTTTCAATTTTTTGGGTGTGGTCACGAATTAAAGTCCTTTTCGCTCTAGGACGCATATTTAAGGAGATATGGGCAAAAGAAGTTTTTCATATAAAAATTTCAATTTTTTTAGGTTTTGGGTGGATTTTTAAATTTTTTGCGGGTGGTCACGAATTAAAGTCCTTTTCGCTCTAGGACGCATATTTAAGGAGATATGGGCAAAAGAAATTTTTCATATAAAAATTTTAATTTTTTTTTTGGTTTTGGGTGGATTTTTCAATTTTTTGAGGGTGGTCACGAATTAAAGTCCTTTTCGCTCTAGGACGCATATTTAAGGAGATATGGGCAAAAGAAGTTTTTCATATAAAAATTTAAATTTTTTTATGTTTTGGCTGGATTTTTCAATTTTTTGAGGGTGGTCACGAATTAAAGTCCTTTTCGCTCTAGGACGCATATTTAACGAGATATGGGCAAAAGAAGTTTTTCATATAAAAATTTCAATTTTTTTAGGTTTTGGGTGGATTTTTAAATTTTTTGGGGGTGGTCACGAATTAAAGTCCTTTTCGCTCTAGGACGCATATTTAAGGAGATATGGGCAAAAGAAGTTTTTCATATAAAAATTTCAATTTTTTTAGGTTTTGGGTAGATTTTTCAATTTTTTGAGGGTGGTCACGAATTAAAGTCCTTTTCGCTCTAGGACGCATATTTAACGAGATATGGGCAAAAGAAGTTTTTCATATAAAAATTTCAATTTTTTTAGGTTTTTTTGAGGGTGGTCACAAATTAAAGTCCTTTTCGCTCTAGGACGCATATTTAAGGAGATATGGGCAAAAGAAGTTTTTCATATAAAAATTTCAATTTTTGTAGGTTTTGGGTGGATTTTTCAATATTTTGGGGGTGGTCACGAATTAAAGTCCTTTTCGCTCTAGGACGCATATTTAAGGAGATATGAGCAAAGAAGTTTTTCATATAAAAATTTCAATTTTTTTAGGGTTTGAGTGGATTTTTCAATTTTTTGGGGGTGGTCACGAATTAAAGCCCTTTTCGCTCTAGGACGCATATTTAAGGAGATATGGGCAAAAGAAGTTTTTCATATAAAAATTTCAATTTTTTTAGGTTTTGGGTGGATTTTTAAATTTTTTGGGGGTGGTCACGAATTAAAGTCCTTTTCGCTCTAGGACGCATATTTAAGGAGATATGGGCAAAAGAAGTTTTTCATATAAAAATTTCAATTTTTTTAGGTTTTGGGTGGATTTTTCAATTTTTTGGGGGTGGTCACGAATTAAAGTCCTTTTCGCTCTAGGACGCATATTTAAAGAGATATGGGCAAACGAAGTTTTTCATATAAAAATTTAAATTTTTTTAGGTTTTGGGTGGATTTTTCAATTTTTTGAGGGTGGTCACGAATTAAAGTCCTTTTCGCTCTAGGACGCATATTTAAGGAGATATGTGCAAAAGAAGTTTTTCATATAAAAATTTTAATTTTTTTTTTTTGGTTTGGGTGGATTTTTCAATTTTTTGAGGGTGGTCACGAATTAAAGTCCTTTTCGCTCTAGGACGCATATTTAAGGAGATATGGGCAGAAGAAGTTTTTCATATAAAAATTAAAATTTTTGTGGTCACGAATTAAAGTCCTTTTCGGTCTAGGACGCATATTTAAGGAGATATGGGCAAAAGAAGTTTTTCATATAAAAATTTCAATTTTTTTAGGTTTTGGGTGGATTTTTAAATTTTTTGGGGGTGGTCACAAATTAAAGTCCTTTTCGCTCTAGGACGCATATTTAAGGAGATATGTGCAAAAGAAGTTTTTCATATAAAAATTTAAATGTTTCTAGGTTTTGGGTGGATTTTTCAATTTTTTGGGGGTGGTCACGAATTAAAGCCCTTTTCGCTCTAGGACGCAGACGCATATTTAAGGAGATATGGGCAAAAGAAGTTTTTCATATAAAAATTTCAATTTTTTTAGGGTTTGAGTGGATTTTTCAATTTTTTGGGGGTGGTCACGAATTAAAGCCCTTTTCGCTCTAGGACGCATATTTAAGGAGATATGGGCAAAAGAAGTTTTTCATATAAAAATTTCAATTTTTTTAGGTTTTGGGTGGATTTTTCAATTTTTTGGGTGTGGTCACGAATTAAAGTCCTTTTCGCTCTAGGACGCATATTTAAGGAGATATGGGCAAAAGAAGTTTTTCATATAAAAATTTCAATTTTTTTAGGTTTTGGGTAGATTTTTAAATTTTTTGGGGGTGGTCGCGAATTAAAGTCCTTTTCGCTCTAGGACGCATATTTAAGGAGATATGGGCAAAAGAAGTTTTTCATATAAAAATTTTAATTTTTTTTTGGTTTTGGGTGGATTTTTCAATTTTTTGAGGGTGGTCACGAATTAAAGTCCTTTTCGCTCTAGGACGCTCTAGGAGATATGGGCAAAAGAAGTTTTTCATATAAAAATTTAAATTTTTTTAGGTTTTGGGTGGATTTTAAAATTTTTTGGGGGTGGTCACGAATTAAAGTCCTTTTCGCTCTAGGACGCATATTTAAGGAGATATGGGCAAAAGAAGTTTTTCATATAAAAATTTCAATTTTTTTAGGTTTTGGGTGGATTTTTCAATTTTTTGGGGGTGGTCACGAATTAAAGTCCTTTTCGCTCTAGGACGCATATTTAAAGAGATATGGGCAAACGAAGTTTTTCATATAAAAATTTAAATTTTTTTAGGTTTTGGGTGGATTTTTCAATTTTTTGAGGGTGGTCACGAATTAAAGTCCTTTTCGCTCTAGGACGCATATTTAAGGAGATATATGCAAAAGAAGTTTTTCATATAAAAATTTCAATTTTTTTAGGTTGTGGGTGGATTTTTCAATTTTTTGGGTGTGGCCACGAATTAAAGTCCTTTTCGCTCTAGGACGCATATTTAAGGAGATATGGGCAAAAGAAGTTTTTCATATAAAAATTTAAATTTTTTTAGGTTTTGGGTGGATTGTTAAATTTTTTGGGGGTGGTCACGAATTAAAGTCCTTTTCGCTCTAGGACGCATATTTAAGGAGATATGGGCAAAAGAAGTTTTTCATATAAAAATTTCAATTTTTTTAGGTTTTGGGTGGATTTTTCAATTTTTTGGGGGTGGTCACGAATTAAAGCCCTTTTCGCTCTAGGACGCATATTTAAGGAGATATGGGCAACAGAAGTTTTTCATATAAAAATTTCAATTTTTTTAGGTTTTGGGTGGATTTTTCAATTTTTTGGGTGTGGTCACGAATTAAAGTCCTTTTCGCTCTAGGACGCATATTTAAGGAGATATGGGCAAAAGAAGTTTCTCATATAAAAATTTAAATTTTTTTAGGTTTTGGGTGGATTTTTAAATTTTTTGGGGGTGGTCACGAATTAAAGTCCTTTTCGCTCTAGGACGCATATTTAAGGAGATATGGGCAAAAGAAGTGTTTCATATAAAAATTTTAATTTTTTTTTTTTGGTTTTGGGTGGATTTTTCAATTTTTTGAGGGTGGTCACGAATTAAAGTCCTTTTCGCTCTAGGACGCATATTTAAGGAGATATGGGCAATAGAAGTTTTTCATATAAAAATTTCAATTTTTTTTAAGGTTTTGAGTGAATTTTTCAATTTTTTGGGGGTGGTCACGAATTAAAGTCCTTTTCGCTCTAGGACGCATATTTAAGGAGATATGGGCAAAAGAAGTTTTTCATATAAAAATTTCAATTTTTTTAGGTTTTTTTTGAGGGTGGTCACAAATTAAAGTCCTTTTCGCTCTAGGACGCATATTTAAGGAGATATGGCCAAAAGAAGTTTTTCATATAAAAATTACAATTTTTTTAGGTTTTGGGTGGATTTTTCAATTTTTTGGGTGTGGTCACGAATTAAAGTCCTTTTCGCTCTAGGACGCATATTTAAGGAGATATGGGCAAAAGAAGTTTTTCATATAAAAATTTCAATTTTTTTAGGTTTTGGGTAGATTTTTAATTTTTTTGGGGGTGGTCGCGAATTAAAGTCCTTTTCGCTCTAGGACGCATATTTAAGGAGATATGGGCAAAAGAAGTTTTTCATATAAAAATTTTAATTTTTTTTTTGGTTTTGGGTGGATTTTTCAATTTTTTGAGGGTGGTCACGAATTAAAGTCCTTTTCGCTCTAAGACGCATATTTAAGGAGATATGGACAAAAGAAGTTCTTCATATAAAAATTTAAATTTTTTTAGGTTTTGGGTGGATTTTTAAATTTTTTGGGGGTGGTCACGAATTAAAGTCCTTTTCGCTCTAGGACGCATATTTAAGGAGATATGGGCAAAAGAAGTTTTTCATATAAAAATTTCAATTTTTTTAGGTTTTGGGTGGATTTTTCAATTTTTTGGGGGTGGTCACGAATTAAAGCCCTTTTCGCTCTAGGACGCATATTTAAGGAGATATGGGCAAAAGAAGTTTTTCATATAAAAATTTTAATTTTTTTTTTTTTGGTTTTGGGTGGATTTTTCAATTTCTTGAGGGTGGTCACGAATTAAAGTCCTTTTCGCTCTAGGACGCATATTTAAGGAGATATGGGCAAAAGAAGCTTTTCATATAAAAATTTAAATTTTTTTATGTTTTGGCTAAATTTTTCAATTTTTTGGGTGTGGTCACGAATTAAAGTCCTTTTCGCTCTAGGACGCATATTTAAGGAGATATGGGCAAAAGAAGTTTTTCATATAAAAATTTCAATTTTTTTAGGTTTTGGGTGGATTTTTCAATTTTTTGGGGGTGGTCACGAATTAAAGTCCTTTTCGCTCTAGGACGCATATTTAAGGAGATATGGGCAAAAGAAGTTTTTCATATAAAAATTTCAATTTTTTTAAGTTTTGGGTGGATTTTTCAATTTTTTGAGGGTGGTCACAAATTAAAGTCCTTTTCGCTCTAGGACGCATATTTAAGGAGATATGTGCAAAATAAGTTTTTCATATAAAAATTTAAAATTTTTTAGGTTTTGGGTGGATTTTTCAATATTTTGGGGGTGGTCACGAATTAAAGTCCTTTTCGCTCTAGGACGCATATTTAAGGAGATATGAGCAAAAGAAGTTTTTCATATAAAAATTTCAACTTTTTTAGGGTTTGAGTGGATTTTTCAATTTTTTGGGGGTGGTCACGAATTAAAGCCCTTTTCGCTCTAGGACGCATATTTAAGGAGATATGGGCAAAAGAAGTTTTTTATATAAAAATTTCAATTTTTTTAGGTTTTGGGTGGATTTTTCAATTTTTTGGGTGTGGTCACGAATTAAAGTCCTTTTCGCTCTAGGACGCATATTTAAGGAGATATGGGCAAAATAAGTTTTTCATATAAAAATTTCAATTTTTTAGGTTTTGGGTGGATTTTTAAATTTTTTGGGGGTGGTCACGAATTAAAGTCCTTTTCGCTCTAGGACGCATATTTAAGGAGATATGGGCAAAAGAAGTTTTTCATATAAAAATTTTAATTTTTTTTTTTTGGTTTTGGGTGGATTTTTCAATTTTTTGGGGGTGGTCACGAATTAAAGTCCTTTTCGCTCTAGGACGCATATTTAAGGAGATATGGGCAAAAGAAGTTTTTCATATAAAAATTTTAATTTTTTGATGTTTTGGGTGGATTTTGCAATTTTTTGAGGGTGGTCACGAATTAAAGTCCTTTTCGCTCTAGGACGCATATTTAATGAGATATGGGCAAACGAAGTTTTTCATATAAAAATTTCAATTTTTTTAGGTTTTGGGTGGATTTTTCAATTTTTTGGGGGTAGTCACAAATTAAAGTCCTTTTCGCTCTAGGACGCATATTTAAGGAGATATGTGCAAAAGAAGTTTTTCATATAAAAATTTAAATTTTCTTAGGTTTTGGGTGGATTTTTCAATATTTTGGGGGTGGTCACGAATTAAAGTCCTTTTCGCTCTAGGACGCATATTTAAGGAGATATGAGCAAAAGAAGTTTTTCATATAAAAATTTCAATTTTTTTAGGGTTTGAGTGGATTTTTCAATTTTTTGGGGGTGGTCACGAATTAAAGCCCTTTTCGCTCTAGGACGCGTATTTAAGGAGATATGGGCAAAAGAAGTTTTTCATATAAAAATTTCAATTTTTTTAGGTTTTGGGTGGATTTTTCAATTTTTTGGGTGTGGTCACGAATTAAAGTCCTTTTCGCTCTAGGACGCATATTTAAGGAGATATAGGCAAAAGAAGTTTTTCATATAAAAATTTCAATTTTTTTAGGTTTTGGGTGGATTTTTCAATTTTTTGGGTGGATTTTTCATGAATTAAAGTCCTTTTCGCTCTAGGACGCATTTTTAAGGAGATATGGGCAAAAGAAGTTTTTCATATAAAAATTTCAATTTTTTTAGGTTTTGGGTGGATTTTTCAATTTTTTGGGGGTGGTCACGAATTAAAGTCCTTTTCGCTCTAGGACGCATATTTAAGGAGATATGGGCAAAAGAAGTTTTTCATATAAAAATGTAAATTTTTTTAGGTTTTGGGTGGATTTTTCAATTTTTTGGGTGTGGTCACGAATTAAAGTCCTTTTCGCTCTAGGACGCATATTTAAGGAGATATGGGCAAAAGAAGTTTTTCATATAAAAATTTCAATTTTTTAGGTTTTGGGTGGATTTTTAAATTTTTTGGGGGTGGTCACGAATTAAAGTCCTTTTCGCTCTAGGACGCATATTTAAGGAGATATGGGCAAAAGAAGTTTTTCATATAAAAATTTTAATTTTTTTTTTTGGTTTTGGGTGGATTTTTCAGTATTTTGAGGGTGGTCACGAATTAAAGTCCTTTTCGCTCTAGGACGCATATTTAAGGAGATATGGGCAAAAGAAGTTTTTCATATAAAAATTTAAATTTTTTTATGTTTTGGCTGGATTTTTCAATTTTTTGGGTGTGGTCACGAATTAAAGTACTTTTCGCTCTAGGACGCATATTTAAGGAGATATGGGCAAAAGAAGTTTTTCATATAAAAATTTCAATTTTTTTAGGTTTTGGGTGGATTTTTCAATTTTTTGGGGGTGGTCATGAATTAAAGTCCTTTTCGCTCTAGGACGCATATTTAAGGAAATATGGGCAAAAGAAGTTTTTCATATAAAAATTTCAATTTTTTTAGGTTTTGGGTGGATTTTTCAATTTTATGGGGGTGGTCACGAATTAAAGTCTTTTCGCTCTAGGATGCATATTTAAGGAGATATGGGCAAAAGAAGTTTTTCATATAAAAATTTTAATTTTTTTATGTTTTGGGTGGATTTTTCAATTTTTTGAGGGTGGTCACGAATTAAAGTCCTTTTCGCTCTAGGACGCATATTTAAGGAGATATGGGCAAAAGAAGTTTTTCATATAAAAATTTCAATTTTTTTAGGTTCTTTGAGGGTGGTCACAAATTAAAGTCTTTTTCGCTCTAGGACGCATATTTAAGGAGATATGTGCAAAAGAAGTTTTTCATATAAAAATTTAAATTTTTTAGGTTTTGGGTGGATTTTTCAATATTTTGGGGGTGGTCACGAATTAAAGTCCTTTTCGCTCTAGGACGCATATTTAAGGAGATATGACCAAAAGAAGTTTTTCATATAAAAATTTCAATTTTTTTAGGGTTTGAGTGGATTTTTCAATTTTTTGGGGGTGGTCACGAATTAAAGCCCTTTTCGCTCTAGGACGCGTATTTAAGGAGATATGGGCAAAAGAAGTTTTTCATATAAAAATTTCAATTTTTTTAGGTTTTGGGTGGATTTTTCAATTTTTTGGGTGTGGTCACGAATTAAAGTCCTTTTCGCTCTAGGACGCATATTTAAGGAGATATAGGCAAAAGAAGTTTTTCATATAAAAATTTCAATTTTTTTAGGTTTTGGGTGGATTTTTCAATTTTTTGGGGGTGGTCACGAATTAAAGTCCTTTTCGCTCTAGGACGCATATTTAAGGAGATATGGGCAAAAGAAGTTTTTCATATAAAAATTTTAATTTTTTTAGGTTTTGGGTGAATTTTTCAATTTTTTGAGGGTGGTCACGAATTAAAGTCCTTTTCGCTCTAGGACGCATATTTAAGGAGATATTGGCAAAAGAAGCTTTTAATATAAAAATTTTAATTTTTTTAGGTTTTGGGTGGATTTTTCAATTTTTTGAGGGTGGTCACGAATTCAAGTCCTTTTCGCTCTAGGACGCATATTTAAGGAGATGTGGGCAAAAGAATTTTTTCATATAAAAATTTCAATTTTTTAGGTTTTGGGTGGATTTTTCAATTTTTTGGGGGTGGTCACGAATTAAAGTCCTTTTCGCTCTAGGACGCATATTTAAGGAGATATGGGCAAAAGAAGTTTTTCATATAAAAATTTTAATTTTTTTAGGTTTTGAGTGGATTTTTCAATTTTTTGAGGGTGGTCACGAATTAAAGTCCTTTTCGCTCTAGGACGCATATTTAAGGAGATATGGGCAAAAGAAGTTTTTCATATAAAAATTTCAATTTTTTTAGGTTTTGAGTGGATTTTTCAATTTTTTGGGGGTGGTCACGAATTAAAGTCCTTTTCGCTCTAGGACGCTTAGTTTAGGAGATATGGGCAAAAGAAGTTTTTCATATAAAAATTTCAATTTTTTTAGGTTTTGGGTGGATTTTTAAATTTTTTGGGTGTGGTCACGAATTAAAGTCCTTTTCGCTCTAGGACGCATATTTAAGGAGATATGGGCAAAAGAAGTTTTTCATATAAAAATTTAAATTTTTTTAGGTTTTGGGTGGATTTTTAAATTTTTTGGGGGTGGTCACGAATTAAAGTCCTTTTCGCTCTAGGACGCATATTTAAGGAGATATGGGCAAAAGAAGTGTTTCATATAAAAATTTTAATTTTTTTTTTTTTTGGTTTTGGGTGGATTTTTCAATTTTTTGAGGGTGGTCACGAAATAAAGTCCTTTTCGCTCTAGGACGCATATTTAAGGAGATATGGGCAATAGAAGTTTTTCATATAAAAATTACAATTTTTTTAGGTTTTGGATGGATTTTTCAATTTTTTGGGTGTGGTCACGAATTAAAGTCCTTTTCGCTCTAGGACGCATATTTAAGGAGATATGGGCAAAAGAAGTTTTTCATATAAAAATTTCAATTTTTTTAGGTTTTGGGTAGATTTTTAAATTTTTTGGGGGTGGTCGCGAATTAAAGTCCTTTTCGCTCTAGGACGCATATTTAAGGAGATATGGGCAAAAGAAGTTTTTCATATAAAAATTTTAATTTTTTTTTTGGTTTTGGGTGGATTTTTCAATTTTTTGAGGGTGGTCACGAATTAAAGTCCTTTTCGCTCTAAGACGCATATTTAAGGAGATATGGGCAAAAGAAGTTTTTCATATAAAAATTTCAATTTTTTTAGGTTTTGGGTGGATTTTTAAATTTTTTGGGGGTGGTCACGAATTAAAGTCCTTTTCGCTCTAGGACGCATATTTAAGGAGATATGGGCAAAAGAAGTTTTTCATATAAAAATTTAAATTTTTTTAGGTTTTGGGTGGATTTTTCAATTTTTTGGGTGTGGTCACGAATTAAAGTCCTTTTCGCTCTAGGACGCATATTTAAGGAGATATGGGCAAAAGAAGTTTTTCATATAAAAATTTCAATTTTTTTAGGTTTTGGGTGGATTTTTCAATTTTTTGGGGGTGGTCACGAATTAAAGCCCTTTTCGCTCTAGGACGCATATTTAAGGAGATATGGGCAAAAGAAGTTTTTCATATAAAAATTTCAATTTTTTTTAAGTTTTGGGTGGATTTTTCAATTTTTTGAGGGTGGTCACAAATTAAAGTCCTTTTCGCTCTAGGACGCATATTTAAGGAGATATGTGCAAAATAAGTTTTTCATATAAAAATTTAAAACTTTTTAGGTTTTGGGTGGATTTTTCAATATTTTGGGGGTGGTCACGAATTAAAGTCCTTTTCGCTCTAGGACGCATATTTAAGGAGATATGAGCAAAAGAAGTTTTTCATATAAAAATTTCAATTTTTTTAGGGTTTGAGTGGATTTTTCAATTTTTTGGGGGTGGTCACGAATTAAAGCCCTTTTCGCTCTAGGACGCATATTTAAGGAGATATGGGCAAAAGAAGTTTTTTATATAAAAATTTCAATTTTTTTAGGTTTTGGGTGGATTTTTCAATTTTTTGGGTGTGGTCACGAATTAAAGTCCTTTTCGCTCTAGGACGCATATTTAAGGAGATATGGGCAAAATAAGTTTTTCATATAAAAATTTCAATTTTTTAGGTTTTGGGTGGATTTTTAAATTTTTTGGGGGTGGTGACGAATTAAAGTCCTTTTCGCTCTAGGACGCATATTTAAGGAGATATGGGCAAAAGAAGTTTTTCATATAAAAATTTTAATTTTTTTTTTTGGTTTTGGGTGGATTTTTCAATTTTTTGAGGGTGGTCACGAATTAAAGTCCTTTTCGCTCTAGGACGCATATTTAAGGAGATATGGGCAAAAGAAGTTTTTCATATAAAAATTTAAATTTTTTATGTTTTGGCTGGATTTTTCAATTTTTTGGGGGTGGTCAAAAATTAAAGTCCTTTTCGCTCTAGGACGCATATTTAAGGAGATATGTGCAAAAGAAGTTTTTCATATAAAAATTTCAATTTTTTTAGGTTTTTTTGAGGGTGGTCACAAATTAAAGTCCTTTTCGCTCTAGGACGCATATTTAAGGAGATATGGGCAAAAGAAGTTTTTCATATAAAAATTTCAATTTTTGTAGGTTTTGGGTGGATTTTTCAATATTTTGGGGGTGGTCACGAATTAAAGTCCTTTTCGCTCTAGGACGCATATTTAAGGAGATATGAGCAAAGAAGTTTTTCATATAAAAATTTCAATTTTTTTAGGGTTTGAGTGGATTTTTCAATTTTTTGGGGGTGGTCACGAATTAAAGCCCTTTTCGCTCTAGGACGCATATTTAAGGAGATATGGGCAAAAGAAGTTTTTCATATAAAAATTTCAATTTTTTTAGGTTTTGGGTGGATTTTTAAATTTTTTGGGGGTGGTCACGAATTAAAGTCCTTTTCGCTCTAGGACGCATATTTAAGGAGATATGGGCAAAAGAAGTTTTTCATATAAAAATTTCAATTTTTTTAGGTTTTGGGTGGATTTTTCAATTTTTTGGGGGTGGTCACGAATTAAAGTCCTTTTCGCTCTAGGACGCATATTTAAAGAGATATGGGCAAACGAAGTTTTTCATATAAAAATTTAAATTTTTTTAGGTTTTGGGTGGATTTTTCAATTTTTTGAGGGTGGTCACGAATTAAAGTCCTTTTCGCTCTAGGACGCATATTTAAGGAGATATGTGCAAAAGAAGTTTTTCATATAAAAATTTTAATTTTTTTTTTTTGGTTTGGGTGGATTTTTCAATTTTTTGAGGGTGGTCACGAATTAAAGTCCTTTTCGCTCTAGGACGCATATTTAAGGAGATATGGGCAGAAGAAGTTTTTCATATAAAAATTAAAATTTTTGTGGTCACGAATTAAAGTCCTTTTCGGTCTAGGACGCATATTTAAGGAGATATGGGCAAAAGAAGTTTTTCATATAAAAATTTCAATTTTTTTAGGTTTTGGGTGGATTTTTAAATTTTTTGGGGGTGGTCACGAATTAAAGTCCTTTTCGCTCTAGGACGCATATTTAAGGAGATATGGGCAAAAGAAGTTTTTCATATAAAAATTTCAATTTTTTTAGGTTTTGGGTGGATTTTTCAATTTTTTGAGGGTGGTCACAAATTAAAGTCCTTTTCGCTCTAGGACGCATATTTAAGGAGATATGTGCAAAAGAAGTTTTTCATATAAAAATTTAAATGTTTCTAGGTTTTGGGTGGATTTTTCAATTTTTTGGGGGTGGTCACGAATTAAAGCCCTTTTCGCTCTAGGACGCAGACGCATATTTAAGGAGATATGGGCAAAAGAAGTTTTTCATATAAAAATTTCAATTTTTTTAGGGTTTGAGTGGATTTTTCAATTTTTTGGGGGTGGTCACGAATTAAAGCCCTTTTCGCTCTAGGACGCATATTTAAGGAGATATGGGCAAAAGAAGTTTTTCATATAAAAATTTAAATTTTTTTAGGTTTTGGGTGGATTTTTCAATTTTTTGGGTGTGGTCACGAATTAAAGTCCTTTTCGCTCTAGGACGCATATTTAAGGAGATATGGGCAAAAGAAGTTTTTCATATAAAAATTTCAATTTTTTTAGGTTTTGGGTAGATTTTTAAATTTTTTGGGGGTGGTCGCGAATTAAAGTCCTTTTCGCTCTAGGACGCATATTTAAGGAGATATGGGCAAAAGAAGTTTTTCATATAAAAATTTTAATTTTTTTTTGGTTTTGGGTGGATTTTTCAATTTTTTGAGGGTGGTCACGAATTAAAGTCCTTTTCGCTCTAGGACGCATATTTAAGGAGATATGGGCAAAAGAAGTTTTTCATATAAAAATTTAAATTTTTTTAGGTTTTGGGTGGATTTTAAAATTTTTTGGGGGTGGTCACGAATTAAAGTCCTTTTCGCTCTAGGACGCATATTTAAGGAGATATGGGCAAAAGAAGTTTTTCATATAAAAATTTCAATTTTTTTAGGTTTTGGGTGGATTTTTCAATTTTTTGGGGGTGGTCACGAATTAAAGTCCTTTTCGCTCTAGGACGCATATTTAAAGAGATATGGGCAAACGAAGTTTTTCATATAAAAATTTAAATTTTTTTAGGTTTTGGGTGGATTTTTCAATTTTTTGAGGGTGGTCACGAATTAAAGTCCTTTTCGCTCTAGGACGCATATTTAAGGAGATATATGCAAAAGAAGTTTTTCATATAAAAATTTCAATTTTTTTAGGTTGTGGGTGGATTTTTCAATTTTTTGGGTGTGGCCACGAATTAAAGTCCTTTTCGCTCTAGGACGCATATTTAAGGAGATATGGGCAACAGAAGTTTTTCATATAAAAATTTAAATTTTTTTAGGTTTTGGGTGGATTTTTAAATTTTTTGGGGGTGGTCACGAATTAAAGTCCTTTTCGCTCTAGGACGCATATTTAAGGAGATATGGGCAAAAGAAGTTTTTCATATAAAAATTTTTTTCATATAAAAATTTTTGGGTGGATTTTTCAATTTTTTGGGGGTGGTCACGAATTAAAGCCCTTTTCGCTCTAGGACGCATATTTAAGGAGATATGGGCAACAGAAGTTTTTCATATAAAAATTTCAATTTTTTTAGGTTTTGGGTGGATTTTTCAATTTTTTGGGTGTGGTCACGAATTAAAGTCCTTTTCGCTCTAGGACGCATATTTAAGGAGATATGGGCAAAAGAAGTTTCTCATATAAAAATTTAAATTTTTTTAGGTTTTGGGTGGATTTTTAAATTTTTTGGGGGTGGTCACGAATTAAAGTCCTTTTCGCTCTAGGACGCATATTTAAGGAGATATGGGCAAAAGAAGTGTTTCATATAAAAATTTTAATTTTTTTTTTTTGGTTTTGGGTGGATTTTTCAATTTTTTGAGGGTGGTCACGAATTAAAGTCCTTTTCGCTCTAGGACGCATATTTAAGGAGATATGGGCAATAGAAGTTTTTCATATAAAAATTTCAATTTTTTTTAAGGTTTTGAGTGAATTTTTCAATTTTTTGGGGGTGGTCACGAATTAAAGTCCTTTTCGCTCTAGGACGCATATTTAAGGAGATATGGGCAAAAGAAGTTTTTCATATAAAAATTTCAATTTTTTTAGGTTTTTTTTGAGGGTGGTCACAAATTAAAGTCCTTTTCGCTCTAGGACGCATATTTAAGGAGATATGGCCAAAAGAAGTTTTTCATATAAAAATTACAATTTTTTTAGGTTTTGGGTGGATTTTTCAATTTTTTGGGTGTGGTCACGAATTAAAGTCCTTTTCGCTCTAGGACGCATATTTAAGGAGATATGGGCAAAAGAAGTTTTTCATATAAAAATTTCAATTTTTTTAGGTTTTGGGTAGATTTTTAATTTTTTTGGGGGTGGTCGCGAATTAAAGTCCTTTTCGCTCTAGGACGCATATTTAAGGAGATATGGGCAAAAGAAGTTTTTCATATAAAAATTTTAATTTTTTTTTTGGTTTTGGGTGGATTTTTCAATTTTTTGAGGGTGGTCACGAATTAAAGTCCTTTTCGCTCTAAGACGCATATTTAAGGAGATATGGGCAAAAGAAGTTTTTCATATAAAAATTTCAATTTTTTTAGGTTTTGGGTGGATTTTTAAATTTTTTGGGGGTGGTCACGAATTAAAGTCCTTTTCGCTCTAGGACGCATATTTAAGGAGATATGGACAAAAGAAGTTTTTCATATAAAAATTTAAATTTTTTTAGGTTTTGGGTGGATTTTTAAATTTTTTGGGGGTGGTCACGAATTAAAGTCCTTTTCGCTCTAGGACGCATATTTAAGGAGATATGGGCAAAAGAAGTTTTTCATATAAAAATTTCAATTTTTTTAGGTTTTGGGTGGATTTTTCAATTTTTTGGGGGTGGTCACGAATTAAAGCCCTTTTCGCTCTAGGACGCATATTTAAGGAGATATGGGCAAAAGAAGTTTTTCATATAAAAATTTTAATTTTTTTTTTTTGGTTTTGGGTGGATTTTTCAATTTCTTGAGGGTGGTCACGAATTAAAGTCCTTTTCGCTCTAGGACGCATATTTAAGGAGATATGGGCAAAAGAAGCTTTTCATATAAAAATTTAAATTTTTTTATGTTTTGGCTAAATTTTTCAATTTTTTGGGTGTGGTCACGAATTAAAGTCCTTTTCGCTCTAGGACGCATATTTAAGGAGATATGGGCAAAAGAAGTTTTTCATATAAAAATTTCAATTTTTTTAGGTTTTGGGTGGATTTTTCAATTTTTTGGGGGTGGTCTCGAATTAAAGTCCTTTTCGCTCTAGGACGCATATTTAAGGAGATATGGGCAAAAGAAGTTTTTCATATAAAAATTTCAATTTTTTTAAGTTTTGGGTGGATTTTTCAATTTTTTGAGGGTGGTCACAAATTAAAGTCCTTTTCGCTCTAGGACGCATATTTAAGGAGATATGTGCAAAATAAGTTTTTCATATAAAAATTTAAAATTTTTTAGGTTTTGGGTGGATTTTTCAATATTTTGGGGGTGGTCACGAATTAAAGTCCTTTTCGCTCTAGGACGCATATTTAAGGAGATATGAGCAAAAGAAGTTTTTCATATAAAAATTTCAACTTTTTTAGGGTTTGAGTGGATTTTTCAATTTTTTGGGGGTGGTCACGAATTAAAGCCCTTTTCGCTCTAGGACGCATATTTAAGGAGATATGGGCAAAAGAAGTTTTTTATATAAAAATTTCAATTTTTTTAGGTTTTGGGTGGATTTTTCAATTTTTTGGGTGTGGTCACGAATTAAAGTCCTTTTCGCTCTAGGACGCATATTTAAGGAGATATGGGCAAAATAAGTTTTTCATATAAAAATTTCAATTTTTTAGGTTTTGGGTGGATTTTTAAATTTTTTGGGGGTGGTCACGAATTAAAGTCCTTTTCGCTCTAGGACGCATATTTAAGGAGATATGGGCAAAAGAAGTTTTTCATATAAAAATTTTAATTTTTTTTTTGGTTTTGGGTGGATTTTTCAATTTTTTGAGGGTGGTCACGAATTAAAGTCCTTTTCGCTCTAGGACGCATATTTAAGGAGATATGGGCAAAAGAAGTTTTTCATATAAAAATTTAAATTTTTTTATGTTTTGGCTGGATTTTTCAATTTTTTGGGTGTGGTCACGAATTAAAGTACTTTTCGCTCTAGGACGCATATTTAAGGAGATATGGGCAAAAGAAGTTTTTCATATAAAAATTTCAATTTTTTTAGGTTTTGGGTGGATTTTTCAATTTTTTGGGGGTGGTCACAAATTAAAGTCCTTTTCGCTCTAGGACGCATATTTAAGGAGATATGTGCAAAAGAAGTTTTTCATATAAAAATTTCAATTTTTTTAGGTTTTGGGTGGATTTTTCAATTTTTTGGGGATGGTCACGAATTAAAGTCATTTTCGCTCTAGGACGCATATTTAATGAGATATGGGCAAAAGAAGTTTTTCATTTAAAAAAATCAATTTTTTTAGGTTTTGGGTGGATTTTTCAATTTTTTGGGGGTGGTCACGAATTAAAGTCCTTTTCGCTCTAGGACGCATATTTAAGGAGATATGGGCAAAAGAAGTTTTTCATATAAAAATTTTAATTTTTTGATGTTTTGGGTGGATTTTGCAATTTTTTGAGGGTGTTCACGAATTAAAGTCCTTTTCGCTCTAGGACGCATATTTAATGAGATATGGGCAAACGAAGTTTTTCATATAAAAATTTCAATTTTTTTAGGTTTTGGGTGGATTTTTCAATTTTTTGGGGGTAGTCACAAATTAAAGTCCTTTTCGCTCTAGGACGCATATTTAAGGAGATATGTGCAAAAGAAGTTTTTCATATAAAAATTTAAATTTTCTTAGGTTTTGGGTGGATTTTTCAATATTTTGGGGGTGGTCACGAATTAAAGTCCTTTTCGCTCTAGGACGCATATTTAAGGAGATATGAGCAAAAGAAGTTTTTCATATAAAAATTTCAATTTTTTTAGGGTTTGAGTGGATTTTTCAATTTTTTGGGGGTGGTCACGAATTAAAGCCCTTTTCGCTCTAGGACGCGTATTTAAGGAGATATGGGCAAAAGAAGTTTTTCATATAAAAATTTCAATTTTTTTAGGTTTTGGGTGGATTTTTCAATTTTTTGGGTGTGGTCACGAATTAAAGTCCTTTTCGCTCTAGGACGCATATTTAAGGAGATATAGGCAAAAGAAGTTTTTCATATAAAAATTTCAATTTTTTTAGGTTTTGGGTGGATTTTTCAATTTTTTGGGTGGATTTTTCATGAATTAAAGTCCTTTTCGCTCTAGGACGCATTTTTAAGGAGATATGGGCAAAAGAAGTTTTTCATATAAAAATTTAAATTTTTTTAGGTTTTGGGTGGATTTTTCAATTTTTTGGGGGTGGTCACGAATTAAAGTCCTTTTCGCTCTAGGACGCATATTTAAGGAGATATGGGCAAAAGAAGTTTTTCATATAAAAATGTAAATTTTTTTAGGTTTTGGGTGGATTTTTCAATTTTTTGGGTGTGGTCACGAATTAAAGTCCTTTTCGCTCTAGGACGCATATTTAAGGAGATATGGGCAAAAGAAGTTTTTCATATAAAAATTTCAATTTTTTTAGGTTTTGGGTGGATTTTTTAATTTTTTGGGGGTGGTCACGAATTAAAGTCCTTTTCGCTCTAGGACGCATATTTAAGGAGATATGGGCAAAAGAAGTTTTTCATATAAAAATTTTAATTTTTTTTTTTGGTTTTGGGTGGATTTTTCAATATTTTGAGGGTGGTCACGAATTAAAGTCCTTTTCGCTCTAGGACGCATATTTAAGGAGATATGGGCAAAAGAAGTTTTTCATATAAAAATTTAAATTTTTTTATGTTTTGGCTGGATTTTTCAATTTTTTGGGTGTGGTCACGAATTACAGTACTTTTCGCTCTAGGACGCATATTTAAGGAGATATGGGCAAAAGAAGTTTTTCATATAAAAATTTCAATTTTTTTAGGTTTTGGGTGGATTTTTCAATTTTTTGGGGGTGGTCATGAATTAAAGTCCTTTTCGCTCTAGGACGCATATTTAAGGAGATATGGGCAAAAGAAGTTTTTCATATAAAAATTTCAATTTTTTTAGGTTTTGGGTGGATTTTTCAATTTTATGGGGGTGGTCACGAATTAAAGTCTTTTCGCTCTAGGATGCATATTTAAGGAGATATGGGCAAAAGAAGTTTTTCATATTAAAATTTTAATTTTTTTATGTTTTGGGTGGATTTTTCAATTTTTTGAGGGTGGTCACGAATTAAAGTCCTTTTCGCTCTAGGACGCATATTTAAGGAGATATGGGCAAAAGAAGTTTTTCATATAAAAATTTCAATTTTTTTAGGTTCTTTGAGGGTGGTCACAAATTAAAGTCTTTTTCGCTCTAGGACGCATATTTAAGGAGATATGTGCAAAAGAAGTTTTTCATATAAAAATTTCAATTTTTTTAGGTTTTGGGTGGATTTTTCAATTTTTTGGGGATGGTCACGAATTAAAGTCATTTTCGCTCTAGGACGCATATTTAATGAGATATGGGCGAAAGAAGTTTTTCATTTAAAAAAATCAATTTTTTTAGGTTTTGGGTGGATTTTTCAATTTTTTGGGGGTGGTCACGAATTAAAGTCCTTTTCGCTCTAGGACGCATATTTAAGGAGATATGGGCAAAAGAAGTTTTTCATATAAAAATTTTAATTTTTTGATGTTTTGGGTGGATTTTGCAATTTTTTGAGGGTGGTCACGAATTAAAGTCCTTTTCGCTCTAGGACGCATATTTAATGAGATATGGGCAAACGAAGTTTTTCATATAAAAATTTCAATTTTTTTAGGTTTTGGGTGGATTTTTCAATTTTTTGGGGGTAGTCACAAATTAAAGTCCTTTTCGCTCTAGGACGCATATTTAAGGAGATATGTGCAAAAGAAGTTTTTCATATAAAAATTTAAATTTTCTTAGGTTTTGGGTGGATTTTTCAATATTTTGGGGGTGGTCACGAATTAAAGTCCTTTTCGCTCTAGGACGCATATTTAAGGAGATATGAGCAAAAGAAGTTTTTCATATAAAAATTTCAATTTTTTTAGGGTTTGAGTGGATTTTTCAATTTTTTGGGGGTGGTCACGAATTAAAGCCCTTTTCGCTCTAGGACGCGTATTTAAGGAGATATGGGCAAAAGAAGTTTTTCATATAAAAATTTCAATTTTTTTAGGTTTTGGGTGGATTTTTCAATTTTTTGGGTGTGGTCACGAATTAAAGTCCTTTTCGCTCTAGGACGCATATTTAAGGAGATATAGGCAAAAGAAGTTTTTCATATAAAAATTTCAATTTTTTTAGGTTTTGGGTGGATTTTTCAATTTTTTGGGTGGATTTTTCATGAATTAAAGTCCTTTTCGCTCTAGGACGCATTTTTAAGGAGATATGGGCAAAAGAAGTTTTTCATATAAAAATTTCAATTTTTTTAGGTTTTGGGTGGATTTTTCAATTTTTTGGGGGTGGTCACGAATTAAAGTCCTTTTCGCTCTAGGACGCATATTTAAGGAGATATGGGCAAAAGAAGTTTTTCATATAAAAATGTAAATTTTTTTAGGTTTTGGGTGGATTTTTCAATTTTTTGGGTGTGGTCACGAATTAAAGTCCTTTTCGCTCTAGGACGCATATTTAAGGAGATATGGGCAAAAGAAGTTTTTCATATAAAAATTTCAATTTTTTTAGGTTTTGGGTGGATTTTTTAATTTTTTGGGGGTGGTCACGAATTAAAGTCCTTTTCGCTCTAGGACGCATATTTAAGGAGATATGGGCAAAAGAAGTTTTTCATATAAAAATTTTAATTTTTTTTTTTGGTTTTGGGTGGATTTTTCAATATTTTGAGGGTGGTCACGAATTAAAGTCCTTTTCGCTCTAGGACGCATATTTAAGGAGATATGGGCAAAAGAAGTTTTTCATATAAAAATTTAAATTTTTTTATGTTTTGGCTGGATTTTTCAATTTTTTGGGTGTGGTCACGAATTAAAGTACTTTTCGCTCTAGGACGCATATTTAAGGAGATATGGGCAAAAGAAGTTTTTCATATAAAAATTTCAATTTTTTTAGGTTTTGGGTGGATTTTTCAATTTTTTGGGGGTGGTCATGAATTAAAGTCCTTTTCGCTCTAGGACGCATATTTAAGGAGATATGGGCAAAAGAAGTTTTTCATATAAAAATTTCAATTTTTTTAGGTTTTGGGTGGATTTTTCAATTTTATGGGGGTGGTCACGAATTAAAGTCTTTTCGCTCTAGGATGCATATTTAAGGAGATATGGGCAAAAGAAGTTTTTCATATAAAAATTTTAATTTTTTTATGTTTTGGGTGGATTTTTCAATTTTTTGAGGGTGGTCACGAATTAAAGTCCTTTTCGCTCTAGGACGCATATTTAAGGAGATATGGGCAAAAGAAGTTTTTCATATAAAAATTTCAATTTTTTTAGGTTCTTTGAGGGTGGTCACAAATTAAAGTCTTTTTCGCTCTAGGACGCATATTTAAGGAGATATGTGCAAAAGAAGTTTTTCATATAAAAATTTCAATTTTTTTAGGTTTTGGGTGGATTTTTCAATTTTTTGGGGATGGTCACGAATTAAAGTCATTTTCGCTCTAGGACGCATATTTAATGAGATATGGGCAAAAGAAGTTTTTCATTTAAAAAAATCAATTTTTTTAGGTTTTGGGTGGATTTTTCAATTTTTTGGGGGTGGTCACGAATTAAAGTCCTTTTCGCTCTAGGACGCATATTTAAGGAGATATGGGCAAAAGAAGTTTTTCATATAAAAATTTTAATTTTTTGATGTTTTGGGTGGATTTTGCAATTTTTTGAGGGTGGTCACGAATTAAAGTCCTTTTCGCTCTAGGACGCATATTTAATGAGATATGGGCAAACGAAGTTTTTCATATAAAAATTTCAATTTTTTTAGGTTTTGGGTGGATTTTTCAATTTTTTGGGGGTAGTCACAAATTAAAGTCCTTTTCGCTCTAGGACGCATATTTAAGGAGATATGTGCAAAAGAAGTTTTTCATATAAAAATTTAAATTTTCTTAGGTTTTGGGTGGATTTTTCAATATTTTGGGGGTGGTCACGAATTAAAGTCCTTTTCGCTCTAGGACGCATATTTAAGGAGATATGAGCAAAAGAAGTTTTTCATATAAAAATTTCAATTTTTTTAGGGTTTGAGTGGATTTTTCAATTTTTTGGGGGTGGTCACGAATTAAAGCCCTTTTCGCTCTAGGACGCGTATTTAAGGAGATATGGGCAAAAGAAGTTTTTCATATAAAAATTTCAATTTTTTTAGGTTTTGGGTGGATTTTTCAATTTTTTGGGTGTGGTCACGAATTAAAGTCCTTTTCGCTCTAGGACGCATATTTAAGGAGATATAGGCAAAAGAAGTTTTTCATATAAAAATTTCAATTTTTTTAGGTTTTGGGTGGATTTTTCAATTTTTTGGGTGGATTTTTCATGAATTAAAGTCCTTTTCGCTCTAGGACGCATTTTTAAGGAGATATGGGCAAAAGAAGTTTTTCATATAAAAATTTCAATTTTTTTAGGTTTTGGGTGGATTTTTCAATTTTTTGGGGGTGGTCACGAATTAAAGTCCTTTTCGCTCTAGGACGCATATTTAAGGAGATATGGGCAAAAGAAGTTTTTCATATAAAAATGTAAATTTTTTTAGGTTTTGGGTGGATTTTTCAATTTTTTGGGTGTGGTCACGAATTAAAGTCCTTTTCGCTCTAGGACGCATATTTAAGGAGATATGGGCAAAAGAAGTTTTTCATATAAAAATTTCAATTTTTTTAGGTTTTGGGTGGATTTTTTAATTTTTTGGGGGTGGTCACGAATTAAAGTCCTTTTCGCTCTAGGACGCATATTTAAGGAGATATGGGCAAAAGAAGTTTTTCATATAAAAATTTTAATTTTTTTTTTTGGTTTTGGGTGGATTTTTCAATATTTTGAGGGTGGTCACGAATTAAAGTCCTTTTCGCTCTAGGACGCATATTTAAGGAGATATGGGCAAAAGAAGTTTTTCATATAAAAATTTAAATTTTTTTATGTTTTGGCTGGATTTTTCAATTTTTTGGGTGTGGTCACGAATTAAAGTACTTTTCGCTCTAGGACGCATATTTAAGGAGATATGGGCAAAAGAAGTTTTTCATATAAAAATTTCAATTTTTTTAGGTTTTGGGTGGATTTTTCAATTTTTTGGGGGTGGTCATGAATTAAAGTCCTTTTCGCTCTAGGACGCATATTTAAGGAGATATGGGCAAAAGAAGTTTTTCATATAAAAATTTCAATTTTTTTAGGTTTTGGGTGGATTTTTCAATTTTATGGGGGTGGTCACGAATTAAAGTCTTTTCGCTCTAGGATGCATATTTAAGGAGATATGGGCAAAAGAAGTTTTTCATATAAAAATTTTAATTTTTTTATGTTTTGGGTGGATTTTTCAATTTTTGAGGGTGGTCACGAATTAAAGTCCTTTTCGCTCTAGGACGCATATTTAAGGAGATATGGGCAAAAGAAGTTTTTCATATAAAAATTTCAATTTTTTTAGGTTCTTTGAGGGTGGTCACAAATTAAAGTCTTTTTCGCTCTAGGACGCATATTTAAGGAGATATGTGCAAAAGAAGTTTTTCATATAAAAATTTAAATTTTTTAGGTTTTGGGTGGATTTTTCAATATTTTGGGGGTGGTCACGAATTAAAGTCCTTTTCGCTCTAGGACGCATATTTAAGGAGATATGACCAAAAGAAGTTTTTCATATAAAAATTTCAATTTTTTTAGGGTTTGAGTGGATTTTTCAATTTTTTGGGGGTGGTCACGAATTAAAGCCCTTTTCGCTCTAGGACGCGTATTTAAGGAGATATGGGCAAAAGAAGTTTTTCATATAAAAATTTCAATTTTTTTAGGTTTTGGGTGGATTTTTCAATTTTTTGGGTGTGGTCACGAATTAAAGTCCTTTTCGCTCTAGGACGCATATTTAAGGAGATATAGGCAAAAGAAGTTTTTCATATAAAAATTTCAATTTTTTTAGGTTTTGGGTGGATTTTTCAATTTTTTGGGGGTGGTCACGAATTAAAGTCCTTTTCGCTCTAGGACGCATATTTAAGGAGATATGGGCAAAAGAAGTTTTTCATATAAAAATTTTAATTTTTTTAGGTTTTGGGTGAATTTTTCAATTTTTTGAGGGTGGTCACGAATTAAAGTCCTTTTCGCTCTAGGACGCATATTTAAGGAGATATGGGCAAAAGAAGCTTTTAATATAAAAATTTTAATTTTTTTAGGTTTTGGGTGGATTTTTCAATTTTTTGGGGGTGGTCACGAATTAAAGTCCTTTTCGCTCTAGGACGCATATTTAAGGAGATATGGGCAAAAGAAGTTTTTCATATAAAAATTTCAATTTTTTTAGGTTTTGAGTGGATTTTTCAATTTTTTGGGGGTGGTCACGAATTAAAGTCCTTTTCGCTCTAGGACGCTTAGTTTAGGAGATATGGGCAAAAGAAGTTTTTCATATAAAAATTTCAATTTTTTTAGGTTTTGGGTGGATTTTTAAATTTTTTGGGTGTGGTCACGAATTAAAGTCCTTTTCGCTCTAGGACGCATATTTAAGGAGATATGGGCAAAAGAAGTTTTTCATATAAAAATTTCAATTTTTTTAGGTTTTGGGTGGATTTTTAAATTTTTTGGGGGTGGTCACGAATTAAAGTCCTTTTCGCTCTAGGACGCATATTTAAGGAGATATGGGCAAAAGAAGTGTTTCATATAAAAATTTTAATTTTTTTTTTTTTTGGTTTTGGGTGGATTTTTCAATTTTATGGGGGTGGTCACGAATTAAAGTCTTTTCGCTCTAGGATGCATATTTAAGGAGATATGGGCAAAAGAAGTTTTTCATATAAAAATTTTAATTTTTTTATGTTTTGGGTGGATTTTTCAATTTTTTGAGGGTGGTCACGAATTAAAGTCCTTTTCGCTCTAGGACGCATATTTAAGGAGATATGGGCAAAAGAAGTTTTTCATATAAAAATTTCAATTTTTTTAGGTTCTTTGAGGGTGGTCACAAATTAAAGTCTTTTTCGCTCTAGGACGCATATTTAAGGAGATATGTGCAAAAGAAGTTTTTCATATAAAAATTTAAATTTTTTAGGTTTTGGGTGGATTTTTCAATATTTTGGGGGTGGTCACGAATTAAAGTCCTTTTCGCTCTAGGACGCATATTTAAGGAGATATGACCAAAAGAAGTTTTTCATATAAAAATTTCAATTTTTTTAGGGTTTGAGTGGATTTTTCAATTTTTTGGGGGTGGTCACGAATTAAAGCCCTTTTCGCTCTAGGACGCATATTTAAGGAGATATGGGCAAAAGAAGTGTTTCATATAAAAATTTTAATTTTTTTTTTTTTTGGTTTTGGGTGGATTTTTCAATTTTATGGGGGTGGTCACGAATTAAAGTCTTTTCGCTCTAGGATGCATATTTAAGGAGATATGGGCAAAAGAAGTTTTTCATATAAAAATTTTAATTTTTTTATGTTTTGGGTGGATTTTTCAATTTTTTGAGGGTGGTCACGAATTAAAGTCCTTTTCGCTCTAGGACGCATATTTAAGGAGATATGGGCAAAAGAAGTTTTTCATATAAAAATTTCAATTTTTTTAGGTTCTTTGAGGGTGGTCACAAATTAAAGTCTTTTTCGCTCTAGGACGCATATTTAAGGAGATATGTGCAAAAGAAGTTTTTCATATAAAAATTTAAATTTTTTAGGTTTTGGGTGGATTTTTCAATATTTTGGGGGTGGTCACGAATTAAAGTCCTTTTCGCTCTAGGACGCATATTTAAGGAGATATGACCAAAAGAAGTTTTTCATATAAAAATTTCAATTTTTTTAGGGTTTGAGTGGATTTTTCAATTTTTTGGGGGTGGTCACGAATTAAAGCCCTTTTCGCTCTAGGACGCGTATTTAAGGAGATATGGGCAAAAGAAGTTTTTCATATAAAAATTTCAATTTTTTTAGGTTTTGGGTGGATTTTTCAATTTTTTGGGTGTGGTCACGAATTAAAGTCCTTTTCGCTCTAGGACGCATATTTAAGGAGATATAGGCAAAAGAAGTTTTTCATATAAAAATTTCAATTTTTTTAGGTTTTGGGTGGATTTTTCAATTTTTTGGGGGTGGTCACGAATTAAAGTCCTTTTCGCTCTAGGACGCATATTTAAGGAGATATGGGCAAAAGAAGTTTTTCATATAAAAATTTTAATTTTTTTAGGTTTTGGGTGAATTTTTCAATTTTTTGAGGGTGGTCACGAATTAAAGTCCTTTTCGCTCTAGGACGCATATTTAAGGAGATATGGGCAAAAGAAGCTTTTAATATAAAAATTTTAATTTTTTTAGGTTTTGGGTGGATTTTTCAATTTTTTGGGGGTGGTCACGAATTAAAGTCCTTTTCGCTCTAGGACGCATATTTAAGGAGATATGGGCAAAAGAAGTTTTTCATATAAAAATTTTAATTTTTTTTTTGGTTTTGGGTGGATTTTTCATTTTTTTGAGGGTGGTCACGAATTAAAGTCCTTTTCGCTCTAAGACGCATATTTAAGGAGATATGGGCAAAAGAAGTTTTTCATATAAAAATTTCAATTTTTTTAGGTTTTGGGTGGATTTTTAAATTTTTTGGGGGTGGTCACGAATTAAAGTCCTTTTCGCTCTAGGACGCATATTTAAGGAGATATGGGCAAAAGAAGTTTTTCATATAAAAATTTAAATTTTTTTAGGTTTTGGGTGGATTTTTCAATTTTTTGAGGGTGGTCACGAATTAAAGCCCTTTTCGCTCTAGGACGCATATTTAAGGAGATATGTGCAAAATAAGTTTTTCATATAAAAATTTAAAACTTTTTAGGTTTTGGGTGGATTTTTCAATATTTTGGGGGTGGTCACGAATTAAAGTCCTTTTCGCTCTAGGACGCATATTTAAGGAGATATGAGCAAAAGAAGTTTTTCATATAAAAATTTCAATTTTTTTAGGGTTTGAGTGGATTTTTCAATTTTTTGGGGGTGGTCACGAATTAAAGCCCTTTTCGCTCTAGGACGCATATTTAAGGAGATATGGGCAAAAGAAGTTTTTTATATAAAAATTTCAATTTTTTTAGGTTTTGGGTGGATTTTTCAATTTTTTGGGTGTGGTCACGAATTAAAGTCCTTTTCGCTCTAGGACGCATATTTAAGGAGATATGGGCAAAATAAGTTTTTCATATAAAAATTTCAATTTTTTAGGTTTTGGGTGGATTTTTAAATTTTTTGGGGGTGGTCACGAATTAAAGTCCTTTTCGCTCTAGGACGCATATTTAAGGAGATATGGGCAAAAGAAGTTTTTCATATAAAAATTTTAATTTTTTTTTTTGGTTTTGGGTGGATTTTTCAATTTTTTGAGGGTGGTCACGAATTAAAGTCCTTTTCGCTCTAGGACGCATATTTAAGGAGATATGGGCAAAAGAAGTTTTTCATATAAAAATTTAAATTTTTTATGTTTTGGCTGGATTTTTCAATTTTTTGGGGGTGGTCACAAATTAAAGTCCTTTTCGCTCTAGGACGCATATTTAAGGAGATATGTGCAAAAGAAGTTTTTCATATAAAAATTTCAATTTTTTTAGGTTTTGGGTGGATTTTTCAATTTTTTGGGGATGGTCATGAATTAAAGTCCTTTTCGCTCTAGGACGCATATTTAAGGAGATATGGGCAAAAGAAGTTTTTCATATAAAAATTTCAAATTTTTTAGGTTTTGGGTGGATTTTTCAATTTTATGGGGGTGGTCACGAATTAAAGTCTTTTCGCTCTAGGACGCATATTTAAGGAGATATGGGCAAAAGAAGTTTTTCATATAAAAATTTCAATTTTTTTAGGTTTTGGGTGGATTTTTCAATTTTTTGGGGGTGGTCACAAATTAAAGTCCTTTTCGCTCTAGGACGCATATTTAAGGAGATATGTGCAAAAGAAGTTTTTCATATAAAAATTTCAATTTTTTTAGGTTTTGGGTGGATTTTTCAATTTTTTGGGGATGGTCATGAATTAAAGTCCTTTTCGCTCTAGGACGCATATTTAAGGAGATATGGGCAAAAGAAATTTTTCATATAAAAATTTCAATTTTTTTAGGTTTTGGGTGGATTTTTCAATTTTTTGGGGGTGGTCACAAATTAAAGTCCTTTTCGCTCTAGGACGCATATTTAAGGAGATATGTGCAAAAGAAGTTTTTCATATAAAAATTTCAATTTTTTTAGGTTTTGGGTGGATTTTTCAATTTTTTGGGGATGGTCATGAATTAAAGTCCTTTTCGCTCTAGGACGCATATTTAAGGAGATATGGGCAAAAGAAGTTTTTCATATAAAAATTTCAAATTTTTTAGGTTTTGGGTGGATTTTTCAATTTTATGGGGGTGGTCACGAATTAAAGTCTTTTCGCTCTAGGACGCGTATTTAAGGAGATATGGGCAAAAGAAGTTTTTCATATAAAAATTTTAATTTTTTTATGTTTTGGGTGGATTTTTCAATTTTTTGAGGTTGGTCACGAATTAAAGTCCTTTTCGCTCTAGGACGCATATTTAAGGAGATATGGGCAAAAGAAGTTTTTCATATAAAAATTTTAAATTTTTTAGGTTTTGGGTGTATTTTTCAATTTTTTGAGGGTGGTCGCGAATTAAAGTCCTTTTCGGTCTAGGACGCATATTTAAGGAGATATGGGCAAAAGAAGTTTTTCATATAAAAATTTTAATTTTTTTAGGTTTTGGGTGAATTTTTCAATTTTTTGAGGGTGGTCACGAATTAAAGTCCTTTTCGCTCTAGGAAGCATATTTAAGGAGATATGGGCAAAAGAAGTTTTTCATATAAAAATTTAAATTTTTTTAGGTTTTGGGTGGATTTTTCAATTTTTTGGGGGTGGTCACGAATTAAAGTCATTTTCGCTCTAGGACGCATATTTAATGAGATATGGGCAAAAGAAGTTTTTCATTTAAAAAAATCAATTTTTTTAGGTTTTGGGTGGATTTTTCAATTTTTTGGGGGTGGTCACGAATTAAAGTCCTTTTCGCTCTAGGACGCATATTTAAGGAGATATGGGCAAAAGAAGTTTTTCATATAAAAATTTTAATTTTTTGATGTTTTGGGTGGATTTTGCAATTTTTTGAGGGTGGTCACGAATTAAAGTCCTTTTCGCTCTAGGACGCATATTTAATGAGATATGGGCAAACGAAGTTTTTCATATAAAAATTTCAATTTTTTAGGTTTTGGGTGGATTTTTCAATTTTTTGGGGGTAGTCACAAATTAAAGTCCTTTTCGCTCTAGGACGCATATTTAAGGAGATATGGGCAAAAGAAGTTTTTCATATAAAAATTTCAATTTTTTTAGGTTCTTTGAGGGTGGTCACAAATTAAAGTCCTTTTCGCTCTAGGACGCATATTTAAGGAGATATGTGCAAAAGAAGTTTTTCATATAAAAATTTAAATTTTCTTAGGTTTTGGGTGGATTTTTCAATATTTTGGGGGTGGTCACGAATTAAAGTCCTTTTCGCTCTAGGACGCATATTTAAGGAGATATGAGCAAAAGAAGTTTTTCATATAAAAATTTCATTTTTTTAGGGTTTGAGTGGATTTTTCAATTTTTTGGGGGTGGTCACGAATTAAAGCCCTTTTCGCTCTAGGACGCGTATTTAAGGAGATATGGGCAAAAGAAGTTTTTCATATAAAAATTTCAATTTTTTTAGGTTTTGGGTGGATTTTTCAATTTTTTGGGTGTGGTCACGAATTAAAGTCCTTTTCGCTCTAGGACGCATATTTAAGGAGATATAGGCAAAAGAAGTTTTCCATATAAAAATTTCAATTTTTTTAGGTTTTGGGTGGATTTTTCAATTTTTTGGGTGGATTTTTCATGAATTAAAGTCCTTTTCGCTCTAGGACGCATTTTTAAGGAGATATGGGCAAAAGAAGTTTTTCATATAAAAATTTCAATTTTTTTAGGTTTTGGGTGGATTTTTCAATTTTTTGGGGGTGGTCACGAATTAAAGTCCTTTTCGCTCTAGGACGCATATTTAAGGAGATATGGGCAAAAGAAGTTTTTCATATAAAAATGTAAATTTTTTTAGGTTTTGGGTGGATTTTTCAATTTTTTGGGTGTGGTCACGAATTAAAGTCCTTTTCGCTCTAGGACGCATATTTAAGGAGATATGGGCAAAAGAAGTTTTTCATATAAAAATTTCAATTTTTTTAGGTTTTGGGTGGATTTTTAAATTTTTTGGGGGTGGTCACGAATTAAAGTCCTTTTCGCTCTAGGACGCATATTTAAGGAGATATGGGCAAAAGAAGTTTTTCATATAAAAATTTTAATTTTTTTTTTTGGTTTTGGGTGGATTTTTCAATATTTTGAGGGTGGTCACGAATTAAAGTCCTTTTCGCTCTAGGACGCATATTTAAGGAGATATGGGCAAAAGAAGTTTTTCATATAAAAATTTAAATTTTTTTATGTTTTGGCTGGATTTTTCAATTTTTTGGGTGTGGTCACGAATTAAAGTACTTTTCGCTCTAGGACGCATATTTAAGGAGATATGGGCAAAAGAAGTTTTTCATATAAAAATTTCAATTTTTTTAGGTTTTGGGTGGATTTTTCAATTTTTTGGGGGTGGTCACAAATTAAAGTCCTTTTCGCTCTAGGACGCATATTTAAGGAGATATGTGCAAAAGAAGTTTTTCATATAAAAATTTCAATTTTTTTAGGTTTTGGGTGGATTTTTCAATTTTTTGGGGGTGGTCATGAATTAAAGTCCTTTTCGCTCTAGGACGCATATTTAAGGAGATATGGGCAAAAGAAGTTTTTCATATAAAAATTTCAATTTTTTTAGGTTTTGGGTGGATTTTTAAATTTTTTGGGGGTGGTCACGAATTAAAGTCTTTTCGCTCTAGGATGCATATTTAAGGAGATATGGGCAAAAGAAGTTTTTCATATAAAAATTTTAATTTTTTTATGTTTTGGGTGGATTTTTCAATTTTTTGAGGGTGGTCACGAATTAAAGTCCTTTTCGCTCTAGGACGCATATTTAAGGAGATATGGGCAAAAGAAGTTTTTCATATAAAAATTTCAATTTTTTTAGGTTCTTTGAGGGTGGTCACAAATTAAAGTCCTTTTCGCTCTAGGACGCATATTTAAGGAGATATGTGCAAAAGAAGTTTTTCATATAAAAATTTAAATTTTTTAGGTTTTGGGTGGATTTTTCAATATTTTGGGGGTGGTCACGAATTAAAGTCCTTTTCGCTCTAGGACGCATATTTAAGGAGATATGACCAAAAGAAGTTTTTCATATAAAAATTTCAATTTTTTTAGGGTTTGAGTGGATTTTTCAATTTTTTGGGTGTGGTCACGAATTAAAGTCCTTTTCGCTCTAGGACGCATATTTAAGGAGATATAGGCAAAAGAAGTTTTTCATATAAAAATTTCATTTTTTTTAGGTTTTGGGTGGATTTTTCAATTTTTTGGGGGTGGTCACGAATTAAAGTCCTTTTCGCTCTAGGACGCATATTTAAGGAGATATGGGCAAAAGAAGTTTTTCATATAAATTTTTAATTTTTTTAGGTTTTGGGTGAATTTTTCAATTTTTTGAGGGTGGTCACGAATTAAAGTCCTTTTCGCTCTAGGACGCATATTTAAGGAGATATGGGCAAAAGAAGCTTTTCATATAAAAATTTTAATTTTTTTAGGTTTTGGGTGGATTTTTCAATTTTTTGAGGGTGGTCACGAATTAAAGTCCTTTTCGCTCTAGGACGCATATTTAAGGAGATGTGGGCAAAAGAATTTTTTCATATAAAAATTTCAATTTTTTAGGTTTTGGGTGGATTTTTCAATTTTTTGGGGGTGGTCACGAATTAAAGTCCTTTTCGCTCTAGGACGCATATTTAAGGAGATATGGGCAAAAGAAGTTTTTCATATAAAAATTTTAATTTTTTTAGGTTTTGAGTGGATTTTTCAATTTTTTGAGGGTGGTCACGAATTAAAGTCCTTTTCGCTCTAGGACGCATATTTAAGGAGATATGGGCAAAAGAAGTTTTTCATATAAAAATTTCAATTTTTTTAGGTTTTGAGTGGATTTTTCAATTTTTTGGGGGTGGTCACGAATTAAAGTCCTTTTCGCTCTAGGACGCTTAGTTTAGGAGATATGGGCAAAAGAAGTTTTTCATATAAAAATTTCAATTTTTTTAAGTTTTGGGTGGATTTTTAAATTTTTTGGGTGTGGTCACGAATTAAAGTCCTTTTCGCTCTAGGACGCTTAGTTTAGGAGTTATGGGCAAAAGAAGTTTTTAATATAAAAATTTAATTTTTTTTTGGATTTTTCAATTTTTTGGGTTTGGGTCACGAATTAAAGTCCTTTTCGCTCTAGGACGCATATTTAAGGAGATATGGGCAAAAGAAGTTTTTCATATAAAAATTTAAATTTTTTTAGGTTTTGGGTGGATTTTTCAATTTTTTGAGGGTGGTCACGAATTAAAGTCCTTTTCGCTCTAGGACGGAGATATGGGCAAAAGAAGTTTTTCATATAAAAATTTCAATTTTTTTAGGTTTTGGGTGGATTTTTAAATTTTATGGGGTTGGTCACGAATTCAAGTCCTTTTCGCTCTAGGACGCATATTTGGAGATATGGGCAAAAGAAGTTTTTCATATAAAAATTTTAATTTTTTTAGGTTTTGGGTGGATTTTTCAATTTTTTGGGTGTGGTCACGAATTAAAGTCCTTTTCGCTCTAGGACGCATATTTAAGGAGATATGGGCAAAAAAAGTTTTTCATATAAAAATTTCAATTTTTTAGGTTTTGGATGGATTTTTCAATTTTTTGGGGGTGGTCACGAATTAAAGTCCTTTTCGCTCTAGAACGCATAAGGAGATATGGGCAAAAGAAGTTTTTCATATAAAAATTTAAATTTTTTAGATTTTTAGTGGATTTTTTAATTTTTGGGGGTGGTCACGAATTAAAGTCCTTTTCGCTCTAGGACGCTTAGTTTAGGAGATATGGGCAAAAGAAGTTTTTCATATAAAAATTTAAATTTTTTTAGGTTTTGGGTGGATTTTTCAATTTTTTTGGGTGTGTTCACGAATTAAAGTCCTTTTCGCTCTAGGACGCTTAGTTTAGGAGATATGGGCACAAGAAGTTTTTCATATAAAAATTTAATTTTTTTAGGTTTTGGGTGGATTTTTCAATTTTTTGGGGGTGGTCACGAATTAAAGTCCTTTTCGCTCTAGAACGCATAAGGAGATATGGGCAAAAGAAGTTTTTCATATAAAAATTTAAATTTTTTAGATTTTTAGTGGATTTTTTAATTTTTGGGGGTCGTCACGAATTAAAGTCCTTTTCGCTCTAGGACGCTTAGTTTAGGAGATATGGGCAAAAGAAGTTTTTCATATAAAAATTTAAATTTTTTTAGGTTTTGGGTGGATTTTTAAATTTTATGGGTGTGGTCACGAATTAAAGTCCTTTTCGCTCTAGGACGCTTAGTTTAGGAGTTATGGGCAAAAGAAGTTTTTAATATAAAAATTTAATTTTTTTTTGGATTTTTCAATTTTTTGGGTTTGGTCACGAATTAAAGTCCTTTTCGCTCTAGGACGCATATTTAAGGAGATATGGGCAAAAGAAGTTTTTCATATAAAAATTTAAATTTTTTTAGGTTTTGGGTGGATTTTTCAATTTTTTGAGGGTGGTCACGAATTAAAGTCCTTTTCGCTCTAGGACGGAGATATGGGCAAAAGAAGTTTTTCATATAAAAATTTCAATTTTTTTAGGTTTTGGGTGGATTTTTAAATTTTATGGGGTTGGTCACGAATTCAAGTCCTTTTCGCTCTAGGACGCATATTTAAGGAGATATGGGCAAAAGAAGTTTTTCATATAAAAATTTTAATTTTTTTAGGTTTTGGGTGGATTTTTCAATTTTTTGGGTGTGGTCACGAATTAAAGTCCTTTTCGCTCTAGGACGCATATTTAAGGAGATATGGGCAAAAAAAGTTTTTCATATAAAAATTTCAATTTTTTAGGTTTTGGATGGATTTTTCAATTTTTTGGGGGTGGTCACGAATTAAAGTCCTTTTCGCTCTAGAACGCATAAGGAGATATGGGCAAAAGAAGTTTTTCATATAAAAATTTAAATTTTTTAGATTTTTAGTGGATTTTTTAATTTTTGGGGGTGGTCACGAATTAAAGTCCTTTCGCTCTAGGACGCTTAGTTTAGGAGATATGGGCAAAAGAAGTTTTTCATATAAAAATTTAAATTTTTTTAGGTTTTGGGTGGATTTTTCAATTTTTTTGGGTGTGTTCACGAATTAAAGTCCTTTTCGCTCTAGGACGCTTAGTTTAGGAGATATGGGCACAAGAAGTTTTTCATATAAAAATTTAATTTTTTTAGGTTTTGGGTGGATTTTTCAATTTTTTGGGGGTGGTCACAAATTAAAGTCCTTTTCGCTCTAGGACGCATATTTAAGGAGATATGGGCAAAAGAAGTTTTTCATATAAAAATTTAAATTTTTTTATGTTTTGGCTGGATTTTTCAATTTTTTGGGTGTGGTCACGAATTAAAGTACTTTTCGCTCTAGGACGCATATTTAAGGAGATATGGGCAAAAGAAGTTTTTCATATAAAAATTTCAATTTTTTTAGGTTTTGGGTGGATTTTTCAATTTTTTGGGGGTGGTCACAAATTAAAGTCCTTTTCGCTCTAGGACGCATATTTAAGGAGATATGTGCAAAAGAAGTTTTTCATATAAAAATTTCAATTTTTTTAGGTTTTGGGAGGATTTTTCAATTTTTTGGGGGTGGTCATGAATTAAAGTCCTTTTCGCTCTAGGACGCATATTTAAGGAGATATGGGCAAAAGAAGTTTTTCATATAAAAATTTCAATTTTTTTAGGTTTTGGGTGGATTTTTCAATTTTATGGGGGTGGTCACGAATTAAAGTCTTTTCGCTCTAGGATGCATATTTAAGGAGATATGGGCAAAAGAAGTTTTTCATATAAAAATTTTAATTTTTTTATGTTTTGGGTGGATTTTTCAATTTTTTGAGGGTGGTCACGAATTAAAGTCCTTTTCGCTCTAGGACGCATATTTAAGGAGATATGGGCAAAAGAAGTTTTTCATATAAAAATTTCAATTTTTTTAGGTTCTTTGAGGGTGGTCACAAATTAAAGTCCTTTCGCTCTAGGACGCATATTTAAGGAGATATGTGCAAAAGAAGTTTTTCATATAAAAATTTAAATTTTTTAGGTTTTGGGTGGATTTTTCAATATTTTGGGCGTGGTCACTAATTAAAGTCCTTTTCGTTCTAGGACGCATATTTAAGGAGATATGAGCAAAAGAAGTTTTTCATATAAAAATTTCAATTTTTTTAGGGTTTGAGTGGATTTTTCAATTTTTTGGGGGTGGTCACGAATTAAAGCCCTTTTCGCTCTAGGACGCGTATTTAAGGAGATATGGGCAAAAGAAGTTTTTCATATAAAAATTTCAATTTTTTTAGGTTTTGGGTGGATTTTTCAATTTTTTGGGTGTGGTCACGAATTAAAGTCCTTTTCGCTCTAGGACGCATATTTAAGGAGATATAGGCAAAAGAAGTTTTTCATATAAAAATTTCAATTTTTTTAGGTTTTGGGTGGATTTTTCAATTTTTTGGGGGTGGTCACGAATTAAAGTCCTTTTCGCTCTAGGACGCATATTTAAGGAGATATGGGCAAAAGAAGTTTTTCATATAAAAATTTCAATTTTTTTAGGTTTTGGGTGGATTTTTCAATTTTATGGGGGTGGTCACGAATTAAAGTCCTTTTCGCTCTAGGACGCATATTTAAGGAGATATGGGCAAAAGAAGTTTTTCATATATAAATTTTAATTTTTTTAGGTTTTGGGTGAATTTTCCAATTTTTTGAGGGTGGTCACGAATTAAAGTCCTTTTCGCTCTAGGACGCATATTTAAGGAGATATGGGCAAAAGAAGCTTTTCATATAAAAATTTCAATTTTTTTAGGTTTTGGGTGGATTTTTCAATTTTTTGAGGGTGGTCACGAATTAAAGTCCTTTTCGCTCTAGGACGCATATTTAAGGAGATATGGGCAAAAGAAGTTTTTCATATAAAAATTTAAATTTTTTTAGGTTTTGGGTGGATTTTTCAATTTTTTGGGGGTGGTCACGAATTAAAGTCCTTTTCGCTCTAGGACGCTTAGTTTAGGAGATATGGGCAAAAGAAGTTTTTCATATAAAAATTTCAATTTTTTTAGGTTTTGGGTGGATTTTTAAATTTTTTGGGTGTGGTCACGAATTAAAGTCCTTTTCGCTCTAGGACGCTTAGTTTAGGAGTTATGGGCAAAAGAAGTTTTTAATATAAAAATTTAATTTTTTTTTGGATTTTTCAATTTTTTGGGTTTGGTCACGAATTAAAGTCCTTTTCGCTCTAGGACGCATATTTAAGGAGATATGGGCAAAAGAAGTTTTTCATATAAAAATTTAAATTTTTTTAGGTTTTGGGTGGATTTTTCAATTTTTTGAGGGTGGTCACGAATTAAAGTCCTTTTCGCTCTAGGACGGAGATATGGGCAAAAGAAGTTTTTCATATAAAAATTTCAATTTTTTTAGGTTTTGGGTGAATTTTTAAATTTTATGGGGTTGGTCACGAATTCAAGTCCTTTTCGCTCTAGGACGCATATTTAAGGAGATATGGGCAAAAGAAGTTTTTCATATAAAAATTTTAATTTTTTTAGGTTTTGGGTGGATTTTTCAATTTTTTGGGTGTGGTCACGAATTAAAGTCCTTTTCGCTCTAGGACGCATATTTAAGGAGATATGGGCAAAAAAAGTTTTTCATATAAAAATTTCAATTTTTTAGGTTTTGGATGGATTTTTCAATTTTTTGGGGGTGGTCACGAATTAAAGTCCTTTTCGCTCTAGGACGCTTAGTTTAGGAGATATGGGCAAAAGAAGTTTTTCATATAAAAATTTAATTTTTTTAGGTTTTGGGTGGATTTTTCAATTTTTTGGGGGTGGTCACGAATTAAAGTCCTTTTCGCTCTAGGACGCATATTTAAGGAGATATGGGCAAAAGAAGTTTTTCATATAAAAATTTAAATTTTTTTAGGTTTTGGGTGAATTTTTCAATTTTTTGGGGGTGGTCACGTATTAAAGTCCTTTTCGCTCTAGGACGCATATTTAAGGAGATATGAGCAAAAGAAGTTTTTCATATAAAAATTTCAATTTTTTCAGGTTTCGGGGGATTTTTCAATTTTTTGGGGGTGGTCACGAATTAAAGTCCTTTTCGCTCTAGGACGCATATTTAATGAGATATGGGCAAAAGAAGTTTTTCATATAAAAATTTAAATTTTTTTAGGTTTTGGGTGGATTTTTAAATTTTTTGGGTGTGGTCACGAATTGAAGTCCTTTTCGCTCTAGGACGCATATTTAAGGAGATATGGGCAAAAGAAGTTTTTCATGTAAAAATTAAAATTTTTTTTTAGGTTTTGGGTGGATTTTTCAATTTTTTGGGGGCGGTCACGAATTAAAGTCCTTTTCGCTCTAGGACGCATATTTAAGGAGATGTGGGTAAAAGAAGTTTTTCATATAAAAATTTCATTTTTTTTTAGGTTTTGGGTGTATTTTTCAATTTTTTGAGGGTGGTCACAAATTAAAGTCCTTTTCGCTCTAGGACGCATATTTAAGGAGATATGTGCAAAAGAAGTTTTTCATATAAAAATTTAAATTTTTTTAGGTTTCGGGTGTATTTATAAATTTTTTGGGGTGGTCACGAATTAATGTCCTTTTCGCTCTAGGACGCATATTTAAGGAGATATGGGCAAAAGAAGTTGTTCATATAAAAATTTAAATTTTTTTAGGTTTTGGGTGAATTTTTCAATTTTTTGAGGGTGGTCACGAATTAAAGTCCTTTTCGCTCTAGAACGCTTAGTTTAGGAGATATGGGCAAAAGAAGTTTTTCATATAAAAATTTCAATTTTTTTAGGTTTTGGGTGGATTTTTCAATTTTTGGGGGTGGTTACGAATTAAAGTCCTTTTCGCTCTAGGACGCTTAGTTTAGGAGATATGGGCAAAAGAAGTTTTTCATATAAAAATTTCAATTTTTTTAGGTTTTGGACGCATATTTAAGGAGATATGGGCAAAAGAAGTTTTTCATATAAAAATTTTAATTTTTTTAGGTTTTGGGTGGATTTTTCAATTTTTCGGGGGCGGTCACGAATTAAAGTCCTTTTCGCTCTAGGACGCATATTTATGGAGATGTGGGCAAAAGAAGTTTTTCATATAAAAATTTCAATTTTTTTAGGTTTTGGGTGTATTTTTCAATTTTTTGAGGGTGGTCACAAATTAAAGTCCTTTTCGCTCTAGGACGCATATTTAAGGAGATATGTGCAAAAGAAGTTTTTCATATAAAAATTTAAATTTTTTTAGGTTTCGGGTGTATTTATAAATTTTTTGGGGTGGTCACGAATTAATGTCCTTTTCGCTCTAGAACGCATATTTAAGGAGATATGGGCAAAAGAAATTTTTCATATAAAAATTTAAATTTTTTAGGTTTTTGGTGGATTTTTCAATTTTTGGGGGTGGTCACGAATTAAAGTCCATTTCGATCTAGGACGCTTAGTTTAGGAGATATGAGCAAAAGAAGTTTTTCATATAAAAATTTATTTTTTTTAGGTTTTGAGTGGAATTTTCAATTTTTTGGGGGTGGTCACGAATTCAAGTCCTTTTCGCTCTAAGGAGATATGGGCAAAAGAAGTTTTTCATATAAAAATTTCAATTTTTTTAGGTTTTGGGTGGATTTTTCAATTTTTTGGGTGTGGTCACGAATTAAAGTCCTTTTCGCTCTAGGACGCATATTTAAGGAGATATTGGCAAAAGAAGTTTTTCATACAAAAATTTCAATTTTTTTAGGTTTTGGGTAGATTTTTAAATTTTTTGGGTGTGGTCACGAATTGAAGTCCTTTTCGCTCTAGGACGCATATTTAAGGAGATATGGGCAAAAGAAGTTTTTCATGTAAAAATTTAATTTTTTTTTAGGTTTTGGGTGGATTTTTCAATTTTTTTGGGGGTGGTCACGAATTAAAGTCCTTTTCGCTCTAGGACGCATATTTAAGGAGATGTGGGCAAAAGAAGTTTTTCATATAAAAATTTCAATTTTTTTAGGTTTTGGGTGGATTTTTCAATTTTTTGGGGGTGGTCACGAATTAAAGTCCTTTTCGCTCTAGGACGCATATTTAAGGAGATGTGGGCAAAAGAAGTTTTTCATATAAAAATTTCAATTTTTTTAGGTTTTGGGTGTATTTTTCAATTTTTTGAGGGTGGTCACAAATTAAAGTCCTTTTCGCTCTAGGACGCATATTTAAGGAGATATGTGCAAAAGAAGTTTTTCATATAAAAATTTAAATTTTTTTAGGTTTCGGGTGTATTTATAAATTTTTTGGGGTGGTCACGAATTAATGTCCTTTTCGCTCTAGAACGCATATTTAAGGAGATATGGGCAAAAGAAGTTTTTCATATAAAAATTTAAATTTTTTAGGTTTTTGGTGGATTTTTCAATTTTTGGGGGTGGTCACGAATTAAAGTCCTTTTCGATCTAGGACGCTTAGTTTAGGAGATATGAGCAAAAGAAGTTTTTCATATAAAAATTTAAATTTTTTTAGGTTTTGAGTGGATTTTTCAATTTTTTGGGGGTGGTCACGAATTCAAGTCCTTTTCGCTCTAGGACGCATATTTAAGGAGATATGGGCAAAAGAAGTTTTTCATATAAAAATTTTAATTTTTTTAGGTTTTGGGTGGATTTTTAAATTTTATGGGGTTGGTCACGAATTCAAGTCCTTTTCGTTCTAGGACGCATATTTAAGGAGATGTGGGCAAAAGAAGTTTTTCATATAAAAATTTTAATTTTTTTAGGTTTTGGGTGGATTTTTAAATTTTTTGGGGGTGGTCACGAATTAAAGTCCTTTTCGCTCTAGGACGCATATTTAAGGAGATATGGGCAAAAGAAGTTTTTCATATAAAAATTTAAATTTTTTTAGGTTTTGGGTGGATTTGTAATTTTTTTGGGTGTGGTCACGAATTAAAGTCCTTTTCGCTCTAGGACGCATATTTAAGGATATATGCGCAAAAGAAGTTTTTCATATAAAAATTTAAATTTTTTTAGGTTTTTGGTGGATTTTTCAATTTTTTGGGTGTGGTCACGAATTAAAGTCCTTTTCGCTCTAGGACGCATATTTAAGGAGATATGGGCAAAAGAAGTTTTTCATATAAAAATTTCAATTTTTTTAGGTTTTGGGTGGATTTTTCAATTTTTTGGGTGTGGTCACAAATTAAAGTCCTTTTCGCTCTAGGACGCATATTTAAGGAGATATGTGCAAAAGAAGTTTTTCATATAAAAATTTAAATTTTTTTAGGTTTCGGGTGTATTTATAAATTTTTTGGGGTGGTCACGAATTAATGTCCTTTTCGCTTTAGAACGCATATTTAAGGAGATATGGGCAAAAAAAGTTTTTCATATAAAAATTTAAATTTTTTAGGTTTTTGGTGGATTTTTCAATTTTTGGGGGTGGTCACGAATTAAAGTCCTTTTCGATCTAGGACGCTTAGTTTAGGAGATATGAGTAAAAGAAGTTTTTCATATAAAAATTTAAATTTTTTTAGGTTTTGAGTGGATTTTTCAATTTTTTGGGGGTGGTCACGAATTCAAGTCCTTTTCGCTCTAGGACGCATATTTAAGGAGATATGGGCAAAAGAAGTTTTTCATATAAAAATTTTAATTTTTTTAGGTTTTGGGTGGATTTTTAAATATTATGGGGTTGGTCACGAAATCAAGTCCTTTTCGCTCTAGGACGCATATTTAAGGAGGTATGGGCAAAAGAAGTTTTTCATATAAAAATTTTAATTTTTTTAGGTTTTGGGTGGATTTTTAAATTTTTTTGGTGTGGTCACGAATTAAAGTCCTTTTCGCTCTAGGACGCATATTTAAGGAGATATGGGCAAAAGAAGTTTTTCATATAAAAATTTAAATTTTTTTAGGTTTTGGGTGGATTTTTCAATTTTTTGAGGGTGGTCACGAATTAAAGTCCTTTTCGCTCTAGGACGGAGATATGGGCAAAAGAAGTTTTTCATATAAAAATTTCAATTTTTTTAGGTTTTGGGTGAATTTTTAAATTTTATGGGGTTGGTCACGAATTCAAGTCCTTTTCGCTCTAGGACGCATATTTAAGGAGATATGGGCAAAAGAAGTTTTTCATATAAAAATTTTAATTTTTTTAGGTTTTGGGTGGATTTTTCAATTTTTTGGGTGTGGTCACGAATTAAAGTCCTTTTCGCTCTAGGACGCATATTTAAGGAGATATGGGCAAAAAAAGTTTTTCATATAAAAATTTCAATTTTTTAGGTTTTGGATGGATTTTTCAATTTTTTGGGGGTGGTCACGAATTAAAGTCCTTTTCGCTCTAGGACGCTTAGTTTAGGAGATATGGGCAAAAGAAGTTTTTCATATAAAAATTTAATTTTTTTAGGTTTTGGGTGGATTTTTCAATTTTTTGGGGGTGGTCACGAATTAAAGTCCTTTTCGCTCTAGGACGCATATTTAAGGAGATATGGGCAAAAGAAGTTTTTCATATAAAAATTTAAATTTTTTTAGGTTTTGGGTGAATTTTTCAATTTTTTGGGGGTGGTCACGTATTAAAGTCCTTTTCGCTCTAGGACGCATATTTAAGGAGATATGAGCAAAAGAAGTTTTTCATATAAAAATTTCAATTTTTTCAGGTTTCGGGGGGATTTTTCAATTTTTTGGGGGTGGTCACGAATTAAAGTCCTTTTCGCTCTAGGACGCATATTTAATGAGATATGGGCAAAAGAAGTTTTTCATATAAAAATTTAAATTTTTTTAGGTTTTGGGTGGATTTGTAATTTTTTTGGGTGTGGTCACGAATTAAAGTCCTTTTCGCTCTAGGACGCAATTTTAAGGATATATGCGCAAAAGAAGTTTTTCATATAAAAATTTAAATTTTTTTAGGTTTTGGGTGGATTTTTAAATTTTTTGGGTGTGGTCACGAATTGAAGTCCTTTTCGCTCTAGGGCGCATATTTAAGGAGATATGGGCAAAAGAAGTTTTTCATGTAAAAATTAAATTTTTTTTTTAGGTTTTGGGTGGATTTTTCAATTTTTTGGGGGCGGTCACGAATTAAAGTCCTTTTCGCTCTGGGACGCATATTTAAGGAGATGTGGGTAAAAGAAGTTTTTCATATAAAAATTTCATTTTTTTTTAGGTTTTGGGTGTATTTTTCAATTTTTTGAGGGTGGTCACAAATTAAAGTCCTTTTCGCTCTAGGACGCATATTTAAGGAGATATGTGCAAAAGAAGTTTTTCATATAAAAATTTAAATTTTTTTAGGTTTCGGGTGTATTTATAAATTTTTTGGGGTGGTCACGAATTAATGTCCTTTTCGCTCTAGGACGCATATTTAAGGAGATATGGGCAAAAGAAGTTTTTCATATAAAAATTTAATTTTTTTTAGGTTTTGGGTGAATTTTTCAATTTTTTGAGGGTGGTCACGAATTAAAGTCCTTTTCGCTCTAGGACGCTTAGTTTAGGAGATATGGGCAAAAGAAGTTTTTCATATAAAAATTTCAATTTTTTTAGGTTTTGGGTGGATTTTTCAATTTTTTGGGGGTGGTTACGAATTAAAGTCCTTTTCGCTCTAGGACGCATATTTAAGGAGATATGGGCAAAAGAAGTTTTTCATATAAAAATTTCAATTTTTTTAGGTTTTGAGTGGATTTTTCAATTTTTTGGGGGTGGTCACGAATTAAAATCCTTTTCGCTCTAGGACGCTTAGTTTAGGAGATATGGGCAAAAGAAGTTTTTCATATAAAAATTTCAATTTTTTTAGGTTTTGGACGCATATTTAAGGAGATATGGGCAAAAGAAGTTTTTCATATAAAAATTTTAATTTTTTTAGGTTTTGGGTGGATTTTTCAATTTTTCGGGGGCGGTCACGAATTAAAGTCCTTTTCGCTCTAGGACGCATATTTATGGAGATGTGGGCAAAAGAAGTTTTTCATATAAAAATTTCAATTTTTTTAGGTTTTGGGTGTATTTTTCAATTTTTTGAGGGTGGTCACAAATTAAAGTCCTTTTCGCTCTAGGACGCATATTTAAGGAGATATGTGCAAAAGAAGTTTTTCATATAAAAATTTAAATTTTTTTAGGTTTCGGGTGTATTTATAAATTTTTTGGGGTGGTCACGAATTAATGTCCTTTTCGCTCTAGAACGCATATTTAAGGAGATATGGGCAAAAGAAGTTTTTCATATAAAAATTTAAATTTTTTAGGTTTTTGGTGGATTTTTCAATTTTTGGGGGTGGTCACGAATTAAAGTCCTTTTCGATCTAGGACGCTTAGTTTAGGAGATATGAGCAAAAGACGTTTTTCATATAAAAATTTAAATTTTTTTAGGTTTTGGGTGGATTTTTCAATTTTTTGGGTGTGGTCACGAATTGAAGTCCTTTTCGCTCTAGGACGCATATTTAAGGATATATGCGCAAAAGACGTTTTTCATATAAAAATTTAAATTTTTTTAGGTTTTGGGTGGATTTTTCAATTTTTTGGGGTTGGTCACGAATTCAAGTCCTTTTCGCTCTAGAACGCATATTTAAGGAGATATGGGCAAAAGAAGTTTTTCATATAAAAATTTAAATTTTTTAGGTTTTTGGTGGATTTTTCAATTTTTGGGGGTGGTCACGAATTAAAGTCCTTTTCGATCTAGGACGCTTAGTTTAGGAGATATGAGCAAAAGAAGTTTTTCATATAAAAATTTAATTTTTTTTTTTAAGTTTTGAGTGGATTTGTCAATTTTTTGGGGGTGGTCACGAATTCAAGTCCTTTTCGCTCTAGGACGCATATTTAAGGAGATATGGGCAAAAGAAGTTTTTCATATAAAAATTTTAATTTTTTTAGGTTTTGGGTGGATTTTTAAATTTTATGGGGTTGGTCACGAATTCAAGTCCTTTTCGCTCTAGAACGCATATTTAAGGAGATATGGGCAAAAGAAGTTTTTCATATAAAAATTTTAATTTTTTTAGGTTTTGGGTGGATTTTTAAATTTTTTGGGGGTGGTCACGAATTAAAGTCCTTTTCGCTGTAGGACGCATATTTAAGGAGATATGGGCAAAAGAAGTTTTTCATATAAAAATTTAAATTTTTTTAGGTTTTGGGTGGATTTGTAATTTTTTTGGGTGTGGTCACGAATTAAAGTCCTTTTCGCTCTAGGACGCATATTTAAGGATATATGCGCAAAAGACGTTTTTCATATAAAAATTTAAATTTTTTTAGGTTTTGGGTGGATTTTTCAATTTTTTGGGTGTGGTCACGAATTGAAGTCCTTTTCGCTCTAGGACGCATATTTAAGGAGATATGGGCAAAAGAAGTTTTTCATGTAAAAATTTAAATTTTTTTTTAGGTTTTGGGTGGATTTTTCAATTTTTTGGGGTGGTCACGAATTAATGTCCTTTTCGCTCTAGGACGCATATTTAAGGAGATATGGGCAAAAGAAGTTTTTCATATAAAAATTTAAATTTTTTAGGTTTTGGGTGAATTTTTCAATTTTTTGAGGGTGGTCACGAATTAAAGTCCTTTTCGCTCTAGGACGCATATTTAAGGAGATATGGGCAAAAGAAGTTTTTCATATAAAAATTAAAATTTTTTTTTTTCATGTAAAAATTTAAATTTTTTTTAGGTTTTGGGTGGATTTTTCAATTTTTTGGGGTGGTCACGAATTAATGTCCTTTTCGCTCTAGGACGCATATTTAAGGAGATATGGGCAAAAGAAGTTTTTCATATAAAAATTTCAATTTTTTTAGGTTTTGAGTGGATTTTTCAATTTTTTGGGTGTGGTCACGAATTAAAGTCCTTTTCGCTCTAGGACGCATATTTAAGGAGATATGGGCAAAAAAAGTTTTTCATATAAAAATTTCAATTTTTTAGGTTTTGGATGGATTTTTCAATTTTTTGGGGGTGGTCACGAATTAAAGTCCTTTTCGCTCTAGGACGCTTAGTTTAGGAGATATGGGCAAAAGAAGTTTTTCATATAAAAATTTAATTTTTTTAGGTTTTGGGTGGATTTTTCAATTTTTTGGGGGTGGTCACGAATTAAAGTCCTTTTCGCTCTAGGACGCATATTTAAGGAGATATGGGCAAAAGAAGTTTTTCATATAAAAATTTAAATTTTTTTAGGTTTTGGGTGAATTTTTCAATTTTTTGGGGGTGGTCACGTATTAAAGTCCTTTTCGCTCTAGGACGCATATTTAAGGAGATATGAGCAAAAGAAGTTTTTCATATAAAAATTTCAATTTTTTCAGGTTTCGGGGGGATTTTTCAATTTTTTGGGGGTGGTCACGAATTAAAGTCCTTTTCGCTCTAGGACGCATATTTAATGAGATATGGGCAAAAGAAGCTTTTCATATAAAAATTTAAATTTTTTTAGGTTTTGGGTGGATTTGTAATTTTTTTGGGTGTGGTCACGAATTAAAGTCCTTTTCGCTCTAGGACGCAATTTTAAGGATATATGCGCAAAAGAAGTTTTTCATATAAAAATTTAAATTTTTTTAGGTTTTGGGTGGATTTTTAAATTTTTTGGGTGTGGTCACGAATTGAAGTCCTTTTCGCTCTAGGGCGCATATTTAAGGAGATATGGGCAAAAGAAGTTTTTCATGTAAAAATTAAATTTTTTTTTTAGGTTTTGGGTGGATTTTTCAATTTTTTGGGGGCGGTCACGAATTAAAGTCCTTTTCGCTCTAGGAGGCATATTTAAGGAGATGTGGGTAAAAGAAGTTTTTCATATAAAAATTTCATTTTTTTTAGGTTTTGGGTGTATTTTTCAATTTTTTGAGGGTGGTCACAAATTAAAGTCCTTTTCGCTCTAGGACGCATATTTAAGGAGATATGTGCAAAAGAAGTTTTTCATATAAAAATTTAAATTTTTTTAGGTTTCGGGTGTATTTATAAATTTTTTGGGGTGGTCACGAATTAATGTCCTTTTCGCTCTAGGACGCATATTTAAGGAGATATGGGCAAAAGAAGTTTTTCATATAAAAATTTAATTTTTTTTAGGTTTTGGGTGAATTTTTCAATTTTTTGAGGGTGGTCACGAATTAAAGTCCTTTTCGCTCTAGGACGCTTAGTTTAGGAGATATGGGCAAAAGAAGTTTTTCATATAAAAATTTCAATTTTTTTAGGTTTTGGGTGGATTTTTCAATTTTTTGGGGGTGGTTACGAATTAAAGTCCTTTTCGCTCTAGGACGCATATTTAAGGAGATATGGGCAAAAGAAGTTTTTCATATAAACATTTCAATTTTTTTAGGTTTTGAGTGGATTTTTCAATTTTTTGGGGGTGGTCACGAATTAAAATCCTTTTCGCTCTAGGACGCTTAGTTTAGGAGATATGGGCAAAAGAAGTTTTTCATATAAAAATTTCAATTTTTTTAGGTTTTGGACGCATATTTAAGGAGATATGGGCAAAAGAAGTTTTTCATATAAAAATTTTAATTTTTTTAGGTTTTGGGTGGATTTTTCAATTTTTCGGGGGCGGTCACGAATTAAAGTCCTTTTCGCTCTAGGACGCATATTTATGGAGATGTGGGCAAAAGAAGTTTTTCATATAAAAATTTCAATTTTTTTAGGTTTTGGGTGTATTTTTCAATTTTTTGAGGGTGGTCACAAATTAAAGTCCTTTTCGCTCTAGGACGCATATTTAAGGAAATATGTGCAAAAGAAGTTTTTCATATAAAAATTTAAATTTTTTTAGGTTTCGGGTGTATTTATAAATTTTTTGGGGTGGTCACGAATTAATGTCCTTTTCGCTCTAGAACGCATATTTAAGGAGATATGGGCAAAAGAAGTTTTTCATATAAAAATTTAAATTTTTTAGGTTTTTGGTGGATTTTTCAATTTTTGGGGGTGGTCACGAATTAAAGTCCTTTTCGATCTAGGACGCTTAGTTTAGGAGATATGAGCAAAAGAAGTTTTTCATATAAAAATTTAATTTTTTTTTTAAGTTTTGAGTGGATTTGTCAATTTTTTGGGGGTGGTCACGAATTCAAGTCCTTTTCGCTCTAGGACGCATATTTAAGGAGATATGGGCAAAAGAAGTTTTTCATATAAAAATTTTAATTTTTTTAGGTTTTGGGTGGATTTTTAAATTTTATGGGGTTGGTCACGAATTCAAGTCCTTTTCGCTCTAGAACGCATATTTAAGGAGATATGGGCAAAAGAAGTTTTTCATATAAAAATTTTAATTTTTTTAGGTTTTGGGTGGATTTTTAAATTTTTTGGGGGTGGTCACGAATTAAAGTCCTTTTCGCTCTAGGACGCATATTTAAGGAGATATGGGCAAAAGAAGTTTTTCATATAAAAATTTAAATTTTTTTAGGTTTTGGGTGGATTTGTAATTTTTTTGGGTGTGGTCACGAATTAAAGTCCTTTTCGCTCTAGGACGCATATTTAAGGATATATGCGCAAAAGACGTTTTTCATATAAAAATTTAAATTTTTTTAGGTTTTGGGTGGATTTTTCAATTTTTTGGGTGTGGTCACGAATTGAAGTCCTTTTCGCTCTAGGACGCATATTTAAGGAGATATGGGCAAAAGAAGTTTTTCATGTAAAAATTTAAATTTTTTTTAGGTTTTGGGTGGATTTTTCAATTTTTTGGGGTGGTCACGAATTAATGTCCTTTTCGCTCTAGGACGCATATTTAAGGAGATATGGGCAAAAGAAGTTTTTCATATAAAAATTTAAATTTTTTAGGTTTTGGGTGAATTTTTCAATTTTTTGAGGGTGGTCACGAATTAAAGTCCTTTTCGCTCTAGGACGCATATTTAAGGAGATATGGGCAAAAGAAGTTTTTCATATAAAAATTTAATTTTTTTTTTTCATGTAAAAATTTAAATTTTTTTTAGGTTTTGGGTGGATTTTTCAATTTTTTGGGGTGGTCACGAATTAATGTCCTTTTCGCTCTAGGACGCATATTTAAGGAGATATGGGCAAAAGAAGTTTTTCATATAAAAATTTAAATTTTTTAGGTTTTGGGTGAATTTTTCAATTTTTTGAGGGTGGTCACGAATTAAAGTCCTTTTCGCTCTAGGACGCATATTTAAGGAGATATGGGCAAAAGAAGTTTTTCATATAAAAATTTAAATTTTTTTAGGTTTTGGGTGGATTTTTCAATTTTTTGGGGGTGGTCACGAATTAAAGTCCTTTTCGCTCTAGGACGCATATTTAAGGAGATATGGGCAAAAGAAGTTTTTCATATAAAAATTTCAATTTTTTTAGGTTTTGGGTGGATTTTTCAATTTTTTGGGTGTGGTCACGAATTAAAGTCCTTTTCGCTCTAGGACGCATATTTAAGGAGATATTGGCAAAAGAAGTTTTTCATACAAAAATTTCAATTTTTTTAGGTTTTGGGTAGATTTTTAAATTTTTTGGGTGTGGTCACGAATTGAAGTCCTTTTCGCTCTAGGACGCATATTTAAGGAGATATGGGCAAAAGAAGTTTTTCATGTAAAAATTTAATTTTTTTTTAGGTTTTGGGTGGATTTTTCAATTTTTTTGGGGGTGGTCACGAATTAAAGTCCTTTTCGCTCTAGGACGCATATTTAAGGAGATGTGGGCAAAAGAAGTTTTTCATATAAAAATTTCAATTTTTTTAGGTTTTGGGTGGATTTTTCAATTTTTTGGGGGCGGTCACGAATTAAAGTCCTTTTCGCTCTAGGACGCATATTTAAGGAGATGTGGGCAAAAGAAGTTTTTCATATAAAAATTTCAATTTTTTTAGGTTTTGGGTGTATTTTTCAATTTTTTGAGGGTGGTCACAAATTAAAGTCCTTTTCGCTCTAGGACGCATATTTAAGGAGATATGTGCAAAAGAAGTTTTTCATATAAAAATTTAAATTTTTTTAGGTTTCGGGTGTATTTATAAATTTTTTGGGGTGGTCACGAATTAATGTCCTTTTCGCTCTAGAACGCATATTTAAGGAGATATGGGCAAAAGAAGTTTTTCATATAAAAATTTAAATTTTTTAGGTTTTTGGTGGATTTTTCAATTTTTGGGGGTGGTCACGAATTAAAGTCCTTTTCGATCTAGGACGCTTAGTTTAGGAGATATGAGCAAAAGAAGTTTTTCATATAAAAATTTAAATTTTTTTAGGTTTTGAGTGGATTTTTCAATTTTTTGGGGGTGGTCACGAATTCAAGTCCTTTTCGCTCTAGGACGCATATTTAAGGAGATATGGGCAAAAGAAGTTTTTCATATAAAAATTTTAATTTTTTTAAGGTTTTGGGTGGATTTTTAAATTTTATGGGGTTGGTCACGAAATCAAGTCCTTTTCGCTCTAGGACGCATATTTAAGGAGATATGGGCAAAAGAAGTTTTTCATATAAAAATTTTAATTTTTTTAGGTTTTGGGTGGATTTTTAAATTTTTTGGGGGTGGTCACGAATTAAAGTCCTTTTCGCTCTAGGACGCATATTTAAGGAGATATGGGCAAAAGAAGTTTTTCATATAAAAATTTAAATTTTTTTAGGTTTTGGGTGGATTTGTAATTTTTTTGGGTGTGGTCACGAATTAAAGTCCTTTTCGCTCTAGGACGCATATTTAAGGATATATGCGCAAAAGAAGTTTTTCATATAAAAATTTAAATTTTTTTAGGTTTTGGGTGGATTTTTCAATTTTTTGGGTGTGGTCACGAATTAAAGTCCTTTTCGCTCTAGGACGCATATTTAAGGAGATATGGACAAAAGAAGTTTGTCATATAAAAATTTCAATTTTTTTAGGTTTTGGGTGGATTTTTCAATTTTTTGGGGGTGGTCACGATTTAAAGTCCTTTTCGCTCTAGGACGCATATTTAAGGAGATGTGGGCAAAAGAAGTTTTTCATATAAAAATTTAAATTTTTTTAGGTTTTGGGTGGATTTTGCCATTTTTTGAGGGTGGTCACGAATTAAAGTCCTCTTCGCTCTAGGACGCATATTTGAGGAGATATGGGCAAAATAAGTTTTTCATATAAAAATTTCATTTTTTTAGGTTTTGGGTAAATTTTTCAATTTTTTTAGGGTGGTCGCGAATTGAAGTCCTTTTCGCTCTAGAACGCATATTTAAGGAGATATGGGCAAAAGAAGTTTTTCATATAAAAATTTCAATTTTTTTAGGTTTTGGGTGGATTTTTCAATTTTTTGGTGGTGGTCACGAATTAAAGTCCTTTTCGCTCTAGGACGCATATTTAAGGAGATATGGGCAAAAGAAGTTTTTCATATAAAAATTTTAATTTTTTTAGGTTTTGGGTGGATTTTTCAATTTTTTGAGGGTGGTCAGGAATTAAAGGCCTTTTCGCTCTAGGACGCATATTTAAGGAGATATGGGCAAAAGAAGTTTTTCATATAAAACTTTCAATTTTTTTAGGTTTTGGGTGGATTTTTCAATTTTATGGGGGTGGTCACGAATTAAAGTCCTTTTCGCTCTAGGACGCATATTTAAGGAGATATGGGCAAAAGAAGTTGTTCATATAAAAATTTAATTTTTTTAGGTTTTGGGTGGATTTTTCAAATTTTTGGGTGTGGTCACGAATTAAAGTCCTTTTCGCTCTAGGACGCTTAGTTTAGGAGATATGGGCAAAAGAAGCTTTTCATATAAAAATTTAAATTTTTTTAGGTTTTGGGTGGATTTTTCAATTTTTTGGGGGTGGTCACGAATTAAAGTCCTTTTCGCTCTAGGACGCATATTTAAGGAGATATGGGCAAAAGAAGTTTTTCATATAAAAATTTCAATTTTTTAGGTTTTGGGTGGATTTTTCAATTTTTTGGGGTGGTCACGAATTAAAGTCCTTTTCGCTCTAGGACGCATATTTAAGGAGATATGGGCAAAAGAAGTTTTTCATATAAAAATTTAAATTTTTTTAGGTTTTGGGTGGATTTTTCAATTTTTTGGGGGTGGTCACGAATTAAAGTCCTTTTCGTTCTAGGACGCATTGTTAAGGAGATATGGGCAAAAGAAGTTTTTCGTATAAAAATTTCATTTTTGTAGGTTTTGGGTGGATTTTCCAATTTTTTGAGGGTGGTCACAAATTAAAGTCCTTTTCGCTCTAGGACGCATATTTAAGGAGATATGGGCAAAAGAAGTTTTTCATATAAAAATTTAAATTTTTTAGGTTTTGGGTGGATTTTTCAATTTTTTGGGGGTGGTCACGAATTAAAGTCCTTTTCGCTCTAGGACATATTTAAGGAGATATGGGCAAAAGAAGTTTTCATATAAAAATTTCAATTTTTTTAGGTTTTGGGTGGATTTGTCAATTTTGTGGGGGTGGTCACGATTTAAAGTCCTTTTCGCTCTAGGACGCATATTTAAGGAGATGTGGGCAAAAGAAGTTTTTATATAAAAATTTCAATTTTTTTATGTTTTGGGTGGATTTTTCAATTTTTTGGGGGTGGTCACGAATTAAAGTCCTTTTCGCTCTAGGACATATTTAAGGAGATATGGGCAAAAGAAGTTTTTTTTTAAATTTAAATTTTTTTAGGTTTTGGGTGGATTTTTAAATTTTTTGGGTGTGGTCACGAATTGAAGTCCTTTTCGCTCTAGGACGCATATTTAAGGAGATATGGGCAAAAGAAGTTTTTCATATAAAAATTTTAATTTTTTTAGGTTTTGGGTGGATTTTTCAAATTTTTGGGTGTGGTCACGAATTAAAGTCCTTTTCGCTCTAGGACGCTTAGTTTAGGAGATATGGGCAAAAGAAGCTTTTCATATAAAAATTTAATTTTTTTTAGGTTGTGGGTGGATTTTTCAATTTTTTGGGGGTGGTCACGAATTAAAGTCCTTTTCGCTCTAGGACGCATATTTAAGGAGATATGGGCAAAAGAAGTTTTTCATATAAAAATTAAAATTTTTTTAGGTTTTGGGTGGATTTTTCAATTTTTTGGGGGTGGTCACGAATTAAAGTCCTTTTCGCTCTAGGACGCATTTTTAAGGAGATATGGGCAAAAGAAGTTTTTCGTATAAAAATTTCAATTTTTGTAGGTTTTGGGTGGATTTTTCAATTTTTTGAGGGTGGTCACAAATTAAAGTCCTTTTCGTTCTAGGACGCATATTTAAGGAGATATGGGCAAAAGAAGTTTTTCATATAAAAATTTAAATTTTTTAGGTTTTGGGTGGATTTTTCAATTTTTTGGGTGTGGGCAAGAATTAAAGTCCTTTTCGCTCTAGGACGCATATTTAAGGAGATATGGGCAAACGAAGTTTTTCATATAAAAATTAAAATTTTTTAGGTTTTGGGTGGATTTTTCAATTTTTTGAGGGTGGTCACGAATTAAAGTCCTTTTCGCTCTAGGACGCATATTTAAGGAGATATGGGCAAAAGAAGTTTTTATATAAAAATTTCAATTTTTTTAGGTTTTGGGTGGATTTTTTAATTTTTTGGGGGTGGTCACGAATTAAAGTCCTTTTCGCTCTAGGACGCATATTTAAGGAGATATGGGCAAAAGAAGTTTTTCATATAAAAATTTTAATTTTTTTAGATTTTGGGTGGATTTTGCAATTTTTTGAGGGTGGTCACGAATTAAAGTCCTTTTCGCTCTAGGACGCATATTTAAGGAGATATGGGCAAAAGAAGTTTTTCATATAAAAATTTAAATTTTTTTAGGTTTTGGGTGGATTTTTCAATATTTTGGGTGTGGTCACGAATTAAAGTCCTTTTCGCTCTAGGACGCATATTTAAGGAGATATGGGCAAAATAAGTTTTTCATATAAAAATTTCAATTTTTTTATGATTTGGGTGGATTTTTAAATTTTTTGGGGGTGGTCACGAATTAAAGTCCTTTTCGCTCTAGGACGCATATTTAAGGAGATATGGGCAAAAGAAGTTTTTCATATAAAAATTTAATTTTTTTTAGGTTTTGGGTGGATTTTTCAATTTTTTGGGGGTGGTCGCGAATTAAAGTCCTTTTCGCTCTAGGACGCATATTTAAGGAGATGTGGGCAAAAGAAGTTTTTCATATAAAAATTTCAATTTTTTTAGGTTTTGGGTGGATTTGTCAATTTTTTGAGGGTGGTCACAAATTAAAGTCCTTTTCGCTCTAGGACGCATATTTAAGGAGATATGTGCAAAAGAAGTTTTTCATATAAAAGTTTAAATTTTTTTAGGTTTTGGGTGGATTTTTCAATTTTTTGGGGGTGGTCACGAATTAAAGTCCTTTTCGCTCTAGGACGCATATTTAAGGAGATATGGGCAAAATAAGTTTTTCATATAAAAATTTCATTTTTTTAGGTTTTGGGTAAATTTTTCAATTTTTTGAGGGTGGTCGCGAATTAAAGTCATTTTCGCTCTAGGACGCATATTTAAGGAGATATGGGCAAAAGAAGTTTTTCATATAAAAATTTAAATTTTTTTAGGTTTTGGGTGAATTTTTCAATTTTTTGGGTGTGGTCACGAATTCAAGACCTTTTCGCTCTAGGACGCTTAGTTTAGGAGATATGGGCAAAAGAAGCTTTTCATATAAAAATTTAAATTTTTTTTAGGTTTTGGGTGGATTTTTCAATTTTTTGGGGGTGGTCACGAATTAAAGTCCTTTTCGCTCTAGGACGCATATTTAAGGAGATATGGGCAAAAGAAGTTTTTCATATAAAAATTTCAATTTTTTAGGTTTTGGGTGGATTTTTCAATTTTTTGGGGTGGTCACGAATTAAAGTCCTTTTCGCTCTAGGACGCATATTTAAGGAGATATGGGCAAAAGAAGTGTTTCATATAAAAATTTCAATTTTTTTAGGTTTTGGGTGGATTTTTCAATTTTTTGGGGGTGGTCACGAATTAAAGTCCTTTTCGCTCTAGGACGCATATTTAAGGAGATATGGGCAAAATAAGTTTTTCATATAAAAATTTCATTTTTTTAGGTTTTGGGTAAATTTTTCAGTTTTTTTAGGGTGGTCACGAATTAAAGTCCTTTTCGCTCTAGGACGCATATTTAAGGAGATATGGGCAAAAGAAGTTTTTCATATAAAAATTTAAATTTTTTAGATTTTGGGTGGATTTTTAAATTTTTTGGGTGTGGTCACGAATTAAAGTCCTTTTCGCTCTAGGACGCATATTTAAGGAGATATGGGCAAAAGAAGTTTTTCATATAAAAATTTCAATTTTTTAGGTTTTGGGTGGATTTTTCAATTTTTTGGGTGTGGTCACGAATTAAAGTCCTTTTCGCTCTAGGACGCATATTTAAGGAGATATGGGCAAAAGAAGTTTTTCATATAAAAATTTAAATTTTTTAGGTTTTGGGTGGATTTTTAAATTTTTTGGGTGTGGTCACGAATTAAAGTCCTTTTCGCTCTAGGACGCTTAGTTTAGGAGATATGGGCAAAAGAAGTTTTTCATATAAAAATTTAAATTTTTTTAGGTTTTGGGTGGATTTTTCAATTTTTTGGGGGTGGTCACGAATTAAAGTCCTTTTCGCTCTAGGACGCATATTTAAGGAGATATGGGCAAAAGAAGTTTTTCATATAAAAATTTTAACTTTTTTAGGTTTTGGGTGGATTTTTCAATTTTTTTGAGGGTGGTCACGAATTAAAGTCCTTTTCGCTCTAGGACGCATATTTAAGGAGATATGGGCAAAAGAAGTTTTTCATATAAAAATTTAAATTTTTTTAGGTTTTGGGTGGATTTTTCAATTTTTTGAGGGTGGTCACGAATTAAAGTCCTTTTTGCTCTAGGACGCATATTTAAGGAGATATGGGCAAAAGAACTTTTTCATATAAAAATTTTAATTTTTTTAGGTTTTGTGTGGATTTTTCAATTTTTTGAGGGTGGTCAGGAATTAAAGGCCTTTTCGCTCTAGGACGCATATTTAAGGAGATATGGCCAAAAGAAGTTTTTCATACAAAAATTTCAATTTTTTTAGGTTTTGGGTGGATTTTTAAATTTTTTGGGTGTGGTCACGAATTAAAGTCCTTTTCGCTCTAGGACGCTTAGTTTAGGAGATATGGGCAAAAGAAGCTTTTCATATAAAAATTTAATTTTTTTTAGGTTTTGGGTGGATTTTTCAATTTTTTGGGGGTGGTCACGAATTAAAGTCCTTTTCGCTCTAGGACGCATATTTAAGGAGATATGGGCAAAAGAAGTTTTTCATATAAAAATTAAAATTTTTTTAGGTTTTGGGTGGATTTTTCAATTTTTTGGGGGTGGTCACGAATTAAAGTCCTTTCGCTCTAGGACGCATTTTTAAGGAGATATGGGCAAAAGAAGTTTTTCGTATAAAAATTTCAATTTTTGTAGGTTTTGGGTGGATTTTTCAATTTTTTGAGGGTGGTCACAAATTAAAGTCCTTTTCGCTCTAGGACGCATATTTAAGGAGATATGGGCAAAAGAAGTTTTTCATATAAAAATTTAAATTTTTTAGGTTTTGGGTGGATTTTTCAATTTTTTGGGTGTGGTCAAGAATTAAAGTCCTTTTCGCTCTAGGACGCATATTTAAGGAGATATGGGCAAACGAAGTTTTTCATATAAAAATTAAAATTTTTTAGGTTTTGGGTGGATTTTTCAATTCTTTGATGGTGGTCACGAATTAAAGTCCTTTTCGCTCTAGGACGCATATTTAAGGAGATATGGGCAAAAGAAGTTTTTCATATAAAAATTTCAATTTTTTTAGGTTTTGGGTGGATTTTTTAATTTTTTGGGGGTGGTCACGAATTAAAGTCCTTTTCGCTCTAGGACGCATATTTAAGGAGATATGGGCAAAAGAAGTTTTTCATATAAAAATTTTAATTTTTTTAGATTTTGGGTGGATTTTGCAATTTTTTGAGGGTGGTCACGAATTAAAGTCCTTTTCGCTCTAGGACGCATATTTAAGGAGATATGGGCAAAAGAAGTTTTTCATATAAAAATTTAAATTTTTTTAGGTTTTGGGTGGATTTTTCAATTTTTTGGGTGTGGTCACGAATTAAAGTCCTTTTCGCTCTAGGACGCATATTTAAGGAGATATGGGCAAAAGAAGTTTTTCATATAAAAATTTCAATTTTTTTATGTTTTGGGTGGATTTTTAAATTTTTTGGGGGTGGTCACGAATTAAAGTCCTTTTCGCTCTAGGACGCATATTTAAGGAGATATGGGCAAAAGAAGTTTTTCATATAAAAATTTAATTTTTTTTTAGGTTTTGGGTGGATTTTTCAATTTTTTGGGGGTGGTCGCGAATTAAAGTCCTTTTCGCTCTAGGACGCATATTTAAGGAGATGTGGGCAAAAGAAGTTTTTCATATAAAAATTTTAATTTTTTTAGGTTTTGGGTGGATTTGTCAATTTTTTGAGGGTGGTCACAAATTAAAGTCCTTTTCGCTCTAGGACGCATATTTAAGGAGATATGTGCAAAAGAAGTTTTTCATATAAAAGTTTAAATTTTTTTAGGTTTTGGGTGGATTTTTCAATTTTTTGGGGGTGGTCACGAATTAAAGTCCTTTTCGCTCTAGGACGCATATTTAAGGAGATATGGGCAAAATAAGTTTTTCATATAAAAATTTCATTTTTTTAGGTTTTGGGTAAATTTTTCAATTTTTTGAGGGTGGTCGCGAATTAAAGTCATTTTCGCTCTAGGACGCATATTTAAGGAGATATGGGCAAAAGAAGTGTTTCATATAAAAATTTCAATTTTTTTAGGTTTTGGGTGGATTTTTCAATTTTTTGGGGGTGGTCACGAATTAAAGTCCTTTTCGCTCTAGGACGCATATTTAAGGAGATATGGGCAAAATAAGTTTTTCATATAAAAATTTCATTTTTTAGGTTTTGGGTAAATTTTTCAGTTTTTTTAGGGTGGTCACGAATTAAAGTCCTTTTCGCTCTAGGACGCATATTTAAGGAGATATGGGCAAAAGAAGTTTTTCATATAAAAATTTAAATTTTTTAGATTTTGGGTGGATTTTTCAATTTTTTGGGTGTGGTCACGAATTAAAGTCCTTTTCGCTCTAGGACGCATATTTAAGGAGATATGGGCAAAAGAAGTTTTTCATATAAAAATTTCAATTTTTTAGGTTTTGGGTGGATTTTTCAATTTTTTGGGTGTGGTCACGAATTAAAGTCCTTTTCGCTCTAGGACGCATATTTAAGGAGATATGGGCAAAAGAAGTTTTTCATATAAAAATTTAAATTTTTTAGGTTTTGGGTGGATTTTTAAATTTTTTGGGTGTGGTCACGAATTAAAGTCCTTTTCGCTCTAGGACGCTTAGTTTAGGAGATATGGGCAAAAGAAGTTTTTCATATAAAAATTTAAATTTTTTTAGGTTTTGGGTGGATTTTTCAATTTTTTGGGGGTGGTCGCGAATTAAAGTCCTTTTCGCTCTAGGACGCATATTTAAGGAGATATGGGCAAAAGAAGTTTTTCATATAAAAATTTTAACTTTTTTAGGTTTTGGGTGGATTTTTCAATTTTTTTGAGGGTGGTCACGAATTAAAGTCCTTTTCGCTCTAGGACGCATATTTAAGGAGATATGGGCAAAAGAAGTTTTTCATATAAAAATTTAAATTTTTTTAGGTTTTGGGTGGATTTTTCAATTTTTTGAGGGTGGTCACGAATTAAAGTCCTTTTTGCTCTAGGACGCATATTTAAGGAGATATGGGCCAAAGAACTTTTTCATATAAAAATTTTAATTTTTTTAGGTTTTGGGTGGATTTTTAAATTTTATGGGGGTGGTCACGAATTAAAGTCCTTTTCGCTCTAGGACGCATATTTAAGGAGATATGGGCAAAAGAAGTTTTTCATATAAAAATTTTAATTTTTTTAGGTTTTGGGTGGATTTTTCAATTTTTTGGGAGTGGTCACGAATTAAAGTCCTTTTCGCTCTAGGACGCATATTTAAGGAGGTATGGGCAAAAGAAGTTTTCCATATAAAAATTTTAATTTTTTTAGGTTTTGGGTGGATTTTTCAATTTTTGAGGGTGGTCACGAATTAAAGTCCTTTTCGCTCTAGGACGCATATTTAAGGAGGTATGGGCAAAAGAAGTTTTCCATATAAAAATTTTAATTTTTTTAGGTTTTGGGTAGATTTTTCAATTTTTTGGGAGTGGTCACGAATTAAAGTCCTTTTCGCTCTAGGACGCTTAGTTTAGGAGATATGGGCAAAAGAAGTTTTTCATATAAAAATTTAAATTTTTTTAGGTCTTGGGTGGATTTTTCAATTTTTTGGGTGTGGTCACGAATTAAAGTCCTTTTCGCTCTAGGACGCATATTTAACGAGATATGGGCAAAAGAAGTTTATCATATAAAAATTTCAATTTTTTAGGTTTTGGGTGGATTTTTCAATTTTTTGGGGGTGGTCACGAATTAAAGTCCTTTTCGTTCTAGAACGCATATTTAAGGAGATATGGGCAAAAGAAGTTTTTCATATAAAAATTTAAATCTTTTTAGGTTTTGGGTGGATTTTTAAATTTTTTGGGTGTGGTCACGAATTAAAGTCCTTTTCGCTCTAGGACGCTTAGTTTAGGAGATATGGGCAAAAGAAGTTTTTCATATAAAAATTTAAATTTTTTTAGGTTTTGGGTGAGTTTTTCAATTTTTTGGGGGTGGTCACGAATTAAAGTCCTTTTCGCTCTAGGACGCATATTTAAGGAGATATGGGCAAAAGAAGTTTTTCATATAAAAATTTTAATTTTTTTAGGTTTTGGGTGGATTTTTCAATTTTTTGAGGGTGGTCACGAATTAAAGTCCTTTTCGCTCTAGGACGCTTAGTTTAGGAGATATGGGCAAAAGAAGTTTTTCATATAAAAATTTCAATTTTTTTAGGTTTTGAGTAGATTTTTCATTTTTTTGGGGGTGGTCACGAATTAAAGTCCTTTTCGCTCTAGGACGCATATTTAACGAGATATGGGCAAAAAAAGTTTTTCATATAAAAATTTTAAATTTTTAGGTTTTGGGTGGATTTTTCATTTTTTTGGGGGTGGTCACGAATTAAAGTCCTTTTCGCTCTAGGACGCATATTTAAGGAGATATGGGCAAAAGAAGTTTTTCATATAAAAATTTATTTTTTTTTAGGTTTTGGGTGGATTTTCCAATTTTTTGGGTGTGGTCACGAATTAATGTCCTTTTCGCTCTAGGACGCTTAGTTTAGGAGATATGGGCAAAAGAAGTTTTTCATATAAAAATTTAATTTTTTTTAGGTTTTGGGTGGATTTTTCAATTTTTTGAGGGTGGTCACGAATTAAAGTCCTTTTCGCTCTAGGACGCATATTTAAGGAGATATGGGCAAAAGAAGTTTTTCATATAAAAATTTAAATCTTTTTAGGTTTTGGGTTGATTTTTAAATTTTTTGGTTGTGGTCACGAACTAAAGTCCTTTTCGCTCTAGGACGCTTAGTTTAGGAGATATGGGCAAAAGAAGTTTTTTATATAAAAATTTCAATTTTTTTAGGTTTTGGGTGGATTTTTGAATTTTTTGGGGGTGGTCACGTATTAAAGTCCTTTTCGCTCTAGGACGCATATTTAAGGAGATATGGGCAAAAGAAGTTTTTCATATAAAAATTTAAATTTTGTAGGTTTTGGGTGGATTTTTCAATTTTTTGGGGTGGTCACGAATTAAAGTCCTTTTCGCTCTAGGACGCATATTTAAGGAGATATGGGCAAAAGAAGTTTTTCATATATAAATTTAAATTTTTTTAGGTTTTGGGTGGATTTTTCAATTTTTTGGGGGTGGTCACGAATTAAAGTCCTTTTCGCTCTAGGACGCATATTTAAGGAGATATGGGCAAAAGAAGTTTTTCGTATAAAAATTTCAATTTTTGTGGGTTTTGGGTGGATTTTTCAATTTTTTGAGGGTGGTCACAAATTAAAGTCCTTTTCGCTCTAGGACGCATATTTAAGGAGATATGGGCAAAAGAAGTTTTTCATAAAAAAATTTAAATTTTTTTTTTGGTTTTGGGTGGATTTTTCAATTTTTTGGGGGTGGTCACGAATTAAAGTCCTTTTCGCTCTAGGACGCATATTTAAGGAGATATGGGCAAAATAAGTTTTTCATATAAAAATTTCATTTTTTTTAGGTTTTGGGTAAATTTTTCAATTTTTTTTAGGGTGGCCACGAATTAAAGTCCTTTTCGTTCTAGGACGCATATTTAAGGAGATATGAGCAAAAGAAGTTTTTCATATAAAAATTTCAATTTTTTTAGGTTTTGAGTGGATTTTTCAATTTTTTGGGTGTGGTCAAGAATTAAAGTCCTTTTCGCTCTAGGACGCATATTTAAGGAGATATGGGCAAACGAAGTTTTTCATTTAAAAATTTAAATTTTTTAGGTTTTGGGTGGATTTTTCAATTTTTTGAGGGTGGTCACGAATTAAAGTCCTTTTCGCTCTAGGACGCATATTTAAGGAGATATGGGCAAAAGAAGTTTTTCATATAAAAATTTCAATTTTTTTAGGTTTTGGGTGGATTTTTTAATTTTTTGGGGGTGGTAACGAATTAAAGTCCTTTTCGCTCTAGGACGCATATTTAAGGAGATATGGGCAAAAGAAGTTTTCATATAAAAATTTCAATTTTTTTAGGTTTTGGGTGGATTTTTCAATTTTTTGAGGGTGGTCACGAATTAAAGTCCTTTTCGCTCTAGGACGCATATTTAAGGAGATATGGGCAAAAGAAGTTTTTCATATAAAAATTTAATTTTTTTTAGGTTTTGGGTGGATTTTTCAATTTTTTGAGGGTGGTCACAAATTAAAGTCCTTTTCGCTCTAGGACGCATATTTAAGGAGATATGTGCAAACGAAGTTTTTCATATAAAAATTTAATTTTTTTTTAGGTTTTGGGTGGATTTTTCAATTTTTTGGGGGTGGTCACGAATTAAAGTCCTTTTCGCTCTAGGACGCATATTTAAGGAGATATGGGCAAAATAAGTTTTTCATATAAAAATTTAATTTTTTTAGGTTTTGGGTAAATTTTTCAATTTTTTGAGGGTGGTCGCGAATTAAAGTCCTTTTCGCTCTAGGACGCATATTTAAGGAGATATGGGCAAAAGAAGTTTTTCATATAAAAATTTAATTTTTTTTAGGTTTTGGGTGGATTTTTCAATTTTTTGGGTGTGGTCACGAATTAAAGTCCTTTTCGCTCTAGGACGCATATTTAAGGAGATATGGGCAAAAGAAGTTTTTCATATAAAAATTTTAATTTTTTTAGGTTTTGGGTGGATTTTTCAATTTTTTGAGGGTGGTCAGGAATTAAAGACCTTTTCGCTCTAGGACGCATATTTAAGGAGATATGGGCAAAAGAAGTTTTTCATATAAAAATTTCAATTTTTTTAGGTTTTGGGTGGATTTTTCAATTTTTTGGGTGTGGTCACGAATTAAAGTCCTTTTCGCTCTAGGACGCATATTTAAGGAGATATGGGCAAAAGAAGTTTTTCATATAAAAATTTTAATTTTTTTAGGTTTTGGGTGGATTTTTAAATTTTTTGAGGGTGGTCACGAATTAAAGTCCTTTTTGCTCTAGGACGCATATTTAAGGAGATATGGGCAAAAGAACTTTTTCATATAAAAATTTAAATTTTTTTAGGTTTTGGGTGGATTTTTCAATTTTATGGGGGTGGTCACGAATTAAAGTCCTTTTCGCTCTAGGACGCATATTTAAGGAGATATGGGCAAAAGAAGTTTTTCATATAAAAATTTTAATTTTTTTGGTTTTGGGTGGATTTTTCAATTTTTTGAGGGTGGTCACGAATTAAAGTCCTTTTCGCTCTAGGACGCATATTTAAGGAGGTATGGGCAAAAGAAGTTTTCCATTTAAAAATTTTAATTTTTTTAGGTTTTGGGTGGATTTTTCAATTTTTTGAGGGTGGTCACGAATTAAAGTCCTTTTTGCTCTAGGACGCATATTTAAGGAGATATGGGCAAAAGAACTTTTTCATATAAAAATTTTAATTTTTTTAGGTTTTGGGTGGATTTTTCAGTTTTATGGGGGTGGTCACGAATTAAAGTCCTTTTCGCTCTAGGACGCATATTTAAGGAGATATGGGCAAAAGAAGTTTTTCATATAAAAATTTAATTTTTTTTAGGTTTTGGGTGGATTTTTCAATTTTTTGGGGGTGGTCACGAATTAAAGTCCTTTTCGCTCTAGGACGCATATTTAAGGAGGTATGGGCAAAAGAAGTTTTTCATATAAAAATTTAATTTTTTTTAGGTTTTGGGTGGATTTTTCAATTTTTTGGGGGTGGTCACGAATTAAAGTCCTATTCGCCCTAGGACGCATATTTAAGGAGATATGGGCAAAAGAAGTTTTTCATATAAAAATTTTAATTTTTTTAGGTCTTGGGTGGATTTTTCAATTTTTTGAGGCTGGTCAAGAATTAAAGTCCTTTTCGCTCTAGGACGCATATTTAAGGAGATATGGGCAAAAGAAGTTTTTCATATAAAAATTTTAATTTTTTTTTAGGTTTTGGGTGAAATTTTCAATTTTTTGAGGGTGGTCACGAATTAAAGTCCTTTTCGCTCTAGGACGCATATTTAAGGAGATATGGGCAAAAGAAGTTTTTCATATAAAAATTTTAATTTTTTTAGGTTTTGGGTGGATTTTTCAATTTTTTGGGTGTGGTCACGAATTAAAGTCCTTTTCGCTCTAGGACGCTTAGTTTAGGAGATATGGGCAAAAGAAGTTTTTTATATAAAAATTTTAATTTTTTAGGTTTTCGGTGGATTTTTCAATTTTTTGAGGGTGGTCACGAATTAAAGTCCTTTTCGCTCTAGGACGCATATTTAAGGAGATATGGGCAAAAGAAGTTTTTCATATAAAAATTTAAATTTTTTTAGGTTTTGGGTGGATTTTTCAATTTTTTGGGTTTGGTCACGAATTAAAGTCCTTTTCGCTCTAGGACGCTTAGTTTAGGAGATATGGGCAAAAGAAGTTTTTCATATAAAAATTTAAATTTTTTTAGTTTTTGGGTGGATTTTTCAATTTTTTGGGGGTGGTCACGAATTAAAGTCCTTTTCGCTCTAGGACGCATATTTAAGGAGATATGGGCAAAAGAAGTTTTTCATATAAAAATTTTAATTTTTTTAGGTTTTGGGTGGATTTTTCAATTTTTTTGAGGGTGGTCACGAATTAAAGTCCTTTTCGCTCTAGGACGCATATTTAAGGAGATATGGGCAAAAGAAGTTTTTCATATAAAAATTTTAATTTTTTTAGGTTTTGGGTGGATTTTTCAATTTTTTGAGGGTGGTCACGAATTAAAGTCCTTTTTGCTCTAGGACGCATATTTAAGGAGATATGGGCAAAAGAACTTTTTCATATAAAAATTTAAATTTTTTTAGGTTTTGGGTGGATTTTTCAATTTTATGGGGGTGGTCACGAATTAAAGTCCTTTTCGCTCTAGGACGCATATTTAAGGAGATATGGGCAAAAGAAGTTTTTCATATAAAAATTTTAATTTTTTTAGGTTTTGGGTGGATTTTTCAATTTTTTGAGGGTGGTCACGAATTAAAGTCCTTTTCGCTCTAGGACGCATATTTAAGGAGGTATGGGCAAAAGAAGTTTTCCATATAAAAATTTTAATTTTTTTAGGATTTGGGTGGATTTTTCAATTTTTTGGGAGTGGTCACGAATTAAAGTCCTTTTCGCTCTAGGACGCTTAGTTTAGGAGATATGGGCAAAAGAAGTTTTTCATATAAAAATTTCAATTTTTTTAGGTTTTGAGTAGATTTTTCATTTTTTTGGGGGTGGTCACGAATTAAAGTCCTTTTCGCTCTAGGACGCTTAGTTTAGGAGATATGGGCAAAAGAAGTTTTTCATATAAAAATTTAAATTTTTTTAGGTTTTGGGTGGATTTTTCAATTTTTTGGGTGTGGTCACGAATTAAAGTCCTTTTCGCTCTAGGACGCATATTTAAGGAGATATGGGCAAAAGAAGTTTTTCATATAAAAATTTCAATTTGTTAGGTTTTGGGTGGATTTTTCAATTTTTTGAGGGTGGTCACGGATTAAAGTCCTTTTCGCTCTAGGACGCATATTTAACGAGATATGGGCAAAAGAAGTTTTTCATATAAAAATTTTAAATTTTTAGGTTTTGGGTGGATTTTTCATTTTTTTGGGGGTGGTCACGGATTAAAGTCCTTTTCGCTCTAGGACGCATATTTAACGAGATATGGGCAAAAGAAGTTTTTCATATAAAAATTTTAAATTTTTAGGTTTTGGGTGGATTTTTCATTTTTTTGGGGGTGGTCACGAATTAAAGTCCTTTTCGCTCTAGGACGCATATTTAAGGAGATATGGGCAAAAGAAGTTTTTCATATAAAAATTTAATTTTTTTTAGGATTTGGGTTGATTTTTCAATTTTTTGGGTGTGGTCACGCATTAAAGTCCTTTTCGCTCTAGGACGCTTAGTTTAGGAGATATGGGCAAAAGAAGTTTTTCATATAAAAATTTAAATCTTTTTAGGTTTTTGGTGGTGGTCACGAATTAAAGTCCTTTTCGCTCTAGGACGCTTAGTTTAGGAGATATGGGCAAAAGAAGTTTTTCATATAAAAATTTTAAATTTTTAGGTTTTGGGTGGATTTTTCATTTTTTTGGGGGTGGTCACGAATTAAAGTCCTTTTCGCTCTAGGACGCATATTTAAGGAGATATGGGCAAAAGAAGTTTTTCATATAAAAATTTCATTTTTTTTAGGATTTGGGTTGATTTTTCAATTTTTTGGGTGTGGTCACGAATTAAAGTCCTTTTCGCTCTAGGACGCTTAGTTTAGGAGATATGGGCAAAAGAAGTTTTTCATAAAAAAATTTTAATTTTTTTAGGTTTTGGGTGGATTTTTGAATTTTTTTGGGGGTGGTCACGTATTAAAGTCCTTTTCGCTCTAGGACGCATAGTTGAGGAGATATGGGCAAAAGAAGCTTTTCATATAAAAATTTAAATCTTTTTAGGTTTTTGGTGGTGGTCACGAATTAAAGTCCTTTTCGCTCTAGGACGCTTAGTTTAGGAGATATGGGCAAAAGAAGTTTTTTATATAAAAATTTCAATTTTTTAGATTTTGGGTGGATTTTTGAATTTTTTGGGGGTGGTCACGTATTAAAGTCCTTTTCGCTCTAGGACGCATATTTAAGGAGATATGGGCAAAAGAAGTTTTTCATATAAAAATTTAAAGTTTTTTAGGTTTTGGGTGGATTTTTGAATTTTATGGGGGTGGTCACGAATTAAAGTCCTTTTCGCTCTAGGACGCATATTTAAGGAGATATGGGCAAAAGAAGTTTTTCATATAAAAATTTAAATTTTTTTAGGGTTTGGGTGGATTTTTCAATTTTTTGGGTGTGGTCACGAATTAAAGTCCTTTTCGCTCTAGAACGCATATTTAAGGAGATATGGGCAAAAGAAGTTTTTCATATAAAAATTTAAATCTTTTTAGGTTTTGGGTGGATTTTTAAATTTTTTGGGTGTGGTCACGAATTAAAGTCCTTTTCGCTCTAGGACGCTTAGTTTTGGAGATATGGGCAAAAGAAGTTTTTCATATAAAAATTTATTTTTTTTAGGTTTTGGGTGGATTTTTCAATTTTTTGGGGGTGGTCACGAATTAAAGTTCTTTTCGCTCTAGGACGCATATTTAAGGAGATATGGGCAAAAGAAGTTTTTCATATAAAAATTTTAATTTTTTTAGGTTTTGGGTGGATTTTTCAATTTTTTGAGGGTGGTCACGAATTAAAGTCCTTTTTGCTCTAGGACGCATATTTAAGGAGATATGGGCAAAAGAACTTTTTCATATAAAAATTTAAATTTTTTTAGGTTTTGGGTGGATTTTTCAATTTTATGGGGGTGGTCACGAATTAAAGTCCTTTTCGCTCTAGGACGCATATTTAAGGAGATATGGGCAAAAGAAGTTTTTCATATAAAAATTTTAATTTTTTTAGGTTTTGATTGGATTTTTCAATTTTTTGAGGGTGGTCACGAATTAAAGTTCTTTTCGCTCTAGGACGCATATTTAAGGAGGTATGGGCAAAAGAAGTTTTCCATATAAAAGTTTTAATTTTTTTAGGTTTTGGGTGGATTTTTCAATTTTTTGGGAGTGGTCACGAATTAAAGTCCTTTTCGCTCTAGGACGCTTAGTTTAGGAGATATGGGCAAAAGAAGTTTTTCATATAAAAATTTCAATTTTTTTAGGTTTTGAGTAGATTTTTCATTTTTTTGGGGGTGGTCACGAATTAAAGTCCTTTTCGCTCTAGGACGCATATTTAACGAGATATGGGCAAAAGAAGTTTTTCATATAAAAATTTTAAATTTTTAGGTTTTGGGTGGATTTTTCATTTTTTTGGGGGTGGTCACGAATTAAAGTCCTTTTCGCTCTAGGACGCATATTTAAGGAGATATGGGCAAAAGAAGTTTTTCATATAAAAATTTAATTTTTTTTAGGTTTTGGGTTGATTTTTAAATTTTTTGGGTGTGGTCACGAATTAAAGTCCTTTTCGCTCTAGGGCGCTTAGTTTAGGAGATATGGGCAAAAGAAGTTTTTCATATAAAAATTTTAATTTTTTTAGGTTTTGGGTGGATTTTTCAATTTTTTGAGGGTGGTCACGAATTAAAGTCCTTTTCGCTCTAGGACGCATATTTAAGGAGATATGGGCAAAAGAAGTTTTTCATATAAAAATTTAAATCTTTTTAGGTTTTTGGTTGTGGTCACGAATTAAAGTCCTTTTCGCTCTAGGACGCTTAGTTTAGGAGATATGGGCAAAAGAAGTTTTTCATATAAAAATTTTAAATTTTTAGGTTTTGGGTGGATTTTTCATTTTTTTGGGGGTGGTCACGAATTAAAGTCCTTTTCGCTCTAGGACGCATATTTAAGGAGATATGGGCAAAAGAAGTTTTTCATATAAAAATTTAATTTTTTTTAGGGTTTGGGTTGATTTTTCAATTTTTTGGGTGTGGTCACGAATTAAAGTCCTTTTCGCTCTAGGACGCATAGTTGAGGAGATATGGGCAAAAGAAGTTTTTCATATAAAAATTTAAATTTTTTTTAGATTTTGGGTGGATTTTTGAATTTTTTGGGGGTGGTCACGAATTAAAGTCCTTTTCGCTCTAGGACGCATATTTAAAGAGATATGGGCAAAAGAAGTTTTTCATATAAAAATTTAAATTTTTTTAGGGTTTGGGTGGATTTTTCAATTTTTTGGGTGTGGTCACGAATTAAAGTCCTTTTCGCTCTAGGACGCTTAGTTTAGGAGATATGGGCAAAAGAAGTTTTTCATATAAAAATTTAATTTTTTTTAGGTTTTGGGTGGATTTTTCAATTTTTTGGGTGTGGTCACGAATTAAAGTCCTTTTCGCTCTAGGACGCATATTTAAGGAGATATGGGCAAAAGAAGTTTTTCATATAAAAATTTCAATTTGTTAGGTTTTGGGTGGATTTTTCAATTTTTTGAGGGTGGTCACGAATTAAAGTCCTTTTCGCTCTAGGACGCATATTTAAGGAGATATGGGCAAAAGAAGTTTTTCATATAAAAATTTAATTTTTTTTAGGATTTGGGTTGATTTTTCAATTTTTTGGGTGCGGTCACGCATTAAAGTCCTTTTCGCTCTAGGACGCTTAGTTTAGGAGATATGGGCAAAAGAAGTTTTTCATATAAAAATTTTAATTTTTTTAGGTTTTGGGTGGATTTTTCAATTTTTTGAGGGTGGTCACGAATTAAAGTCCTTTTCGCTCTAGGACGCATATTTAAGGAGATATGGGCAAAAGAAGTTTTTCATATAAAAATTTAAATCTTTTTAGGTTTTTGGTGGTGGTCACGAATTAAAGTCCTTTTCGCTCTAGGACGCTTAGTTTAGGAGATATGGGCAAAAGAAGTTTTTTATATAAAAATTTCAATTTTTTTAGGTTTTGGGTGGATTTTTGAATTTTTTGGGGGTGGTCACGTATTAAAGTCCTTTTCGCTCTAGGACGCATATTTAAGGAGATATGGGCAAAAGAAGTTTTTCATATAAAAATTTAAATTTTTTTAGGTTTTGGGTGGATTTTTGAATTTTATGGGGGTGGTCACGAATTAAAGTCCTTTTCGCTCTAGGACGCATATTTAAGGAGATATGGGCAAAAGAAGTTTTTCATATAAAAATTTAAATTTTTTTAGGGTTTGGGTGGATTTTTCAATTTTTTGGGTGTGGTCACGAATTAAAGTCCTTTTCGCTCTAGAACGCATATTTAAGGAGATATGGGCAAAAGAAGTTTTTCATATAAAAATTTAAATCTTTTTAGGTTTTGGGTGGATTTTTAAATTTTTTGGGTGTGGTCACGAATTAAAGTCCTTTTCGCTCTAGGACGCTTAGTTTTGGAGATATGGGCAAAATAAGTTTTTCATATAAAAATTTATTTTTTTTTTAGGTTTTGGGTGGATTTTTCAATTTTTTGGGGGTGGTCACGAATTAAAGTCCTTTTCGCTCTAGGACGCATATTTAAGGAGATATGGGCAAAAGAAGTTTTCCATATAAAAATTTTAATTTTTTTAGGTTTTGGGTGGATTTTTCAAATTTTTGGGAGTGGTCACGAATTAAAGTCCTTTTCGCTCTAGGACGCTTAGTTTAGGAGATATGGGCAAAAGAAGTTTTTCATATAAAAATTTTAATTTTTTTAGGTTTTGAGTGGATTTTTCAATTTTTTGAGGGTGGTCACGAATTAAAGTTCTTTTCGCTCTAGGACGCATATTTAAGGAGGTATGGGCAAAAGAAGTTTTCCATATAAAAATTTTAATTTTTTTAGGTTTTGGGTGGATTTTTCAAATTTTTGGGAGTGGTCACGAATTAAAGTCCTTTTCGCTCTAGGACGCTTAGTTTAGGAGATATGGGCAAAAGAAGTTTTTCATATAAAAATTTCAATTTTTTTAGGTTTTGAGTAGATTTTTCATTTTTTGGGGGTGGTCACGAATTAAAGTCCTTTTCGCTCTAGGACGCATATTTAAGGAGATATGGGCAAAAGAAGTTTTTCATATAAAAATTTAATTTTTTTTAGGTTTTGGGTGGATTTTTCAATTTTTTGGGTGTGGTCACGAATTAAAGTCCTTTTCGCTCTAGGACAATTAGTTTAGGAGATATGGGCAAAAGAAGTTTTTCATATAAAAATTTTAATTTTTTTAGGTTTTGGGTGGATTTTTCAATTTTTTGAGGGTGGTCACGAATTAAAGTCCTTTTCGCTCTAGGACGCTTAGTTTAGGAGATATGGGCAAAAGAAGTTTTTCATATAAAAATTTAATTTTTTTTTTAGGTTTTGGGTCGATTTTTAAATTTTTTTGGGGTGGTCACGAATTAAAGTCCTTTTCGCTCTAGGACGCATATTTAAGGAGATATGGGCAAAAGAAGTTTTTTATATAAAAATTTAAATTTTTTTAGGTTTTGGGTGGATTTTTCAATTTTTTGAGGGTGGTCACAAATTGAAGTCCTTTTCGCTCTAGGACGCATATTTAAGGAGATATGGGCAAAAGAAGTTTTTCATATAAAAATTTTATTTTTTTAGGTTTTGGGTGGATTTTTCAATTTTTAGAGGGTGGTCACGACTTAAAGACCTTTTCGCTCTAGGACGCATATTTAAGGAGATATGGGCAAAAGAAGTTTTTCATATAAAAATTTAAATTTTTTTAGGTTTTGGGTGGATTTTTCAATTTTTTGAGGGTGGTCACGAATTAAAGTCGTTTTCGCTCTAGGACGCATATTTAAGGAGATATGGGCAAAAGAAGTTTTTCATATAAGAATTTCAATTTTTTTAGGTTTTGGGTGGATTTTTCAATTTTTTGGGGGTGGTCACGAATTAAAGTCCTTTTCGCTCTAGGACGCATATTTAAGGAGATATGGGCAAAAGAAGTCTTTCATATAAAATTTTCAATTTTTTTAGGTTTTGGGTGGATTTTTCAATTTTTTGGGGGTGGTCACGTATTAAAGTCCTTTTCGCTCTAGGACGCATATTTAAGGAGCTATGGGCAAAAGAAGTTTTTCATATAAAAATTTCAATTTTTTTAGGTTTTGGGTGGATTTTTGAATTTTATGGGGGTGGTCACGAATTAAAGTCCTTTTCGCTCTAGGACGCATATTTAAGGAGATATGGGCAAAAGAAGTTTTTCATATAAAAATTTAAATTTTTTTAGGGTTTGGGTGGATTTTTCAATTTTTTGGGTGTGGTCACGAATTAAAGTCCTTTTCGCTCTAGAACGCATATTTAAGGAGATATGGGCAAAAGAAGTTTTTCATATAAAAATTTAAATCTTTTTAGGTTTTGGGTGGATTTTTAAATTTTTTGGGTGTGGTCACGAATTAAAGTCCTTTTCGCTCTAGGACGCTTAGTTTTGGAGATATGGGCAAAATAAGTTTTTCATATAAAAATTTATTTTTTTTTTAGGTTTTGGGTGGATTTTTCAATTTTTTGGGGGTGGTCACGAATTAAAGTCCTTTTCGCTCTAGGACGCATATTTAAGGAGATATGGGCAAAAGAAGTTTTCCATATAAAAATTTTAATTTTTTTAGGTTTTGGGTGGATTTTTCAAATTTTTGGGAGTGGTCACGAATTAAAGTCCTTTTCGCTCTAGGACGCTTAGTTTAGGAGATATGGGCAAAAGAAGTTTTTCATATAAAAATTTTAATTTTTTTAGGTTTTGAGTGGATTTTTCAATTTTTTGAGGGTGGTCACGAATTAAAGTTCTTTTCGCTCTAGGACGCATATTTAAGGAGGTATGGGCAAAAGAAGTTTTCCATATAAAAATTTTAATTTTTTTAGGTTTTGGGTGGATTTTTCAAATTTTTGGGAGTGGTCACGAATTAAAGTCCTTTTCGCTCTAGGACGCTTAGTTTAGGAGATATGGGCAAAAGAAGTTTTTCATATAAAAATTTCAATTTTTTTAGGTTTTGAGTAGATTTTTCATTTTTTGGGGGTGGTCACGAATTAAAGTCCTTTTCGCTCTAGGACGCATATTTAAGGAGATATGGGCAAAAGAAGTTTTTCATATAAAAATTTAATTTTTTTTAGGTTTTGGGTGGATTTTTCAATTTTTTGGGTGTGGTCACGAATTAAAGTCCTTTTCGCTCTAGGACAATTAGTTTAGGAGATATGGGCAAAAGAAGTTTTTCATATAAAAATTTTAATTTTTTTAGGTTTTGGGTGGATTTTTCAATTTTTTGAGGGTGGTCACGAATTAAAGTCCTTTTCGCTCTAGGACGCTTAGTTTAGGAGATATGGGCAAAAGAAGTTTTTCATATAAAAATTTAATTTTTTTTTTAGGTTTTGGGTCGATTTTTAAATTTTTTTGGGGTGGTCACGAATTAAAGTCCTTTTCGCTCTAGGACGCATATTTAAGGAGATATGGGCAAAAGAAGTTTTTCATATAAAAATTTAAATTTTTTTAGGTTTTGGGTGGATTTTTCAATTTTTTGAGGGTGGTCACAAATTGAAGTCCTTTTCGCTCTAGGACGCATATTTAAGGAGATATGGGCAAAAGAAGTTTTTCATATAAAAATTTTATTTTTTTAGGTTTTGGGTGGATTTTTCAATTTTTAGAGGGTGGTCACGACTTAAAGACCTTTTCGCTCTAGGACGCATATTTAAGGAGATATGGGCAAAAGAAGTTTTTCATATAAAAATTTAAATTTTTTTAGGTTTTGGGTGGATTTTTCAATTTTTTGAGGGTGGTCACGAATTAAAGTCGTTTTCGCTCTAGGACGCATATTTAAGGAGATATGGGCAAAAGAAGTTTTTCATATAAGAATTTCAATTTTTTTAGGTTTTGGGTGGATTTTTCAATTTTTTGGGGGTGGTCACGAATTAAAGTCCTTTTCGCTCTAGGACGCATATTTAAGGAGATATGGGCAAAAGAAGTCTTTCATATAAAATTTTCAATTTTTTTAGGTTTTGGGTGGATTTTTCAATTTTTTGAGGGTGGTCACAAATTAAAGTCCTTTTCGCTCTAGGACGCATATTTAAGGAGCTATGGGCAAAAGAAGTTTTTCATATAAAAATTTCAATTTTTTTAGGTTTTGGGTGGATTTTTCAATTTTTTGGGAGTGGTCAAGAATTAAAGTCCTTTTCGCTCTAGGACGCATATTTAAGGAGATATGGGCAAAAGAAGTCTTTCATATAAAATTTTCAATTTTTTTAGGTTTTGGGTGGATTTTTCAATTTTTTGAGGGTAGTCACAAATGAAAGTCCTTTTCGCTCTAGGACGCATATTTAAGGAGATATGGGCAAAAGAAGTTTTTCATATAAAAATGTCAATTTTTTTAGGTGTTGGGTGGATTTTTCAATTTTTTGGGGGTGGTCACGAATTAAAGTCCTTTTCTCTCTGGACGCATATTTAAGGAGATATGGGCAAAAGAAGTTTTTCATATAAAAATTTCAATTTTTTTAGGTTTTGGGTGGATTTTTCAATTTTTTGAGGGTGGTCACAAATTAAAGTCCTTTTCGCTCTAGGACGCATATTTAAGGAGATAAGGGCAAAAGAAGTTTTTCATATAAAAATTTCCATTTTTTTAGGTTTTGTTTGGATTTTTCAATTTTTTGGGGGTGGTCACGAATTAAAGTCCTTTTCGCTCTAGGACGCATATTTAAGGAGATATGGGCAACAGAAGTTTTTCATATAAAAATTTTAATTTTTTTAGGTTTTGGGTGGATTTTGAAATTTTTGAGGGTGGTCACGAATTAAAGTCCTTTTCGCTCTAGGACGCATATTTAAGGAGATATGAGCAAAAGAAGTTTTTCATATAAAAATTTCAATTTTTTAGGTTTTGAGTGGATTTTTCAATTTTTTGGGGGTGGGCACGAATTAAAGTCCTTTTCGCTCTAGGACGCATATTTAAGGAGATATGGGCAAAAGAAGGTTTTCATATAAAGATTTCAATTTTTTTAGGTTTTGGGTGATTTTTCCATTTTTTGGGGGTGGTCACGAATTAAAGTCCTTTTCGCTCTAGGACGCATATTTAAGGAGATATGGACAAAAGAAGTTTTTCATATACAAATTTTATTTTTTTTTAGGTTTTGGGTGGATTTTTCAATTTTTTGAGGCTGGTCACGAATTAAAGTCCTTTTCGCTCTAGGACGCATATTTAAGGAGATATGTGCAAAAGAAGTTTTTCATATAAAAATTTCAATTTTTGTAGGTTTTGGGTGGATTTTTCAATTTTTTTGGGTGTGGTCACGAATTAAAGTCCTTTTCGCTCTAGGACGATTAGTTTAGGAGATATGGGCAAAAGAAGTTTTTCATATAAAAATTTAATTTTTTTAGGTTTTGGGTGGATTTTTCAATTTGTTGGGGTGGTCACGAATTAAAGTCCTTTTCGCTCTAGGACGCATATTTAAGGAGATATGGGCAAAAGAAGTTTTTCATATAAAAATTTTAATTTTTTTAGGTTTTGGGTGGATTTTAAAATTTTTGAGGGTGGTCACGAATTAAAGTCCTGTTCGCTCTAGGACGCATATTTAAGGAGATATGGGCAAAAGAAGTTTTTCATATAAAAATTTCAATTTTTTTAGGTTTTGGGTGGATTTTTCAATTTTTTGGGGGTGGCCACGAATTAAAGTCCTTTTCGCTCTAGGACGCATATTTAAGGAGATATGGGCAAAAGAAGTTTTTCATATAAAAATTTCAATTTTTTTAGGTTTTGGGTGGATTTTAAAATTTTTTGAGGGTGGTCACGAAGTAAAGACCTTTTCGCTCTAGGACGCATATTTAAGGAGATATGGGCAAAAGAAGTTTTTCATATAAAAATTTAATTTTTTTATGTTTTGGGTGGATTTTTCAATTTTTTGGGGGTGGTCACGAATTAAAGTCCTTTTCGCTCTAGGACGCATATTTAAGGAGATATGGGCAAAAGAAGTTTTTCATATAAAAATTTCATTTTTTAGGTTTTGTGTGGATTTTTCAATTTTTTGAGGGTGGTCACGGATTAAAGTCCTTTTCGCTCTAGGACGCATATTTAAGGAGATATAGGCAAAAGAAGTTTTTCATATAAAAATTTCAATTTTTTTAGGTTTTGGGTGTATTTTTCAATTTTTGGGGGTGGTCACGAATTAAAGTCCTTTTCGCTCTAGGACGCATATTTAAGAAGATATGGGCAAAAGAAGTTTTTCATATAAAAATTTAATTTTTTTTATGTTTTGGGTGGATTTTTCAATTTTTTGGGGGTGGTCACGAATTAAAGTCCTTTTCGCTCTAGGACGCATATTTAAGGAGATATGGGCAAAAGAAGTTTTTCATATAAAAATTTAATTTTTTTTTATGTTTTGGGTGGATTTTTCAATTTTTTGGGGGTGGTCACGAATTAAAGTCCTTTTCGCTCTAGGACGCATATTTAAGGAGATATGGGCAAAAGAAGTTTTTCATATAAAAATTTAAATTTTTTTAGGTTTTGGGTGAATTTTTCAATTTTTTGAGGGTGGTCACGAATTAAAGTCCTTTTCGCTCTAGGACGCATATTTAAGAAGATATGGGCAAAAGAAGTTTTTCATATAAAAATTTCAATTTTTTTAGGTTTTGGGTGGATATTTCAATTTTTTGGAGGTGGTCACGAATTAAAGTCCTTTTCGCTCTAGGACGCATATTTAAGGAGATATGGGCAAAAGAAGTTTTTCATATAAAAATTTCAATTTTTTTAGGTTTTGGGTGGATTTTTCAATTTTTTGAGGCTGGTCACGAATTAAAGTCCTTTTCGCTCTAGGACGCATATTTAAAGAGATATGAGCAAAAGAAGTTTTTCATATAAAAATTTTTAGGTTTCGGGTGGATTTTTCAATTTTTTGGGTGTGGTCACGAATTAAAGTCCTTTTTGCTCTAAGACGCATATTTAAGGAGATATGGGCAAAAGAAGTTTTTCATATAAAAATTTTATTTTTTTAGGTTTTTAGTGGATTTTTCAATTTTTTGAGGCTGGTCACGAATTAAAGTCCTTTTCGCTCTAGGACGCTTAGTTTAGGAGATATGGGCAAAAGAAGCTTTTCATATAAAAATTTAATTTTTTTTTAGGTTTTGGGTGGATTTTTCAATTTTTTGAGGGTGGTCACGGATTAAAGTCCTTTTCGCTCTAGGACGCATATTTAAGGAGATATGGGCAAAAGAAGTTTTTCATATAAAAATTTTAATTTTTTTAGGTTTTGGGTGGATTTTTCAATTTTTTGAGGCTGGTCACGAATTAAAGTCCTTTTCGCTCTAGGACGCATATTTAAGAAGATATGGGCAAAAGAAGTTTTTCATATAAAAATTTCAATTTTTTTTAGGTTTTGGGTGAATTTTTCAATTTTTTCAGGGTGGTCACGAATTAAAGTCCTTTTCGCTCTAGGACGCATATTTAAGGAGATATGGTCAAAAGAAGTTTTTCATATAAAAATTTCAATTTTTTTAGGTTTTGGGTGGATTTTTCAATTTTTTGAGGGTGGTCACGAATTAAAGTCCTTTTCGCTCTAGGACGCATATTTAAGGAGATATGGGCAAAAGAAGTTTTTCATATAAAAATTTAATTTTTTTTAGGTTTTGGGTGGATTTTTCAATTTTTTGGGGGTGGTCACGAATTAAAGTCATTTTCGCTCTAGGACGCACATTTAAGGAGATATGGGCAAAAGAAGTTTTTCATATAAAAATTTCAATTTTTTTTAGGTTTTCGGTGGATTTTTCAATTTTTTGAGGGTGGTCACGAATTAAAGTCCTTTTCGCTCTAGGACGCATATTTAAGGAGATATGGGCAAAAGAAGTTTTTCATATAAAAATTAAAATTTTTTTAGGTTTTGGGTGAATTTTTCAATTTTTTGAGGGTGGTCACGAATTAAAGTCCTTTTCGCTCTAGGACGCATATTTAAGAAGATATGGGCAAAAAAAGTTTTTCATATAAAAATTTCAATTTTTTTAGGTTTTGGGTGGATTTTTCAATTTTTTGGAGGTGGTCACGAATTAAAGTCCTTTTCGCTCTAGGACGCATATTTAAGGAGATATGGGCAAAAGAAGTTTTTCATATAAAAATTTCAATTTTTTTAGGTTTTGGGTGGATTTTTCAATTTTTTGGGGGGTGGTCACGAATTAAAGTCCTTTTCGCTCTAGGACGCATATTTAAGGAGATATGGGCAAAAGAAGTTTTTCATATAAAAATTTCAATTTTTTTAGGTTTTGGGTGGATTTTTCAATTTTTTGAGGCTGGTCACGAATTAAAGTCCTTTTCGCTCTAGGACGCATATTTAAAGAGATATGAGCAAAAGAAGTTTTTCATATAAAAATTTTTAGGTTTTGGGTGGATTTTTCAATTTTTTGGGTGTGGTCACGAATTAAAGTCCTTTTCGCTCTAGGACGCATATTTAAGGAGATATGGGCAAAAGAAGTTTTTCATATAAAAATTTTATTTTTTTAGGTTTTGAGTGGATTTTTCAATTTTTTGAGGCTGGTCACGAATTAAAGTCCTTTTCGCTCTAGGACGCTTAGTTTAGGAGATATCGGCAAAAGAAGCTTTTCATATAAAAATTTAAATTTTTCTAGGTTTTGGGTGGATTTTTCAATTTTTTGAGGGTGGTCACGGATTAAAGTCCTTTTCGCTCTAGGACGCATATTTAAGGAGATATGGGCAAAAGAAGTTTTTCATATAAAAATTTTAATTTTTTTAGGTTTTGGGTGGATTTTTCAATTTTTTGAGGCTGGTCACGAATTAAAGTCCTTTTCGCTCTAGGACGCATATTTAAGGAGATATGGGCAAAAGAAGTTTTTCATATAAAAATATTAATTTTTTTTAGGTTTTGGGTGAATTTTTCAATTTTTTGAGGTTGGTCACGAATTAAAGTCCTTTTCGCTCTAGGACGCATATTTAAGGAGATATGGGCAAAAGAAGTTTTTCATATAAAAATTTAAATTTTTTTAGGTTTTGGGTAGATTTTTGAATTTTTTGAGGGTGGTCACGAATTAAAGTCCTTTTCGCTCTAGGACGCATATTTAAGGAGATATGGGCAAAAGAAGTTTTTCATATAAAAATTTTAATTTTTTTAGGTTTTGGGTGAATTTTTCAATTTTTTCAGGGTGGTCACGAATTAAAGTCCTTTTCGCTCTAGGACGCATATTTAAGGACATATGGGCAAAAGAAGTTTTTCATATAAAAATTTAATTTTTTTTAGGTTTTGGGTGGATTTTTCAATTTTTTGGGGGTGGTCACGAATTAAAGTCCTTTTCGCTCTAGGACGCATATTTAAGGAGATATGGGCAAAAGAAGTTTTTCATATAAAAATTTCAATTTTTTTTAGGTTTTCGGTGGATTTTTCAATTTTTTGAGGGTGGTCACGAATTAAAGTCCTTTTTGCTCTAGGACGCATATTTAAGGAGATATGGGCAAAAGAAGTTTTTCATATAAAAATTTCAATTTTTTTAGGTTTTGGGTGGATTTTTCAATTTTTTGGGGGTGGTCACGAATTAAAGCCCTTTTCGCTCTAGGACGCTTAGTTTAGGAGATATGGGCAAAAGAAGTTTTTCATATAAAAATTTAAATTTTTTTAGGTTTTGGGTCGATTTTTCAATATTTTGGGGGTGGTCACGAATTAAAGTCATTTTCGCTCTAGGACGCATATTTAAGGAGATATGGGCAAAAGAAGTTTTTCATATAAAAATTTTAATATTTTTAGGTTTTGGGTGGATTTTTCAATTTTTTGAGGCCGGTCACGAATTAAAGTCCTTTTCGCTCTAGGACGCATATTTAAGGAGATATGGGCAAAAGAAGTTTTTCATATAAAAATTTTAATTTTTTTTAGGTTTTGGGTGAATTTTTCAATTTTTTGAGAGTGGTCACGAATTAAAGTCCTTTTCGCTCTAGGACGCATATTTAAGGAGATATGGGCAAAAGAAGTTTTTCATATAAAAATTTCAATTTTTTTAGGTTTTGGGTGGATTTTTCAATTTTTTGAGGGTGGTCACGAATTAAAGTCCTTTTTAGGTTTTGGGTGGATTTTTCAATATTTTGGGGGTGGTCACGAATTAAAGTCATTTTCGCTCTAGGACGCATATTTAAGGAGATATGGGCAAAAGAAGTTTTTCATATAAAAATTTTAATTTTTTTAGGTTTTGGGTGGATTTTTCAATTTTTTGAGGCCGGTCACGAATTAAAGTCCTTTTCGCTCTAGGACGCATATTTAAGGAGATATGGGCAAAAGAAGTTTTTCATATAAAAATTTTAATTTTTTTTTAGGTTTTGGGTGAATTTTTCAATTTTTTGAGGGTGGTCACGAATTAAAGTCCTTTTCGCTCTAGGACGCATATTTAAGGAGAAATGGGCAAAAGAAGTTTTTCATATAAAAATTTAATTTTTTTTAGGTTTTGGGTGGATTTTTCAATTTTTTGGGGGTGGTCACGAATTAAAGTCCTTTTTAGGTTTTGGGTGGATTTTTAAATTTTTTGGGGGTGGTCACGAATTAAAGTCCTTTTCGCTCTAGGACGCTTATTTAAGGAGATATGGGCAAAAGAAGTTTTTCATATAAAAATTTTAATTTTTTTTAGGTTTTGGGTGAATTTTTCAATTTTTTGAGGGTGGTCACGAATTAAAGTCCTTTTCGCTCTAGGACGCATATTTAAGGAGATATGGGCAAAAGAAGTTTTTCATATAAAAATTTAATTTTTTTTTAGGTTTTGGGTGGATTTTTCAATTTTTTGGGGGTGGTCACGAATTAATGTCCTTTTCGCTCTAGGACGCACATTTAAGGAGATATGGGCAAAAGAAGTTTTTCATATAAAAATTTCAATTTTTTTTAGGTTTTCGGTGGATTTTTCAATTTTTTGAGGGTGGTCACGAATTAAAGTCCTTTTCGCTCTAGGACGCATATTTAAGGAGATATGGGCAAAAGAAGTTTTTCATATAAAAATTTCAATTTTTTTAGGATTTGGGTGGATTTTTAATTTTTTTGGGGGTGGTCACGAATTAAAGTCCTTTTCGCTCTAGGACGCATATTAAGGAGATGTGGGCAAAAGAAGTTTTTCATATAAAAATTTAAATTTTTTTAGGTTTTGGGTGGATTTTTCAATTTTTTGAGGGTGGTCACAAATTAAAGTCCTTTTCGCTCTAGGACGCATATTTAAGGAGATATGGGCAAAAGAAGTTTTTCATATAAAAATTTCAATTTTTTAGGTTTTGGGTGGATTTTTCAATTTTTTGGGGGTAGTCACGAATTAAAGACCTTTTTGCTCTAGGACGCATATTTAAGGAGATATGGGCAAAAGAAGTTTTTCATATAAAAATTTCAATTTTTTTAGGTTTTGGGTGGATTTTTCAATTTTTGGGGGTGGTCACTGTTAAGTATGTATTGTAGAAGTTTTATTATATTAATATTATGACAAGTGAGTCAGAACATATATGTTTTGTAATATATAAATTATTGGTAAAGTAGTAATACAATAGTAACATAAATACAGTAGTAATATATACAACATCTCCCTTCTCAACATATGATTATAATGAATAGATGTGAAGATAAAACAAAATTAATTTAAGTATCAATATTTAATAATAAAGGACAAGATAATAAACATAATTGAAAGATTCATTGAAATGATGTTAATAGTTATTTATTGTAATTTAATACCCAAATCTAATTGGTTGTTTAACGGTTCTGCCACTCCTAGTCGTGTTACTAGTTTTTTCATTATTCTTCTTATTTGGATTCTCAACATCTCTCTCATCTTCCCTTTCGTTAGAATTGCAGTCATTTATTATAGGTGGCAATTTTCTGATATGGTCTTGGTTCCTCCTGAAAAGAGAACCATTGTTATCCAAAACTACAAATGATCGGGGTTCTTTGCAAACATTTACAACTTCTCCATGAAACCCATTACTATCAGGAGTTTTCTTAAACATAACTTTCTCTCCATTTATTAAAGGCTTCACTTTCTTTGACTTTCGATTGTAATAATTAGATGTATACTCAGCGTTCAATTGTACATTTCGTTTATATTTCTCTACATTGTCTACCATTCCAATAAATAGGTCGTCTTGATTTTCATCAACATCAGTGTCATCATTTTTACCCAGCTGTTTAACTAATTTGTTATTTGAGGAACACATTCTTGCGAAATGATTGAAGTTTCCACACTTATGACATCTCACACCTTCAGCAGGGCATTTAGTTTTATGCCATTGTCCACATTTATTACAGTTGTCATTTCTAGCACCTCTACCGGTTCCTTCATGCTGACGCCGAAAACTTCCAAACCCCTTATTCTGATTGAATCTGGTATCTTGAGTTCTGATTTGAGATTTTACATATCCTTTTTGAACAACATTAATAGTGTTTTCTTCGGCATTTCCAGGATGCAAAACCAAAGCATTCTGTTTTGCCATCGCAATATTTTTAGCTATTACAATAGCTTTCTCTAGCTTTATATCACCCTCCGACAAAAGCCTCTCCTTTATATTTGTATACGAAACCGACAGTCCACATATAAATATGTCTCTCACTAATGCATCTCTCAGCACACCAAAATCGCAATTAGAGCTTAAATTCCTTAAGAGTGTAATATATTCGTCAATGGATTGAGTCTCCTCTTGCTTGCAGGTAAAAAATTTGTGCCTTTCCATAACTATGTTGACTTGTGGCACAAAATGAGTCTCGAACATTTTTACTAAATCATCATATTTTACCGTATCCTCATTGACATCGAACGAGTTAAATATATCCATGGTCTGACTTCCAATGTGATGAAGTAATAATGCAATTTTTCTTTGGTCCGTTTCAGACTCCAAATTTGATGCACGTAAAAATATTTTAAACTGCGTTGACCACCGCTTCCACTCTTTTGCCATATTTGCGGCTTTTAGATTTATTGGGTTCAACGAGGCAACAAATTGTCCACCAACTGCTTGGTGGTTTCCCGTTTCAGAAGGCATGATTTAAAAAACTTTTCTTTTATGATACAAAAATTTTTAGCTTTATTTTTTTTTTCACTCTGACACCATGTTAAGTATGTATTGTAGAAGTTTTATTATATTAATATTATGACAAGTGAGTCAGAACATATATGTTTTGTAATATATAAATTATTGGTAAAGCAGTAATACAATAGTAACATAAATACAGTAGTAATATATACAACAGTCACGAATTAAAGTCCTTTTCGCTCTAGGACGCATATTTAAGGAGATATGGGCAAAAGAAGTTTTTCATATAAAAATTTAAATTTTTTTAGGTTTTGGGTGGATTTTTCAATTTTTTGAGGGTGGTCACGAATTAAAGTCCTTTTCGCTCTAGGACGCATATTTAAGGAGATATGGGCAAAAGAAGTTTTTCATATAAAAATTTTAATTTTTTTTAGGTTTTGGGTGAATTTTTCAATTTTTGAGGGTGGTCACGAATTAAAGTCCTTTTCGCTCTAGGACGCATATTTAAGGAGATATGGGCAAAAGAAGTTTTTCATATAAAAATTTCAATTTTTTTAGGTTTTGGGTGGATTTTTCAATTTTTTGAGGGTGGTCACAAATTAAAGTCCTTTTCGCTCTAGGACGCATATTTAAGGAGATATGGGCAAAAGAAGTTTTTCATATAAAAATTTCAATTTTTTTTAGGTTTTCGGTGCATTTTTAAATTTTTTGGGGGTGGTCACGAATTAAAGTCCTTTTCGCTCTAGGACGCATATTTAAGGAGATATGGGCAAAAGAAGTTTTTCATATAAAAATTTAATTTTTTTTAGGTTTTGGGTGGATTTTTCAGTTTTTTGAGGGTGGTCACAAATTAAAGTCCTTTTCGCTCTAGGACGCTTAGTTTAGGAGATATGGGCAAAAGAAGTTTTTCATATAAAAATTTCAATTTTTGTAGGTTTTGGGTGGATTTTTGAATTTTTGGGGGTGGTCACGAATTAAAGTCCTTTTCGCTCTAGGACGCATATTTAAGAAGATATGGGCAAAAGAAGTTTTTCATATAAAAATTTCAATTTTTTTTAGGTTTTCGGTGGATTTTTCAATTTTTTGAGGGTGGTCACGAATTAAAGTCCTTTTCGCTCTAGGACGCATATTTAAGGAGATATGGGCAAAAGAAGTTTTTCATATAAAAATTTTATTTTTTTTTAGGTTTTGGGTGGATTTTTCAATTTTTAGAGGGTGGTCACGAATTAAAGTCCTTTTCGCTCTAGGACGCATATTTAAGGAGATATGGGCAAAAGAAGTTTTTCATATAAAAATTTTAATTTTTTTAGGTTTTGGGTGGATTTTTCAATTTTTTGAGGGTGGTCACGGATTAAAGTCCTTTTCGCTCTAGGACGCATATTTAAGGAGATATGGGCAAAAGAAGTTTTTCATATAAAAATTTTAATTAAATTAAAGTCCTTTTTGCTCTAGGACGCATATTTAAGGAGATATGGGCAAAAGAATTTTTTCATATAAAAATTTCAATTTTTTTAGGTTTTGGGTGGATTTTTCAATTTTTGGGGGTGGTCACGAATTAAAGTCCTTTTCTCTCTAGGACGCATATTTAAGAAGATATGGGCAAAAGAAGTTTTTCATATAAAAATTTCAATTTTTTTAGGTTTTGGGTGGATTTTTCAATTTTTTGAGGGTGGTCACGAATTAAAGTCCTTTTCGCTCTAGGACGCATATTTAAGGAGATATGGGCAAAAGAAGTTTTTCATATAAAAATTTTATTTTTTTTTAGGTTTTGGGTGGATTTTTCAATTTTTTGAGGGTGGTCACGAATTAAAGTCCTTTTCGCTCTAGGACGCATATTTAAGGAGATATGGGCAAAAGAAGTTTTTAATATAAAAATTTTAATTTTTTTAGGTTTTGGGTGGATTTTTCAATTTTTTGAGGGTGGTCACGGATTAAAGTCATTTTCGCTCTAGGACGCATATTTAAGAAGATATGGGCAAAAGAAGTTTTTCATATAAAAATTTTAATTTTTTTAGGTTTTGGGTGGATTTTTCAATTTTTTGAGGCTGGTCACGAATTAAAGTCCTTTTCGCTCTAGGACGCATATTTAAGGAGATATGGGCAAAAGAAGTTTTTCATATAAAAATTTAAATTTTTTTTAGGTTTTGGGTGAATTTTTCAATTTTTTGAGGGTGGTCACGAATTAAAGTCCTTTTCGCTCTAGGACGCATATTTAAGGAGATATGGGCAAAAGAAGTTTTTCGTATAAAAATTTAATTTTTTTTAGGTTTTGGGTGGATTTTTCAATTTTTTGAGGGTGGTCACGAATTAAAGTCCTTTTCGCTCTAGGACGCATATTTAAGGAGATATGGGCAAAAGAAGTTTTTCATATAAAAATTTTAATTTTTGTAGGTTTTGGGTGAATTTTTCAATTTTTTGAGGGTGGTCACGAATTAAAGTCCTTTTCGCTCTAGGACGCATATTTAAGGAGATATGGGCAAAAGAAGTTTTTCATATAAAAATTTAATTTTTTTTAGGTTTTGGGTGGATTTTTCAATTTTTTGAGGGTGGTCACGAATTAAAGTCCTTTTCGCTCTAGGACGCATATTTAAGGAGATATGGGCAAAAGAAGTTTTTCATATAAAAATTTCAATTTTTTTTAGGTTTTCGGTGGATTTTTAAATTTTTTGGGGGTGGTCACGAATTAAAGTCCTTTTCGCTCTAGGACGCATATTTAAGGAGATATGGGCAAAAGAAGTTTTTCATATAAAAATTTAATTTTTTTTAGGTTTTGGGTGGATTTTTCAGTTTTTTGAGGGTGGTCACAAATTAAAGTCCTTTTCGCTCTAGGACGCTTAGTTTAGGAGATATGGGCAAAAGAAGTTTTTCATATAAAAATTTCAATTTTTGTAGGTTTTGGGTGGATTTTTGAATTTTTGGGGGTGGTCACGAATTAAAGTCCTTTTCGCTCTAGGACGCATATTTAAGAAGATATGGGCAAAAGAAGTTTTTCATATAAAAATTTCAATTTTTTTTAGGTTTTCGGTGGATTTTTCAATTTTTTGAGGGTGGTCACGAATTAAAGTCCTTTTCGCTCTAGGACGCATATTTAAGGAGATATGGGCAAAAGAAGTTTTTCATATAAAAATTTCAATTTTTGTAGGTTTTGGGTGGATTTTTAAATTTTTTGGGGGTGGTCACGAATTAAAGTCCTTTTCGCTCTAGGACGCATATTTAAGGAGATATGGGCAAAAGAAGTTTTTCATATAAAAATTTAAATTTTTTTAGGTTTTGGGTGGATTTTTCAATTTTTTGAGGGTGGTCACAAATTAAAGTCCTTTTCGCTCTAGGACGCATATTTAAGGAGATATGGGCAAAAGAAGTTTTTCATATAAAAATTTCAATTTTTTAGGTTTTGGGTGGATTTTTCAATTTTTTGGGGGTGGTCACGAATTAAAGTCCTTTTTGCTCTAGGACGCATATTTAAGGAGATATGGGCAAAAGAAGTTTTTCATATAAAAATTTCAATTTTTTTAGGTTTTGGGTGGATTTTTCAATTTTTGGGGGTGGTCACGAATTAAAGTCCTTTTCTCTCTAGGACGCATATTTAAGAAGATATGGGCAAAAGAAGTTTTTCATATAAAAATTTCAATTTTTTTAGGTTTTGGGTGGATTTTTCAATTTTTTGAGGGCGGTCACGAATTAAAGTCCTTTTCGCTCTAGGACGCATATTTAAGGAGATATGGGCAAAAGAAGTTTTTCATATAAAAATTTTAATTTTTTTAGGTTTTGGGTGGATTTTTCAATTTTTTGAGGCTGGTCACGAATTAAAGTCCTTTTCGCTCTAGGACGCATATTTAAGGAGATATGGGCAAAAGAAGTTTTTCATATAAAAATTTTAATTTTTTTTAGGTTTTGGGTGAATTTTTCAATTTTTTGAGGGTGGTCACGAATTAAAGTCCTTTTCGCTCTAGGACGCATATTTAAGGAGATATGGGCAAAAGAAGTTTTTCATATAAAAATTTATTTTTTTTTAGGTTTTGGGTGGATTTTCAATTTCAATTTTTTTAGGTTTTGGGTGGATTTTTCAATTTGTTGAGGGTGGTCACGAATTAAAGTCCTTTTCGCTCTAGGACGCATATTTAAGGAGATATGGGCAAAAGAAGTTTTTCATATAAAAATTTCAATTTTTTTAGGTTTTCGGTGGATTTTTCAATTTTTTGAGGGTGGTCACGAATTAAAGTCCTTTTCGCTCTAGGACGCATATTTAAGGAGATATGGGCAAAAGAAGTTTTTCATATAAAAATTTTAATTTTTTTAGGTTTTGGGTGGATTTTTCAATTTTTTGAGGGTGGTCACGGATTAAAGTCCTTTTCGCTCTAGGACGCATATTTAAGGAGATATGGGCAAAAGAAGTTTTTCATATAAAAATTTTAATTTTTTTAGGTTTTGGGTGGATTTTTCATTTTTTTGAGGCTGGTCACGAATTAAAGTCCTTTTCGCTCTAGGACGCATATTTAAGGAGATATGGGCAAAAGAAGTTTTTCATATAAAAATTTTAATTTTTTTTAGGTTTTGGGTGAATTTTTCAATTTTTTGAGGGTGGTCACGGATTAAAGTCCTTTTCGCTCTAGGACGCATATTTAAGGAGATATGGGCAAAAGAAGTTTTTCATATAAACATTTAATTTTTTTTAGGTTTTGGGTGGATTTTTCAATTTTTTGGGGGTGGTCACGAATTAAAGTCCTTTTCGCTCTAGGACGCACATCTAAGGAGATATGGGCAAAAGAAGTTTTTCATATAAAAATTTCAATTTTTTTTAGGTTTTCGGTGGATTTTTCAATTTTTTGAGGGTGGTCACGAATTAAAGTCCTTTTCGCTCTAGGACGCATATTTAAGGAGATATGGGCAAAATAAGTTTTTCATATAAAAATTTCAATTTTTTTAGGTTTTGGGTGGATTTTTAAATTTTTTGGGGGTGGTCACGAATTAAAGTCCTTTTCGCTCTAGGACGCATATTTAAGGAGATATGGGCAAAAGAAGTTTTTCATATAAAAATTTAAATTTTTTTAGGTTTTGGGTGGATTTTTCAATTTTTTGAGGGTGGTCACAAATTAAAGTCCTTTTCGCTCTAGGACGCATATTTAAGGAGATATGGGCAAAAGAAGTTTTTCATATAAAAATTTCAATTTTTTTAGGTTTTGGGTGGATTTTTCAATTTTTGGGGGTGGTCACGAATTAAAGTCCTTTTCTCTCTAGGACGCATATTTAAGAAGATATGGGCAAAAGAAGTTTTTCATATAAAAATTTCAATTTTTTTAGGTTTTGGGTGGATTTTTCAATTTTTTGAGGGTGGTCACGAATTAAAGTCCTTTTCGCTCTACGACGCATATTTAAGGAGATATGGGCAAAAGAAGTTTTTCATATAAAAATTTTAATTTTTTTAGGTTTTGGGTGGATTTTTCAATTTTTAGAGGCTGGTCACGAATTAAAGTCCTTTTCGCTCTAGGACGCATATTTAAGGAGATATGGGCAAAAGAAGTTTTTCATATAAAAATTTTAATTTTTTTTAGGTTTTGGGTGAATTTTTCAATTTTTTGAGTGTGGTCACGAATTAAAGTCCTTTTCGCTCTAGGACGCATATTTAAGGAGATATGGGCAAAAGAAGTTTTTCATATAAAAATTTCAATTTTTTTAGGTTTTGGGTGGATTTTTCAATTTTTTGAGGGTGGTCACGAATTAAAGTCCTTTTCGCTCTAGGACGCATATTTAAGGAGATATGGGCAAAAGAAGTTTTTCATATAAAAATTTTAATTTTTTTTTAGGTTTTGGGTGAATTTTTCAATTTTTTGAGGGTGGTCACGAATTAAAGTCCTTTTCGCTCTAGGACGCATATTTAAGGAGATATGGGCAAAAGAAGTTTTTCATATAAAAATTTTAATTTTTTTAGGTTTTGGGTGGATTTTTCAATTTTTTGAGGCTGGTCACGAATTAAAGTCTTTTTCGCTCTAGGACGCATATTTAAGGAGATATGGGCAAAAGAAGTTTTTCATATAAAAATTTTAATTTTTTTTAGGTTTTGGGTGAATTTTTCAATTTTTTGAGGGTGGTCACGAATTAAAGTCCTTTTCGCTCTAGGACGCATATTTAAGGAGATATGGGCAAAAGAAGTTTTTCATATAAAAATTTAATTTTTTTTAGGTTTTGGGTGGATTTTTCAATTTTTTGGGGGTGGTCACGAATTAAAGTCCTTTTCGCTCTAGGACGAACATTTAAGGAGATATGGGCAAAAGAAGTTTTTCATATAAAAATTTCAATTTTTTTTAGGTTTTCGGTGGATTTTTCAATTTTTTGAGGGTGGTCACGAATTAAAGTCCTTTTCGCTCTAGGACGCATATTTAAGGAGATATGGGCAAAAGAAGTTTTTCATATAAAAATTTCAATTTTTTTAGGTTTTGGGTGGATTTTTAAATTTTTTGGGGGTGGTCACGAATTAAAGTCCTTTTCGCTCTAGGACTCATATTTAAGGAGATATGGGCAAAAGAAGTTTTTCATATAAAAATTTAAATTTTTTTAGGTTTTGGGTGGATTTTTCAATTTTTTGAGGGTGGTCACAAATTAAAGTCCTTTTCGCTCTAGGACGCATATTTAAGGAGATATGGGCAAAAGAAGTTTTTCATATAAAAATTTCAATTTTTTAGGTTTTGGGTGGATTTTTCAATTTTTTGGGGGTGGTCACGAATTAAAGTCCTTTTTGCTCTAGGACGCATATTTAAGGAGATATGGGCAAAAGAAGTTTTTCATATAAAAATTTCAATTTTTTTAGGTTTTGGGTGGATTTTTCAATTTTTGGGGGTGGTCACGAATTAAAGTCCTTTTCTCTCTAGGACGCATATTTAAGAAGATATGGGCAAAAGAAGTTTTTCATATAAAAATTTCAATTTTTTTAGGTTTTGGGTGGATTTTTCAATTTTTTGAGGGTGGTCACGAATTAAAGTCCTTTTCGCTCTAGGACGCATATTTAAGGAGATATGGGCAAAAGAAGTTTTTCATATAAAAATTTTATTTTTTTTTAGGTTTTGGGTGGATTTTTCAATTTTTTGAGGGTGGTCACGAATTAAAGTCCTTTTCGCTCTAGGACGCATATTTAAGGAGATATGGGCAAAAGAAGTTTTTCATATAAAAATTTAAATTTTTTTAGGTTTTGAGTGGATTTTTCAATTTTTTGAGGGTGGTCACGGATTAAAGTCCTTTTCGCTCTAGGACGCATATTTAAGAAGATATGGGCAAAAGAAGTTTTTCATATAAAAATTTTAATTTTTTTAGGTTTTGGGTGGATTTTTCAATTTTTTGAGGCTGGTCACGAATTAAAGTCCTTTTCGCTCTAGGACGCATATTTAAGGAGATATGGGCAAAAGAAGTTTTTCATATAAAAATTTTAATTTTTTTAGGTTTTGGGTGAATTTTTCAATTTTTTGAGGGTGGTCACGAATTAAAGTCCTTTTCGCTCTAGGACGCATATTTAAGGAGATATGGGCAAAAGAAGTTTTTCATATAAAAATTTCAATTTTTTTAGGTTTTGGGTGGATTTTTCAATTTTTTGAGGGTGGTCACGAATTAAAGTCCTTTTCGCTCTAGGACGCATATTTAAGGAGATATGGGCAAAAGAAGTTTTTCATATAAAAATTTTAATTTTTTTTAGGTTTTGGGTGAATTTTTCAATTTTTTGAGGGTGGTCACGAATTAAAGTCCTTTTCGCTCTAGGACGCATATTTAAGGAGATATGGGCAAAAGAAGTTTTTCATATAAAAATTTCAATTTTTTTAGATTTTGGGTGGATTTTTCAATTTTTTGGGGGTGGTCACGAATTAAAGTCCTTTTCGCTCTAGGACGCACATTTAAGGAGATATGGGCAAAAGAAGTTTTTCATATAAAAATTTCAATTTTTTTTAGGTTTTCGGTGGATTTTTCAATTTTTTGAGGGTGGTCACGAATTAAAGTCCTTTTCGCTCTAGGACGCATATTTAAGGAGATATGGGCAAAAGAAGTTTTTCATATAAAAATTTCAATTTTTTTTAGTTTTTGGGTGGATTTTTAAATTTTTTTGGGGGTGGTCACGAATTAAAGTCCTTTTCGCTCTAGGACGCATATTTAAGGAGATATGGGCAAAAGAAGTTTTTCATATAAAAATTTAAATTTTTTTAGGTTTTGGGTGGATTTTTCAATTTTTTGAGGGTGGTCACAAATTAAAGTCCTTTTCGCTCTAGGACGCATATTTAAGGAGATATGGGCAAAAGAAGTTTTTCATATAAAAATTTCAATTTTTTAGGTTTTGGGTGGATTTTTCAATTTTTTGGGGGTGGTCACGAATTAAACTCCTTTTTGCTCTAGGACGCATATTTAAGGAGATATGGGCAAAAGAAGTTTTTCATATAAAAATTTCAATTTTTTTAGGTTTTGGGTGGATTTTTCAATTTTTTGAGGCTGGTCACGAATTAAAGTCCTTTTCGCTCTAGGACGCATATTTAAGAAGATATGGGCAAAAGAAGTTTTTCATATAAAAATTTCAATTTTTTTAGGTTTTGGGTGGATTTTTCAATTTTTTGAGGGTGGTCACGAATTAAAGTCCTTTTCGCTCTAGGACGCATATTTAAGGAGATATGGGCAAAAGAAGTTTTTCATATAAAAATTTTATTTTTTTTTAGGTTTTGGGTGGATTTTTCAATTTTTTGAGGGTGGTCACGAATTAAAGTCCTTTTCGCTCTAGGACGCATATTTAAGGAGATATGGGCAAAAGAAGTTTTTCATATAAAAATTTTATTTTTTTAGGTTTTGGGTGGATTTTTCAATTTTTTGAGGGTGGTCACGGATTAAAGTCCTTTTCGCTCTAGGACGCATATTTAAGGAGATATGGGCAAAAGAAGTTTTTCATATAAAAATTTTAATTTTTTTAGGTTTTGGGTGGATTTTTCAATTTTTTGAGGCTGGTCACGAATTAAAGTCCTTTTCGCTCTAGGACGCATATTTAAGGAGATATGGGCAAAAGAAGTTTTTCATATACAAATTTAATTTTTTTTAGGTTTTGGGTGGATTTTTCAATTTTTTGGGGGTGGTCACGAATTAAAGTCCTTTTCGCTCTAGGACGCACATTTAAGGAGATATGGGCAAAAGAAGTTTTTCATATATAAATTTCAATTTTTTTTAGGTTTTCGGTGGATTTTTCAATTTTTTGGGGGTGGTCACGAATTAAAGTCCTATTCGCTCTAGGACGCACATTTAAGGAGATATGGGCAAAAGAAGTTTTTCATATAAAAATTTCAATTTTTTTTAGGTTTTCGGTGGATTTTTCAATTTTTTGAGGGTGGTCACGAATTAAAGTCCTTTTCGCTCTAGGACGCATATTTAAGGAGATATGGGCAAACGAAGTTTTTCATATAAAAATTTAATTTTTTTTAGGTTTTGGGTGGATTTTTCAATTTTTTGGGGGTGGTCACGAATTAAAGTCCTTTTCGCTCTAGGACGCACATTTAAGGAGATATGGGCAAAAGAAGTTTTTCATATAAAAATTTCAATTTTTTTTAGGTTTTCGGTGGATTTTTCAATTTTTTGGGGGTGGTCACGACTTAAAGTCCTTTTCGCTCTAGGACGCATATTTAAGGAGATATGGGCAAAAGAAGTTTTTCATATAAAAATTTCAATTTTTTTAGGTTTTGGGTGGATTTTTAAATTTTTGGGGGTGGTCACGAATTAAAGTCCTTTTCGCTCTAGGACGCATATTTAAGGAGATATGGGCAAAAGAAGTTTTTCATATAAAAATTTAAATTTTTTTAGGTTTTGGGTGGATTTTTCAATTTTTTGAGGGTGGTCGCAAATTAAAGTCCTTTTCGCTCTAGGACGCATATTTAAGGAGATATGGGCAAAAGAAGTTTTTCATATAAAAATTTCAATTTTTTAGGTTTTGGGTGGATTTTGCAATTTTTTTGGGGGTGGTCACGAATTAAAGTCCTTTTTGCTCTAGGACGCATATTTAAGGAGATATGGGCAAAAGAAGTTTTTCATATAAAAATTTCAATTTTTTTAGGTTTTGGGTGGATTTTTCAATTTTTGGAGGTGGTCACGAATTAAAGTCCTTTTCGCTCTAGGACGCATATTTAAGAAGATATGGGCAAAAGAAGTTTTTCATATAAAAATTTCAATTTTTTTAGGTTTTGGGTGGATTTTTCAATTTTTTGAGGGTGGTCACGAATTAAAGTCCTTTTCGCTCTAGGACGCATATTTAAGGAGATATGGACAAAAGAAGTTTTTCATATAAAAATTTTATTTTTTTTTAGGTTTTGGGTGGATTTTTCAATTTTTTGAGGGTGGTCACGAATTAAAGTCCTTTTCGCTCTAGGACGCATATTTAAGGAGATATGGGCAAAAGAAGTTTTTCATATAAAAATTTTAATTTTTTTAGGTTTTGGGTGGATTTTTCAATTTTTTGAGGGTGGTCACGGATTAAAGTCCTTTTCGCTCTAGGACGCATATTTAAGGAGATATGGGCAAAAGAAGTTTTTCATATACAAATTTAATTTTTTTTAGGTTTTGGGTGGATTTTTCAATTTTTTGGGGGTGGTCACGAATTAAAGTCCTTTTCGCTCTAGACGCACATTTAAGGAGATATGGGCAAAAGAAGTTTTTCATATAAAAATTTCAATTTTTTTTAGGTTTTCGGTGGATTTTTCAATTTTTTGAGGGTGGTCACGAATTAAAGTCCTTTTCGCTCTAGGACGCATATTTAAGGAGATATGGGCAAAAGAAGTTTTTCATATAAAAATTTCAATTTTTTTAGGTTTTGGGTGGATTTTTAAATTTTTGGGGGTGGTCACGAATTAAAGTCCTTTTCGCTCTAGGACGCATATTTAAGGAGATATGGGCAAAAGAAGTTTTTCATATAAAAATTTCAATTTTTTTAGGTTTTGGGTGGATTTTTCAATTTTTTGAGGCTGGTCACGAATTAAAGTCCTTTTCGCTCTAGGACGCATATTTAAGAAGATATGGGCAAAAGAAGTTTTTCATATAAAAATTTCAATTTTTTTAGGTTTTGGGTGGATTTTTCAATTTTTTGAGGGTGGTCACGAATTAAAGTCCTTTTCGCTCTAGGACGCATATTTAAGGAGATATGGGCAAAAGAAGTTTTTCATATAAAAATTTTATTTTTTTTTAGGTTTTGGGTGGATTTTTCAATTTTTTGAGGGTGGTCACGAATTAAAGTCCTTTTCGCTCTAGGACGCATATTTAAGGAGATATGGGCAAAAGAAGTTTTTCATATAAAAATTTTATTTTTTTAGGTTTTGGGTGGATTTTTCAATTTTTTGAGGGTGGTCACGGATTAAAGTCCTTTTCGCTCTAGGACGCATATTTAAGGAGATATGGGCAAAAGAAGTTTTTCATATAAAAATTTTAATTTTTTTAGGTTTTGGGTGGATTTTTCAATTTTTTGAGGCTGGTCACGAATTAAAGTCCTTTTCGCTCTAGGACGCATATTTAAGGAGATATGGGCAAAAGAAGTTTTTCATATACAAATTTAATTTTTTTTAGGTTTTGGGTGGATTTTTCAATTTTTTGGGGGTGGTCACGAATTAAAGTCCTTTTCGCTCTAGGACGCACATTTAAGGAGATATGGGCAAAAGAAGTTTTTCATATATAAATTTCAATTTTTTTTAGGTTTTCGGTGGATTTTTCAATTTTTTGGGGGTGGTCACGAATTAAAGTCCTTTTCGCTCTAGGACGCACATTTAAGGAGATATGGGCAAAAGAAGTTTTTCATATAAAAATTTCAATTTTTTTTAGGTTTTCGGTGGATTTTTCAATTTTTTGAGGGTGGTCACGAATTAAAGTCCTTTTCGCTCTAGGACGCATATTTAAGGAGATATGGGCAAAAGAAGTTTTTCATATAAAAATTTAATTTTTTTTAGGTTTTGGGTGGATTTTTCAATTTTTTGGGGGTGGTCACGAATTAAAGTCCTTTTCGCTCTAGGACGCACATTTAAGGAGATATGGGCAAAAGAAGTTTTTCATATAAAAATTTCAATTTTTTTTAGGTTTTCGGTGGATTTTTCAATTTTTTGGGGGTGGTCACGAATTAAAGTCCTTTTCGCTCTAGGACGCATATTTAAGGAGATATGGGCAAAAGAAGTTTTTCATATAAAAATTTCAATTTTTTTAGGTTTTGGGTGGATTTTTAAATTTTTGGGGGTGGTCACGAATTAAAGTCCTTTTCGCTCTAGGACGCATATTTAAGGAGATATGGGCAAAAGAAGTTTTTCATATAAAAATTTAAATTTTTTTAGGTTTTGGGTGGATTTTTCAATTTTTTGAGGGTGGTCGCAAATTAAAGTCCTTTTCGCTCTAGGACGCATATTTAAGGAGATATGGGCAAAAGAAGTTTTTCATATAAAAATTTCAATTTTTTAGGTTTTGGGTGGATTTTGCAATTTTTTTGGGGGTGGTCACGAATTAAAGTCCTTTTTGCTCTAGGACGCATATTTAAGGAGATATGGGCAAAAGAAGTTTTTCATATAAAAATTTCAATTTTTTTAGGTTTTGGGTGGATTTTTCAATTTTTGGAGGTGGTCACGAATTAAAGTCCTTTTCGCTCTAGGACGCATATTTAAGAAGATATGGGCAAAAGAAGTTTTTCATATAAAAATTTCAATTTTTTTAGGTTTTGGGTGGATTTTTCAATTTTTTGAGGGTGGTCACGAATTAAAGTCCTTTTCGCTCTAGGACGCATATTTAAGGAGATATGGACAAAAGAAGTTTTTCATATAAAAATTTTATTTTTTTTAGGTTTTGGGTGGATTTTTCAATTTTTTGAGGGTGGTCACGAATTAAAGTCCTTTTCGCTCTAGGACGCATATTTAAGGAGATATGGGCAAAAGAAGTTTTTCATATAAAAATTTAAATTTTTTTAGGTTTTGGGTGGATTTTTCAATTTTTTGAGGGTGGTCACGGATTAAAGTCCTTTTCGCTCTAGGACGCATATTTAAGGAGATATGGGCAAAAGAAGTTTTTCATATACAAATTTAATTTTTTTTAGGTTTTGGGTGGATTTTTCAATTTTTTGGGGGTGGTCACGAATTAAAGTCCTTTTCGCTCTAGACGCACATTTAAGGAGATATGGGCAAAAGAAGTTTTTCATATAAAAATTTCAATTTTTTTTAGGTTTTCGGTGGATTTTTCAATTTTTTGAGGGTGGTCACGAATTAAAGTCCTTTTCGCTCTAGGACGCATATTTAAGGAGATATGGGCAAAAGAAGTTTTTCATATAAAAATTTCAATTTTTTTAGGTTTTGGGTGGATTTTTAAATTTTTGGGGGTGGTCACGAATTAAAGTCCTTTTCGCTCTAGGACGCATATTTAAGGAGATATGGGCAAAAGAAGTTTTTCATATAAAAATTTAAATTTTTTTAGGTTTTGGGTGGATTTGTCAATTTTTTGAGGGTGGTCGCAAATTAAAGTCCTTTTCGCTCTAGGACGCATATTTAAGGAGATATGGGCAAAAGAAGTTTTTCATATAAAAATTTCAATTTTTTAGGTTTTGGGTGGATTTTGCAATTTTTTGGGGGTGGTCACGAATTAAAGTCCTTTTCGCTCTAGGACGCACATTTAAGGAGATATGGGCAAAAGAAGTTTTTCATATAAAAATTTCAATTTTTTTTAGGTTTTCGGTGGATTTTTAAAATTTTTGGGGGTGGTCACGAATTAAAGTCCTTTTCGCTCTAGGACGCATATTTAAGGAGATATGGGCAAAAGAAGTTTTTCATATAAAAATTTCAATTTTTTTAGGTTTTGGGTGGATTTTGAAATTTTTTGGGGGTGGTCACGAATTAAAGTCCTTTTCGCTCTAGGACGCATATTTAAGGAGATATGGGCAAAAGAAGTTTTTCATATAAAAATTTAAATTTTTTTAGGTTTTGGGTGGATTTTTCAATTTTTTGAGGGTGGTCACAAATTAAAGTCCTTTTCGCTCTAGGACGCATATTTAAGGAGATATGGGCAAAAGAAATTTTTCATATAAAAATTTCAATTTTTTAGGTTTTGGGTGGATTTTTCAATTTTTTGGGGGTGGTCACGAATTAAAGTCCTTTTTGCTCTAGGACGCATATTTAAGGAGATATGGGCAAAAGAAGTTTTTCATATAAAAATTTCAATTTTTTTAGGTTTTGGGTGGATTTTTCAATTTTTGGGGGTGGTCACGAATTAAAGTCCTTTTCTCTCTAGGACGCATATTTAAGAAGATATGGGCAAAAGAAGTTTTTCATATTAAAATTTAAATTTTTTTAGGTTTTGGGTGGATTTTTCAATTTTTTGAGGGTGGTCACGAATTAAAGTCCTTTTCGCTCTAGGACGCATATTTAAGGAGATATGGGCAAAAGAAGTTTTTCATATAAAAATTTTATTTTTTTTTTAGGTTTTGGGTGGATTTTTCAATTTTTTGAGGGTGGTCACGAATTAAAGTCCTTTTCGCTCTAGGACGCATATTTAAGGAGATATGGGCAACAGAAGTTTTTCATATAAAAATTTTAATTTTTTTAGGTTTTGGGTGGATTTTTCAATTTTTTGAGGGTGGTCACGGATTAAAGTCCTTTTCGCTCTAGGACGCATATTTAAGGAGATATGGGCAAAAGAAGTTTTTCATATAAAAATTTTAATTTTTTTAGGTTTTGGGTGGATTTTTCAATTTTTTGAGGGTGGTCACGAATTAAAGTCCTTTTCGCTCTAGGACGCATATTTAAGGAGATATGGGCAAAAGAAGTTTTTCATATAAAAATTTAAATTTTTTTAGGTTTTGGGTGGATTTTTCAATTTTTTGAGGGTGGTCGCAAATTAAAGTCCTTTTCGCTCTAGGACGCATATTTAAGGAGATATGGGCAAAAGAAGTTTTTCATATAAAAATTTCAATTTTTTAGGTTTTGGGTGGATTTTGCAATTTTTTGGGGGTGGTCACGAATTAAAGTCCTTTTTGCTCTAGGACGCATATTTAAGGAGATATGGGCAAAAGAAGTTTTTCATATAAAAATTTCAATTTTTTTGGGTTTTGGGTGGATTTTTCAATTTTTGGGGGTGGTCACGAATTAAAGTCCTTTTCGCTCTAGGACGCATATTTAAGAAGATATGGGCAAAAGAAGTTTTTCATATAAAAATTTCAATTTTTTTAGGTTTTGGGTGGATTTTTCAATTTTTTGAGGGTGGTCACGAATTAAAGTCCTTTTCGCTCTAGGACGCATATTTAAGGAGATATGGGCAAAAGAAGTTTTTCATATAAAAATTTTATTTTTTTTTAGGTTTTGGGTGGATTTTTCAATTTTTTGAGGGTGGTCACGAATTAAAGTCCTTTTCGCTCTAGGACGCATATTTAAGGAGATATGGGCAAAAGAAGTTTTTCATATAAAAATTTTAATTTTTTTAGGTTTTGGGTGGATTTTTCAATTTTTTGAGGGTGGTCACGGATTAAAGTCCTTTTCGCTCTAGGACGCATATTTAAGGAGATATGGGCAAAAGAAGTTTTTCATATAAAAATTTTAATTTTTTTAGGTTTTGGGTGGATTTTTCAATTTTTTGAGGCTGGTCACGAATTAAAGTCCTTTTCGCTCTAGGACGCATATTTAAGGAGATATGGGCAAAAGAAGTTTTTCATATACAAATTTAATTTTTTTTAGGTTTTGGGTGGATTTTTCAATTTTTTGGGGGTGGTCACGAATTAAAGTCCTTTTCGCTCTAGGACGCATATTTAAGGAGATATGGGCAAAAGAAGTTTTTCATATAAAAATTTAAATTTTTTTAGGTTTTGGGTGGATTTTTCAATTTTTTGAGGGTGGTCGCAAATTAAAGTCCTTTTCGCTCTAGGACGCATATTTAAGGAGATATGGGCAAAAGAAGTTTTTCATATAAAAATTTCAATTTTTTAGGTTTTGGGTGGATTTTGCAATTTTTGGGGGGTGGTCACGAATTAAAGTCCTTTTCGCTCTAGGACGCATATTTAAGGAGATATGGGCAAAAGAAGTTTTTCATATAAAAATTTAATTTTTTTTAGGTTTTGGGTGGATTTTTCAATTTTTTGGGGGTGGTCACGAATTAAAGTCCTTTTCGCTCTAGGACGCACATTTAAGGAGATATGGGCAAAAGAAGTTTTTCATATAAAAATTTCAATTTTTTTTAGGTTTTCGGTGGATTTTTCAATTTTTTGAGGGTGGTCACGAATTAAAGTCCTTTTCGCTCTAGGACGCATATTTAAGGAGATATGGGCAAAAGAAGTTTTTCATATAAAAATTTCAATTTTTTTAGGTTTTGGGTGGATTTTTAAATTTTTGGGGGTGGTCACGAATTAAAGTCCTTTTCGCTCTAGGACGCATATTTAAGGAGATATGGGCAAAAGAAGTTTTTCATATAAAAATTTAAATTTTTTTAGGTTTTGGGTGGATTTTTCAATTTTTTGAGGGTGGTCGCAAATTAAAGTCCTTTTCGCTCTAGGACGCATATTTAAGGAGATATGGGCAAAAGAAGTTTTTCATATAAAAATTTCAATTTTTTAGGTTTTGGGTGGATTTTGCAATTTTTTGGGGGTGGTCACGAATTGAAGTCCTTTTTGCTCTAGGACGCATATTTAAGGAGATATGGGCAAAAGAAGTTTTTCATATAAAAATTTCAATTTTTTTAGGTTTTGGGTGGATTTTTCAATTTTTGGGGGTGGTCACGAATTAAAGTCCTTTTCTCTCTAGGACGCATATTTAAGAAGATATGGGCAAAAGAAGTTTTTCATATAAAATTTTAAATTTTTTTAGGTTTTGGGTGGATTTTTCAATTTTTTGAGGGTGGTCACGAATTAAAGTCCTTTTCGCTCTAGGACGCATATTTAAGGAGATATGGGCAAAAGAAGTTTTTCATATAAAAATTTTATTTTTTTTTTTAGGTTTTGGGTGGATTTTTCAATTTTTTGAGGGTGGTCACGAATTAAAGTCCTTTTCGCTCTAGGACGCATATTTAAGGAGATATGGGCAACAGAAGTTTTTCATATAAAAATTTAAATTTTTTTAGGTTTTGGGTGGATTTTTCAATTTTTTGAGGGTGGTCGCAAATTAAAGTCCTTTTCGCTCTAGGACGCATATTTAAGGAGATATGGGCAAAAGAAGTTTTTCATATAAAAATTTCAATTTTTTTAGGTTTTGGGTGGATTTTTCAATTTTTGGGGGTGGTCACGAATTAAAGTCCTTTTCGCTCTAGGACGCATATTTAAGGAGATATGGGCAAAAGAAGTTTTTCATATAAAAATTTTAATTTTTTTAGGTTTTGGGTGGATTTTTCAATTTTTTGAGGGTGGTCACGGATTAAAGTCCTTTTCGCTCTAGGACGCATATTTAAGGAGATATGGGCAAAAGAAGTTTTTCATATAAAAATTTTAATTTTATTAGGTTTTGGGTGGATTTTTCAATTTTTTGAGGCTGGTCACGAATTAAAGTCCTTTTCGCTCTAGGACGCATATTTAAGGAGATATGGGCAAAAGAAGTTTTTCATATACAAATTTAATTTTTTTTAGGTTTTGGGTGGATTTTTCAATTTTTTGGGGGTGGTCACGAATTAAAGTCCTTTTCGCTCTAGGACGCACATTTAAGGAGATATGGGCAAAAGAAGTTCTTCATATAAAAATTTAAATTTTTTTAGGTTTTCGGTGGATTTTTCAATTTTTTGAGGGTGGTCACGAATTAAAGTCCTTTTCGCTCTAGGACGCATATTTAAGGAGATATGGGCAAAAGAAGTTTTTCATATAAAAATTTCAATTTTTTTAGGTTTTGGGTGGATTTTTCAATTTTTGGGGGTGGTCACGAATTAAAGTCCTTTTCGCTCTAGGACGCATATTTAAGGAGATATGGGCAAAAGAAGTTTTTCATATAAAAATTTAAATTTTTTTAGGTTTTGGGTGGATTTTTCAATTTTTTGAGGGTGGTCGCAAATTAAAGTCCTTTTCGCTCTAGGACGCATATTTAAGGAGATATGGGCAAAAGAAGTTTTTCATATAAAAATTTCAATTTTTTAGGTTTTGGGTGGATTTTGCAATTTTTTGGGGGTGGTCACGAATTAAAGTCCTTTTCGCTCTAGGACGCATATTTAAGGAGATATGGGCAAAAGAAGTTTTTCATATAAAAATTTAATTTTTTTTAGGTTTTGGGTGGATTTTTCAATTTTTTGGGGGTGGTCACGAATTAAAGTCCTTTTCGCTCTAGGACGCACATTTAAGGAGATATGGGCAAAAGAAGTTTTTCATATAAAAATTTCAATTTTTTTTAGGTTTTCGGTGGATTTTTCAATTTTTTGAGGGTGGTCACGAATTAAAGTCCTTTTCGCTCTAGGACGCATATTTAAGGAGATATGGGCAAAAGAAGTTTTTCATATAAAAATTTCAATTTTTTTAGGTTTTGGGTGGATTTTTAAATTTTTGGGGGTGGTCACGAATTAAAGTCCTTTTCGCTCTAGGACGCATATTTAAGGAGATATGGGCAAAAGAAGTTTTTCATATAAAAATTTAAATTTTTTTAGGTTTTGGGTGGATTTTTCAATTTTTTGAGGGTGGTCGCAAATCAAAGTCCTTTTCGCTCTAGGACGCATATTTAAGGAGATATGGGCAAAAGAAGTTTTTCATATAAAAATTTCAATTTTTTAGGTTTTGGGTGGATTTTGCAATTTTTTGGGGGTGGTCACGAATTGAAGTCCTTTTTGCTCTAGGACGCATATTTAAGGAGATATGGGCAAAAGAAGTTTTTCATATAAAAATTTCAATTTTTTTAGGTTTTGGGTGGATTTTTCAATTTTTGGGGGTGGTCACGAATTAAAGTCCTTTTCTCTCTAGGACGCATATTTAAGAAGATATGGGCAAAAGAAGTTTTTCATATAAAATTTTAAATTTTTTTAGGTTTTGGGTGGATTTTTCAATTTTTTGAGGGTGGTCACGAATTAAAGTCCTTTTCGCTCTAGGACGCATATTTAAGGAGATATGGGCAAAAGAAGTTTTTCATATAAAAATTTTATTTTTTTTTAGGTTTTGGGTGGATTTTTCAATTTTTTGAGGGTGGTCACGAATTAAAGTCCTTTTCGCTCTAGGACGCATATTTAAGGAGATATGGGCAACAGAAGTTTTTCATATAAAAATTTTAATTTTTTTAGGTTTTGGGTGGATTTTTCAATTTTTTGAGGGTGGTCACGGATTAAAGTCCTTTTCGCTCTAGGACGCATATTTAAGGAGATATGGGCAAAAGAAGTTTTTCATATAAAAATTTTAATTTTTTTAGGTTTTGGGTGGATTTTTCAATTTTTTGAGGGTGGTCACGAATTAAAGTCCTTTTCGCTCTAGGACGCATATTTAAGGAGATATGGGCAAAAGAAGTTTTTCATATAAAAATTTAAATTTTTTTAGGTTTTGGGTGGATTTTTCAATTTTTTGAGGGTGGTCGCAAATTAAAGTCCTTTTCGCTCTAGGACGCATATTTAAGGAGATATGGGCAAAAGAAGTTTTTCATATAAAAATTTCAATTTTTTAGGTTTTGGGTGGATTTTGCAATTTTTTGGGGTGGTCACGAATTAAAGTCCTTTTTGCTCTAGGACGCATATTTAAGGAGATATGGGCAAAAGAAGTTTTTCATATAAAAATTTCAATTTTTTTAGGTTTTGGGTGGATTTTTCAATTTTTGGGGGTGGTCACGAATTAAAGTCCTTTTCGCTCTAGGACGCATATTTAAGAAGATATGGGCAAAAGAAGTTTTTCATATAAAAATTTCAATTTTTTTAGGTTTTGGGTGGATTTTTCAATTTTTTGAGGGTGGTCACGAATTAAAGTCCTTTTCGCTCTAGGACGCATATTTAAGGAGATATGGGCAAAAGAAGTTTTTCATATAAAAATTTTATTTTTTTTTAGGTTTTGGGTGGATTTTTCAATTTTTTGAGGTTGGTCACGAATTAAAGTCCTTTTCGCTCTAGGACGCATATTTAAGGAGATATGGGCAAAAGAAGTTTTTCATATAAAAATTTTAATTTTTTTAGGTTTTGGGTGGATTTTTCAATTTTTTGAGGGTGGTCACGGATTAAAGTCCTTTTCGCTCTAGGACGCATATTTAAGGAGATATGGGCAAAAGAAGTTTTTCATATAAAAATTTTAATTTTTTTAGGTTTTGGGTGGATTTTTCAATTTTTTGAGGCTGGTCACGAATTAAAGTCCTTTTCGCTCTAGGACGCATATTTAAGGAGATATGGGCAAAAGAAGTTTTTCATATACAAATTTAATTTTTTTTAGGTTTTGGGTGGATTTTTCAATTTTTTGGGGGTGGTCACGAATTAAAGTCCTTTTCGCTCTAGGACGCACATTTAAGGAGATATGGGCAAAAGAAGTTCTTCATATAAAAATTTCAATTTTTTTTAGGTTTTCGGTGGATTTTTCAATTTTTTGAGGGTGGTCACGAATTAAAGTCCTTTTCGCTCTAGGACGCATATTTAAGGAGATATGGGCAAAAGAAGTTTTTCATATAAAAATTTCAATTTTTTTAGGTTTTGGGTGGATTTTTCAATTTTTGGGGGTGGTCACGAATTAAAGTCCTTTTCGCTCTAGGACGCATATTTAAGGAGATATGGGCAAAAGAAGTTTTTCATATAAAAATTTAAATTTTTTTAGGTTTTGGGTGGATTTTTCAATTTTTTGAGGGTGGTCGCAAATTAAAGTCCTTTTCGCTCTAGGACGCATATTTAAGGAGATATGGGCAAAAGAAGTTTTTCATATAAAAATTTCAATTTTTTAGGTTTTGGGTGGATTTTGCAATTTTTTGGGGGTGGTCACGAATTAAAGTCCTTTTCGCTCTAGGACGCATATTTAAGGAGATATGGGCAAAAGAAGTTTTTCATATAAAAATTTAATTTTTTTTAGGTTTTGGGTGGATTTTTCAATTTTTTGGGGGTGGTCACGAATTAAAGTCCTTTTCGCTCTAGGGCGCACATTTAAGGAGATATGGGCAAAAGAAGTTTTTCATATAAAAATTTCAATTTTTTTTAGGTTTTCGGTGGATTTTTCAATTTTTTGAAGGTGGTCACGAATTAAAGTCCTTTTCGCTCTAGGACGCATATTTAAGGAGATATGGGCAAAAGAAGTTTTTCATATAAAAATTTCAATTTTTTTAGGTTTTGGGTGGATTTTTAAATTTTTGGGGGTGGTCACGAATTAAAGTCCTTTTCGCTCTAGGACGCATATTTAAGGAGATATGGGCAAAAGAAGTTTTTCATATAAAAATTTAAATTTTTTTAGGTTTTGGGTGGATTTTTCAATTTTTTGAGGGTGGTCACGGATTAAAGTCCTTTTCGCTCTAGGACGCATATTTAAGGAGATATGGGCAAAAGAAGTTTTTCATATAAAAATTTCAAATTTTTTAGGTTTTGGGTGAATTTTTCAATTTTTTGAGGGTGGTCACGAATTAAAGTCCTTTTCGCTCTAGGACGCATATTTAAGGAGATATGGGCAAAAGAAGTTTTTCATATAAAATTTTAATTTTTTTTAGGTTTTGGGTGGATTTTTCAATTTTTTGGGGGTGGTCACGAATTAAAGTCCTTTTCGCTCTAGGACGCACATTTAAGGAGATATGGGCAAAAGAAGTTTTTCATATAAAAATTTCAATTTTTTTTAGGTTTTCGGTGGATTTTTCAATTTTTTGAGGGTGGTCACGAATTAAAGTCCTTTTCGCTCTAGGACGCATATTTAAGGAGATATGGGCAAAAGAAGTTTTTCATATAAAAATTTCAATTTTTTTAGGTTTTGGGTGGATTTTTAAATTTTTTGGGGGTGGTCACGAATTAAAGTCCTTTTCGCTCTAGGACGCATATTTAAGGAGATATGGGCAAAAGAAGTTTTTCATATAAAAATTTAAATTTTTTTAGGTTTTGGGTGGATTTTGCAATTTTTTGAGGGTGGTCACAAATTAAAGTCCTTTTCGCTCTAGGACGCATATTTAAGGAGATATGGGCAAAAGAAGTTTTTCATATAAAAATTTCAATTTTTTAGGTTTTGGGTGGATTTTTCAATTTTTTGGGGGTGGTCACGAATTAAAGTCCTTTTTGCTCTAGGACACGTATTTAAGGAGATATGGGCAAAAGAAGTTTTTCATATAAAAATTTCAATTTTTTTAGGTTTTGGGTGGATTTTTCAATTTTTGGGGGTGGTCACGAATTAAAGTCCTTTTCGCTCTAGGACGCATATTTAAGAAGATATGGGCAAAAGAAGTTTTTCATATAAAAATTTCAATTTTTTTAGGTTTTGGGTGGATTTTTCAATTTTTTGAGGGTGGTCACGAATTAAAGTCCTTTTCGCTCTAGGACGCATATTTAAGGAGATATGGGCAAAAGAAGTTTTTCATATAAAAATTTTATTTTTTTTTAGGTTTTGGGTGGATTTTTCAATTTTTTGAGGGTGGTCACGAATTAAAGTCCTTTTCGCTCTAGGACGCATATTTAAGGAGATATGGGCAAAAGAAGTTTTTCATATAAAAATTTTAATTTTTTAGGTTTTGGGTGGATTTTTCAATTTTTTGAGGGTGGTCACGGATTAAAGTCCTTTTCGCTCTAATACGCATATTTAAGGAGATATGGGCAAAAGAAGTTTTTCATATAAAAATTTTAATTTTTTTAGGTTTTGGGTGGATTTTTCAATTTTTTGAGGCTGGTCACGAATTAAAGTCCTTTTCGCTCTAGGACGCATATTTAAGGAGATATGGGCAAAAGAAGTTTTTCATATACAAATTTATTTTTTTTTTAGGTTTTGGGTGGATTTTTCAATTTTTTGGGGGTGGTCACGAATTAAAGTCCTTTTCGCTCTAGGACGCACATTTAAGGAGATATGGGCAAAAGAAGTTTTTCATATATAAATTTCAATTTTTTTTAGGTTTTCGGTGGATTTTTCAATTTTTTGAGGGTGGTCACGGATTAAAGTCCTTTTCGCTCTAGGACGCATATTTAAGGAGATATGGGCAAAAGAAGTTTTTCATATAAAAATTTTAATTTTTTTAGGTTTTGGGTGGATTTTTCAATTTTTTGAGGCTGGTCACGAATTAAAGTCCTTTTCGCTCTAGGACGCATATTTAAGGAGATATGGGCAAAAGAAGTTTTTCATATAAAAATTTTAATTTTTTTTAGGTTTTGGGTGAATTTTTCAATTTTTTGAGGGTGGTCACGAATTAAAGTCCTTTTCGCTCTAGGACGCATATTTAAGGAGATATGGGCAAAAGAAGTTTTTCATATAAAAATTTAATTTTTTTTAGGTTTTCGGTGGATTTGTCATTTTTTTGGGGGTGGTCAAGAATTAAAGTCCTTTTCGCTCTAGGACGCACATTTAAGGAGATATGGGCAAAAGAAGTTTTTCATATAAAAATTTCAATTTTTTTAGGTTTTCGGTGGATTTTTCAATTTTTTGAGGGTGGTCACGAATTAGAGTCCTTTCCCCTCTAGGACGCATATTTAAGGAGATATGGGCAAAAGAAGTTTTTCATATAAAAATTTCAATTTTTTTAGGTTTTGGGTGGATTTTTAAATTTTTTGGGGGTGGTCACGAATTAAAGTCCTTTTCGCTCTAAGACGCATATTTAAGGAGATATGGGCAAAAGAAGTTTTTCATATAAAAATTTAAATTTTTTTAGGTTTTGGGTGGATTTTTCAATTTTTTGAGGGTGGTCACGAATTAAAGTCCTTTTCGCTCTAGGACGCATATTTAAGGAGATATGGGCAAAAGAAGTTTTTCATATAAAAATTTCAATTTTTTAGGTTTTGGGTGGATTTTTCAATTTTTTGGGGGTGGTCACGAATTAAAGTCCTTTTTGCTCTAGGACGTATATTTAAGGAGATATGGGCAAAAGAAGTTTTTCATATAAAAATTTCAATTTGTTTAGGTTTTGGGTGGATTTTTCAATTTTTGGGGGTGGTCACGAATTAAAGTCCTTTTCTCTCTAGGACGCATATTTAAGAAGATATGAGCAAAAGAAGTTTTTCATATAAAAATTTCAATTTTTTTAGGTTTTGGGTGGATTTTTCAATTTTTTGAGGGTGGTCACGAATTAAAGTCCTTTTCGCTCTAGGACGCATATTTAAGGAGATATGGGCAAAAGAAGTTTTTCATATCAAAATTTTTTTTTTTTTTAGGTTTTGGTGGATTTTTCAATTTTTTGAGGGTGGTCACGAATTAAAGTCCTTTTCGCTCTAGGACGCATATTTAAGGAGATATGGGAAAAAGAAGTTTTTCATATAAAAATTTTAATTTTTTTAGGTTTTGGGTGGATTTTTCAATTTTTTGAGGGTGGTCACGGATTAAAGTCCTTTTCGCTCTAGGACGCATATTTAAGGAGATATGGGCAAAAGAAGTTTTTCATATAAAAATTTTAATTTTTTTAGGTTTTGGGTGGATTTTTCAATTTTTTGAGGCTGGTCACGAATTAAAGTCCTTTTCGCTCTAGGACGCATATTTAAGGAGATATGGGCAAAAGAAGTTTTTCATATACAAATTTATTTTTTTTTTAGGTTTTGGGTGGATTTTTCAATTTTTTGGGGGTGGTCACGAATTAAAGTCCTTTTCGCTCTAGGACGCACATTTAAGGAGATATGGGCAAAAGAAGTTTTTCATATATAAATTTCAATTTTTTTAGGTTTTCGGTGGATTTTTCAATTTTTTGAGGGTGGTCACGGATTAAAGTCCTTTTCGCTCTAGGACGCATATTTAAGGAGATATGGGCAAAAGAAGTTTTTCATATAAAAATTTTAATTTTTTTAGGTTTTGGGTGGATTTTTCAATTTTTTGAGGCTGGTCACGAATTAAAGTCCTTTTCGCTCTAGGACGCATATTTAAGGAGATATGGGCAAAAGAAGTTTTTCATATAAAAATTTTAATTTTTTTTAGGTTTTGGGTGAATTTTTCAATTTTTTGAGGGTGGTCACGAATTAAAGTCCTTTTCGCTCTAGGACGCATATTTAAGGAGATATGGGCAAAAGAAGTTTTTCATATAAAAATTTAATTTTTTTTAGGTTTTGGGTGGATTTTTCAATTTTTTGGGGGTGGTCACGAATTAAAGTCCTTTTCGCTCTAGGACGCACATTTAAGGAGATATGGGCAAAAGAAGTTTTTCATATAAAAATTTCAATTTTTTTTAGGTTTTCGGTGGATTTTTCAATTTTTTGAGGGTGGTCACGAATTAGAGTCCTTTTCGCTCTAGGACGCATATTTAAGGAGATATGGGCAAAAGAAGTTTTTCATATAAAAATTTCAATTTTTTTAGGTTTTGGGTGGATTTTTCAATTTTTTGGGGGTGGTCACGAATTAAAGTCCTTTTCGCTCTAGGACGCATATTTAAGGAGATATGGGCAAAAGAAGTTTTTCATATAAAAATTTAAATTTTTTTAGGTTTTGGGTGGATTTTTCAATTTTTTGAGGGTGGTCACAAATTAAAGTCCTTTTCGCTCTAGGACGCATATTTAAGGAGATATGGGCAAAAGAAGTTTTTCATATAAAAATTTCAATTTTTTAGGTTTTGGGTGGATTTTTCAATTTTTTGGGGGTGGTCACGAATTAAAGTCCTTTTTGCTCTAGGACGTATATTTAAGGAGATATGGGCAAAAGAAGTTTTTCATATAAAAATTTCAATTTGTTTAGGTTTTGGGTGGATTTTTCAATTTTTGGGGGTGGTCACGAATTAAAGTCCTTTTCTCTCTAGGACGCATATTTAAGAAGATATGAGCAAAAGAAGTTTTTCATATAAAAATTTCAATTTTTTTAGGTTTTGGGTGGATTTTTCAATTTTTTGAGGGTGGTCACGAATTAAAGTCCTTTTCGCTCTAGGACGCATATTTAAGGAGATATGGGCAAAAGAAGTTTTTCATATCAAAATTTTATTTTTTTTTAGGTTTTGGGTGGATTTTTCAATTTTTTGAGGGTGGTCACGAATTAAAGTCCTTTTCGCTCTAGGACGCATATTTAAGGAGATATGGGCAAAAGAAGTTTTTCATATAAAAATTTTAATTTTTTTAGGTTTTGGGTGGATTTTTCAATTTTTTGAGGGTGGTCACGGATTAAAGTCCTTTTCGCTCTAGGACGCATATTTAAGGAGATATGGGCAAAAGAAGTTTTTCATATAAAAATTTTAATTTTTTTAGGTTTTGGGTGGATTTTTAAATTTTTTGAGGCTGGTCACGAATTAAAGTCCTTTTCGCTCTAGGACGCATATTTAAGGAGATATGGGCAAAAGAAGTTTTTCATATAAAAATTTTAATTTTTTTTAGGTTTTGGGTGAATTTTTCAATTTTTTGAGGGTGGTCACGAATTAAAGTCCTTTTCGCTCTAGGACGCATATTTAAGGAGATATGGGCAAAAGAAGTTTTTCATATAAAAATTTCAATTTTTTTAGGTTTTGGGTGGATTTTTCAATTTTTTGAGGGTGGTCACGAATTAAAGTCCTTTTCGCTCTAGGACGCATATTTAAGGAGATATGGGCAAAAGAAGTTTTTCATATAAAAATTTTAATTTTTTTTAGGTTTTGGGTGAATTTTTCAATTTTTTGAGGGTGGTCACGAATTAAAGTCCTTTTCGCTCTAGGACGCATATTTAAGGAGATATGGGCAAAAGAAGTTTTTCATATAAAAATTTAATTTTTTTTAGGTTTTCGGTGGATTTTTCAATTTTTTGAGGGTGGTCACGAATTAAAGTCCTTTTCGCTCTAGGACGCATATTTAAGGAGATATGGGCAAAAGAAGTTTTTCATATAAAAATTTCAATTTTTTTTAGGTTTTGGGTGGATTTTTAAATTTTTTGGGGGTGGTCACGAAATAAAGTCCTTTTCGCTCTAGGACGCATATTTAAGGAGATATGGTCAAAAGAAGTTTTTCATATAAAAATTTAATTTTTTTTAGGTTTTGGGTGGATTTTTAAATTTTTTGAAGGTGGTCACAAATTAAAGTCCTTTTCGCTCTAGGACGCATATTTAAGGAGATATGGGCAAAAGAAGTTTTTCATATAAAAATTTCAATTTTTTTAGGTTTTGGGTGGATTTTTCAATTTTTTGGGGGTGGTCACGAATTAAAGTCCTTTTTGCTCTAGGACGCATATTTAAGGAGATATGGGCAAAAGAAGTTTTTCATATAAAAATTTCAATTTTTTTAGGTTTTGGGTGGATTTTTCAATTTTTGGGGGTGGTCACGAATTAAAGTCCTTTTCGCTCTAGGACGCATATTTAAGGAGATATGGGCAAAAGAAGTTTTTCATATAAAAATTTTATTTTTTTTTAGGTTTTGGGTGGATTTTTCAATTTTTTGAGGGTGGTCACGAATTAAAGTCCTTTTCGCTCTAGGACGCATATTTAAGGAGATATGGGCAAAAGAAGTTTTTCATATAAAAATTTTAATTTTTTTAGGTTTTGGGTGGATTTTTAAATTTTTTGAGGGTGGTCACGGATTAAAGTCCTTTTCGCTCTCGGACGCATATTTAAGGAGATATGGGCAAAAGAAGTTTTTCATATAAAAATTTTAATTTTTTTAGGTTTTGGGTGGATTTTCCAATTTTTTGAGGCTGGTCACGAATTAAAGTCCTTTTCGCTCTAGGACGCATATTTAAGGAGATATGGGCAAAAGAAGTTTTTCATATAAAAATTTTAATTTTTTTTAGGTTTTGGGTGAATTTTTCAATTTTTTGAGGGTGGTCACGAATTAAAGTCCTTTTCGCTCTAGGACGCATATTTAAGGAGATATGGGCAAAAGAAGTTTTTCATATAAAAATTTCAATTTTTTTTAGGTTTTGGGTGGATTTTTCAATTTTTTGAGGGTGGTCACGAATTAAAGTCCTTTTCGCTCTAGGACGCATATTTAAGGAGATATGGGCAAAAGAAGTTTTTCATATAAAAATTTTAATTTTTTTTAGGTTTTGGGTGAATTTTTCAATTTTTTGAGGGTGGTCACGAATTAAAGTCCTTTTCGCTCTAGGACGCATATTTAAGGAGATATGGGCAAAAGAAGTTTTTCATATAAAAATTTAATTTTTTTTAGGTTTTGGGTGGATTTTTCAATTTTTTGGGGGTGGTCACGAATTAAAGTCCTTTTCGCTCTAGGACGCACATTTAAGGAGATATGGGCAAAAGAAGTTTTTCATATAAAAATTTCAATTTTTTTTAGGTTTTCGGTGGATTTTTCAATTTTTTGAGGGTGGTCACGAATTAAAGTCCTTTTCGCTCTAGGACGCATATTTAAGGAGATATGGGCAAAAGAAGTTTTTCATATAAAAATTTCAATTTTTTTAGGTTTTGGGTGGATTTTTAAATTTTTTGGGGGTGGTCACGAAATAAAGTCCTTTTCGCTCTAGGACGCATATTTAAGGAGATATGGGCAAAAGAAGTTTTTCATATAAAAATTTAAATTTTTTTAGGTTTTGGGTGGATTTTTCAATTTTTTGAAGGTGGTCACAAATTAAAGTCCTTTTCGCTCTAGGACGCATATTTAAGGAGATATGGGCAAAAGAAGTTTTTCATATAAAAATTTCAATTTTTTTAGGTTTTGGGTGGATTTTTCAATTTGTTGGGGGTGGTCACGAATTAAAGTCCTTTTTGCTCTAGGACGCATATTTAAGGAGATATGGGCAAAAGAAGTTTTTCATATAAAAATTTCAATTTTTTTAGGTTTTGGGTGGATTTTTCAATTTTTGGGGGTGGTCACGAATTAAAGTCCTTTTCGCTCTAGGACGCATATTTAAGAAGATATGGGCAAAATAAGTTTTTCATATAAAAATTTCAATTTTTTTAGGTTTTGGGTGGATTTTTCAATTTTTTGAGGGTGGTCACGAATTAAAGTCCTTTTCGCTCTAGGACGCATATTTAAGGAGATATGGGCAAAAGAAGTTTTTCATATAAAATTTTTTTTTTTTTTAGGTTTTGGGTGGATTTTTCAATTTTTTGAGGATGGTCACGAATTAAAGTCCTTTTCGCTCTAGGACGCATATTTAAGGAGATATGGGCAAAAGAAGTTTTTCATATAAAAATTTTAATTTTTTTAGGTTTTGGGTGGATTTTTCAATTTTTTGAGGGTGGTCACGGATTAAAGTCCTTTTCGCTCTAGGACGCATATTTAAGGAGATATGGGCAAAAGAATTTTTTCATATAAAAATTTTAATTTTTTTAGGTTTTGGGTGGATTTTTCAATTTTTTGAGGCTGGTCACGAATTAAAGTCCTTTTCGCTCTAGGACGCATATTTAAGGAGATATGGGCAAAAGAAGTTTTTCATATAAAAATTTAATTTTTTTTAGGTTTTGGGTGGATTTTTCAATTTTTTGGGGGTGGTCACGAATTAAAGTCCTTTTCGCTCTAGGACGCACATTTAAGGAGATATGGGCAAAAGAAGTTTTTCATATAAAAATTTCAATTTTTTTTAGGTTTTCGGTGGATTTTTCAATTTTTTGAGGCTGGTCACGAATTAAAGTCCTTTTCGCTCTAGGACGCATATTTAAGGAGATATGGGCAAAAGAAGTTTTTCATATATAAATTTCAATTTTTTTTAGGTTTTCGGTGGATTTTTCAATTTTTTGAGGGTGGTCACGGATTAAAGTCCTTTTCGCTCTAGGACGCATATTTAAGGAGATATGGGCAAAAGAAGTTTTTCATATAAATTTTTTTTTTTTTTTTAGGTTTTGGGTGGATTTTTCAATTTTTTGAGGGTGGTCACGAATTAAAGTCCTTTTCGCTCTAGGACGCATATTTAAGGAGATATGGGCAAAAGAAGTTTTTCATATAAAAATTTTAATTTTTTTTAGGTTTTGGGTGAATTTTTCAATTTTTTGAGGGTGGTCACGGATTAAAGTCCTTTTCGCTCTAGGACGCATATTTAAGGAGATATGGGCAAAAGAATTTTTTCATATAAAAATTTTAATTTTTTTAGGTTTTGGGTGGATTTTTCAATTTTTTGAGGCTGGTCACGAATTAAAGTCCTTTTCGCTCTAGGACGCATATTTAAGGAGATATGGGCAAAAGAAGTTTTTCATATAAAAATTTAATTTTTTTTAGGTTTTGGGTGGATTTTTCAATTTTTTGGGGGTGGTCACGAATTAAAGTCCTTTTCGCTCTAGGACGCATATTTAAGGAGATATGGGCAAAAGAAGCTTTTCATATAAAAATTTAATTTTTTTAGGTTTTGGGTGGATTTTTCAATTTTTTGAGGCTGGTCACGAATTAAAGTCCTTTTCGCTCTAGGACGCATATTTAAGGAGATATGGGCAAAAGAAGTTTTTCATATAAAAATTTTAATTTTTTTTAGGTTTTGGGTGAATTTTTCAATTTTTTGAGGGTGGTCACGAATTAAAGTCCTTTTCGCTCTAGGACGCATATTTAAGGAGATATGGGCAAAAGAAGTTTTTCATATAAAAATTTCAATTTTTTTTAGGTTTTCGGTGGATTTTTCAATTTTTTGAGGCTGGTCACGAATTAAAGTCCTTTTCGCTCTAGGACGCATATTTAAGGAGATATGGGCAAAAGAAGTTTTTCATATAAAAATTTTAATTTTTTTTAGGTTTTGGGTGAATTTTTCAATTTTTTGAGGGTGGTCACGAATTAAAGTCCTTTTCGCTCTAGGACGCATATTTAAGGAGATATGGGCAAAAGAAGTTTTTCATATAAAAATTTAATTTTTTTTAGGTTTTGGGTGGATTTTTCAATTTTTTGGGGGTGGTCACGAATTAAAGTCCTTTTCGCTCTAGGACGCACATTTAAGGAGATATGGGCAAAAGAAGTTTTTCATATAAAAATTTCAATTTTTTTTAGGTTTTCGGTGGATTTTTCAATTTTTTGAGGGTGGTCACGAATTAAAGTCCTTTTCGCTCTAGGACGCATATTTAAGGAGATATGGGCAAAAGAAGTTTTTCATATAAAAATTTCAATTTTTTTAGGTTTTGGGTGGATTTTTAAATTTTTGAGGGTGGTCACGAATTAAAGTCCTTTTCGCTCTAGGACGCGTATTTAAGGAGATATGGGCAAAAGAAGTTTTTCATATAAAAATTTTAATTTTTTTAGGTTTTGGGTGGATTTTTCAATTTTTTGAGGCTGGTCACGAATTAAAGTCCTTTTCGCTCTAGGACGCATATTTAAGGAGATATGGGCAAAAGAAGTTTTTCATATAAAAATTTTAATTTTTTTTAGGTTTTGGGTGAATTTTTCAATTTTTTGAGGGTGGTCACGAATTAAAGTCCTTTTCGCTCTAGGACGCATATTTAAGGAGATATGGGCAAAAGAAGTTTTTCATATAAAAATTTCAATTTTTTTAGGTTTTGGGTGGATTTTTCAATTTTTTGGGGGTGGTCACGAAATAAAGTCCTTTTCGCTCTAGGACGCATATTTAAGGAGATATGGGCAAAAGAAGTTTTTCATATAAAAATTTAAATTTTTTTAGGTTTTGGGTGGATTTTTCAATTTTTTGAGGGTGGTCACAAATTAAAGTCCTTTTCGCTCTAGGACGCATATTTAAGGAGATATGGGCAAAAGAAGTTTTTCATATAAAAATTTCAATTTTTTTAGGTTTTGGGTGGATTTTTCAATTTTTTGGGGGTGGTCACGAATTAAAGTCCTTTTTGCTCTAGGACGCATATTTAAGGAGATATGGGCAAAAGAAGTTTTTCATATAAAAATTTAAATTTTTTTAGGTTTTGGGTGGATTTTTCAATTTTTGGGGGTGGTCACGAATTAAAGTCCTTTTCGCTCTAGGACGCATATTTAAGAAGATATGGGCAAAAGAAGTTTTTCATATAAAAATTTCAATTTTTTTAGGTTTTGGGTGGATTTTTCAATTTTTTGAGGGTGGTCACGGATTAAAGTCCTTTTCGCTCTAGGACGCATATTTAAGGAGATATGGGCAAAAGAAGTTTTTCATATACAAATTTAATTTTTTTTAGGTTTTGGGTGGATTTTTCAATTTTTTGGGGGTGGTCACGAATTAAAGTCCTTTTCGCTCTAGGACGCATATTTAAGGAGATATGGGCAAAAGAAGTTTTTCATATAAAAATTTTATTTTTTTTTAGGTTTTGGGTGGATTTTTCAATTTTTTGAGGGTGGTCACGAATTAAAGTCCTTTTCGCTCTAGGACGCATATTTAAGGAGATATGGGCAAAAGAAGTTTTTCATATAAAAATTTTAATTTTTTTAGGTTTTGGGTGGATTTTTCAATTTTTTGAGGCTGGTCACGAATTAAAGTCCTTTTCGCTCTAGGACGCATATTTAAGGAGATATGGGCAAAAGAAGTTTTTCATATACAAATTTAATTTTTTTTAGGTTTTGGGTGGATTTTTAAATTTTTTGGGGGTGGTCACGAATTAAAGTCCTTTTCGCTCTAGGACGCACATTTAAGGAGATATGGGCAAAAGAAGTTTTTCATATATAAATTTCAATTTTTTTTAGGTTTTCGGTGGATTTTTCAATTTTTTGAGGGTGGTCACGGATTAAAGTCCTTTTCGCTCTAGGACGCATATTTAAGAAGATATGGGCAAAAGAAGTTTTTCATATAAAAATTTTAATTTTTTTAGGTTTTGGGTGGAGTTTTAAATTTTTTGAGGCTGGTCACGAATTAAAGTCCTTTTCGCTCTAGGACGCATATTTAAGGAGATATGGGCAAAAGAAGTTTTTCATATAAAAATTTTAATTTTTTTTAGGTTTTTGGTGAATTTTTCAATTTTTTGGGGGTGGTCACGAATTAAAGTCCTTTTCGCTCTAGGACGCATATTTAAGGAGATATGGGCAAAAGAAGTTTTTCATATAAAATTTAATTTTTTTTAGGTTTTGGGTGGATTTTTAAATTTTTTGGGGGTGGTCACGAATTAAAGTCCTTTTCGCTCTAGGACGCACATTTAAGGAGATATGGGCAAAAGAAGTTTTTCATATATAAATTTCAATTTTTTTTAGGTTTTCGGTGGATTTTTCAATGTTTTGAGGGTGGTCACGGATTAAAGTCCTTTTCGCTCTAGGACGCATATTTAAGGAGATATGGGCAAAAGAAGTTTTTCATATAAAAATTTTAATTTTTTTAGGTTTTGGGTGGATTTTTCAATTTTTTGAGGCTGGTCACGAATTAAAGTCCTTTTCGCTCTAGGACGCATATTTAAGGAGATATGGGCAAAAGAAGTTTTTCATATAAAAATTTTAATTTTTTTTAGGTTTTGGGTGAATTTTTCAATTTTTTGAGGGTGGTCACGAATTAAAGTCCTTTTCGCTCTAGGACGCATATTTAAGGAGATATGGGCAAAAGAAGTTTTTCATATAAAAATTTAATTTTTTTTAGGTTTTGGGTGGATTTTTCAATTTTTTGGGGGTGGTCACGAATTAAAGTCCTTTTCGCTCTAGGACGCACATTTAAGGAGATATGGGCAAAAGAAGTTTTTCATATAAAAATTTCAATTTTTTTTAGGTTTTCGGTGGATTTTTCAATTTTTTGAGGGTGGTCACGAATTAAAGTCCTTTTCGCTCTAGGACGCATATTTAAGGAGATATGGGCTAAAGAAGTTTTTCATATAAAAATTTCAATTTTTTTAGGTTTTGGGTGGATTTTTAAATTTTTTGGGGGTGGTCACGAATTAAAGTCCTTTTCGCTCTAGGATGCATATTTAAGGAGATATGGGCAAAAGAAGTTTTTCATATAAAAATTTAAATTTTTTTAGGTTTTGGGTGGATTTTTCAATTTTTTGAGGGTGGTCACAAATTAAAGTCCTTTTCGCTCTAGGACGCATATTTAAGGAGATATGGGCAAAAGAAGTTTTTCATATAAAAATTTCAATTTTTTAGGTTTTGGGTGGATTTTTCAATTTTTTGGGGCTGGTCACGAATTAAAGTCCTTTTCGCTCTAGGACGCATATTTAAGGAGATATGGGCAAAAGAAGTTTTTCATATACAAATTTAATTTTTTTTAGGTTTTGGGTGGATTTTTCAATTTTTTGGGGGTGGTCACGAATTAAAGTCCTTTTCGCTCTAGGACGCACATTTAAGGAGATATGGGCAAAAGAAGTTTTTCATATATAAATTTCAATTTTTTTTAGGTTTTCGGTGGATTTTTCAATTTTTTGAGGGTGGTCACGAATTAAAGTCCTTTTCGCTCTAGGACGCATATTTGCGGAGATATGGGCAAAAGAAGTTTTTCATATAAAAATTTAATTTTTTTTAGGTTTTGGGTGGATTTTTCAATTTTTTGAGGCTGGTCACGAATTAAAGTCCTTTTCGCTCTAGGACGCATATTTCGCTCTAGGACGCATATATGGGCAAAAGAAGTTTTTCATATAAAAATTTTAATTTTTTTTAGGTTTTGGGTGAATTTTTCAATTTTTTGAGGGTGGTCACGAATTAAAGTCCTTTTCGCTCTAGGACGCATATTTGCGGAGATATGGGCAAAAGAAGTTTTTCATATAAAAATTTATTTTTTTTAGGTTTTGGGTGGATTTTTCAATTTTTTGGGGGTGGTCACGAATTAAAGTCCTTTTCGCTCTAGGACGCACATTTAAGGAGATATGGGCAAAAGAAGTTTTTCATATAAAAATTTCAATTTTTTTTTAGGTTTTGGGTGGATTTTTAAATTTTTTGGGGGTGGTCACGAATTAAAGTCCTTTTCGCTCTAGGACGCATATTTAAGGAGATATGGGCAAAAGAAGTTTTTCATATAAAAATTTAAATTTTTTTAGGTTTTGGGTGGATTTTTCAATTTTTTGAGGGTGGTCACAAATTAAAGTCCTTTTCGCTCTAGGACGCATATTTAAGGAGATATGGGCAAAAGAAGTTTTTCATATAAAAATTTCAATTTTTTAGGTTTTGGGTGGATTTTTCAATTTTTTGGGGGTGGTCACGAATTAAAGTCCTTTTTGCTCTAGGACGCATATTTAAGGAGATATGGGCAAAAGAAGTTTTTCATATAAAAATTTTAATTTTTTTAGGTTTTGGGTGGATTTTTCAATTTTTTGAGGCTGGTCACGAATTAAAGTCCTTTTCGCTCTAGGACGCATATTTAAGGAGATATGGGCAAAAGAAGTTTTTCATATAAAAATTTTAATTTTTTTTAGGTTTTGGGTGAATTTTTCAATTTTTTGAGGGTGGTCACGAATTAAAGTCCTTTTCGCTCTAGGACGCATATTTAAGGAGATATGGGCAAAAGAAGTTTTTCATATAAAAATTTAATTTTTTTAGGTTTTGGGTGGATTTTTCAATTTTTTGGGGGTGGTCACGAATTAAAGTCCTTTTCGCTCTAGGACGCACATTTAAGGAGATATGGGCAAAAGAAGTTTTTCATATAAAAATTTCAATTTTTTTTAGGTTTTCGGTGGATTTTTCAATTTTTTGAGGGTGGTCACGAATTAAAGTCCTTTTCGCTCTAGGACGCATATTTAAGGAGATATGGGCAAAAGAAGTTTTTCATATAAAAATTTCAATTTTTTTAGGTTTTGGGTGGATTTTTAAATTTTTTGGGGTGGTCACGAATTAAAGTCCTTTTCGCTCTAGGACGCATATTTAAGGAGATATGGGCAAAAGAAGTTTTTCATATAAAAATTTAAATTTTTTTAGGTTTTGGGTGGATTTTTCAATTTTTTGAGGGTGGTCACAAATTAAAGTCCTTTTCGCTCTAGGACGCATATTTAAGGAGATATGGGCAAAAGAAGTTTTTCATATAAAAATTTCAATTTTTTAGGTTTTGGGTGGATTTTTCAATTTTTTGGGGGTGGTCACGAATTAAAGTCCTTTTTGCTCTAGGACGCATATTTAAGGAGATATGGGCAAAAGAAGTTTTTCATATAAAAATTTCAATTTTTTAGGTTTTGGGTGGATTTTTCAATTTTTGGGGGTGGTCACGAATTAAAGTCCTTTTCTCTCTAGGACGCATATTTAAGAAGATATAGGCAAAAGAAGTTTTTCATATAAAAATTTCAATTTTTTTAGGTTTTGGGTGGATTTTTCAATTTTTTGAGGGTGGTCACGAATTAAAGTCCTTTTCGCTCTAGGACGCATATTTAAGGAGATATGGGCAAAAGAAGTTTTTCATACAAAAATTTTATTTTTTTTAGGTTTTGGGTGGATTTTTCAATTTTTTGAGGGTGGTCACGAATTAAAGTCCTTTTCGCTCTAGGACGCATATTTAAGGAGATATGGGCAAAAGAAGTTTTTCATATAAAAATTTTAATTTTTTTAGGGTTTGGGTGGATTTTTCAACTTTTTGAGGGTGGTCACGGATTAAAGTCCTTTTCGCTCTAGGACGCATATTTAAGGAGATATGGGCAAAAGAAGTTTTTCATATAAAAATTTTAATTTTTTTAGGTTTTGGGTGGATTTTTCAATTTTTTGAGGCTGGTCACGAATTAAAGTCCTTTTCGCTCTAGGACGCATATTTAAGGAGATATGGGCAAAAGATGTTTTTCATATAAAAATTTTAATTTTTTTTAGGTTTTGGGTGAATTTTTCAATTTTTTGAGGGTGGTCACGAATTAAAGTCCTTTTCGCTCTAGGACGCATATTTAAGGAGATATGGGCAAAAGAAGTTTTTCATATAAAAATTTCAATTTTTTTAGGTTTTGGGTGGATTTTTCAATTTTTTGAGGGTGGTCACGAATTAAAGTCCTTTTCGCTCTAGGACGCATATTTAAGGAGATATGGGCAAAAGAAGTTTTTCATATAAAAATTTTAATTTTTTTTAGGTTTTGGGTGAATTTTTCAATTTTTTGAGGGTGGTCACGAATTAAAGTCCTTTTCGCTCTAGGACGCATATTTAAGGAGATATGGGCAAAAGAAGTTTTTCATATAAAAATTTAATTTTTTTTAGGTTTTGGGTGGATTTTTCAATTTTTTGGGGGTGGTCACGAATTAAAGTCCTTTTCGCTCTAGGACGCACATTTAAGGAGATATGGGCAAAAGAAGTTTTTCATATAAAAATTTCATTTTTTTTAGGTTTTCGGTGGATTTTTCAATTTTTTGAGGGTGGTCACGAATTAAAGTCCTTTTCGCTCTAGGACGCATATTTAAGGAGATATGGGCAAAAGAAGTTTTTCATATAAAAATTTCAATTTTTTTAGGTTTTGGGTGGATTTTTAAATTTTTTGGGGGTGGTCACGAATTAAAGTCCTTTTCGCTCTAGGACGCACATTTAAGGAGATATGGGCAAAAGAAGTTTTTCATATAAAAATTTCAATTTTTTTTAGGTTTTGGGTGAATTTTTCAATTTTTTGAGGGTGGTCACGAATTAAAGTCCTTTTCGCTCTAGGACGCATATTTAAGGAGATATAGGTTAGGTTAAAGTGGCAGCCCGATTAAGATTCAGGCTCACTTAGACTATTCAGTCCATTGTGATACCACATTAACTAAAAGTACCTATTACATATGGGCACTTCTAGTTTTAACCGCTGAACCTTCTTGATTATTTTTCTTTGTTGAACCAACCAGATTGTTCCAAAAACATTAGCAGACTGCTTAAGTTAACGTTTTCCAGATCCGCCAGTAATCTGAAGCTATATGCTCCTAAAAGTTGCTTGCGCTTTACACAAAATGCAGGACACTCACACAAGGGGTGTTTAATTGATTCTTTTTCCTCCGCATCATGACAGCTCATACAATAGTCATTATACTTCGCGCCAATAGTTTTTGCAAAATCGCCTATCAGGCAGCGACCCGTTATAGCAGATATCAGGAGTGATATCTGACGTCTCGAGAACATTAGCATATCTAGTGTGCGGTTTAAGTTGAAATGGGGCCATATTTGCTTGGTGTCGTTACAACCCTTGCAATTCTCCCATCGAACATTTGCCATCCTAACAGCCTTCTCACGCAGCATGAGCTGAGGAGATATGGGCAAAAGAAGTTTTTCATATAAAAATTTCAATTTTTTTAGGTTTTGGGTGGATTTTTCAATTTTTTGAGGCTGGTCACGAATTAAAGTCCTTTTCGCTCTAGGACGCATATTTAAGGAGATATGGGCAAAAGAAGTTTTTCATATAAAAATTTTAATTTTTTTTAGGTTTTGGGTGAATTTTTCAATTTTTTGAGGGTGGTCACGAATTAAAGTCCTTTTCGCTCTAGGACGCATATTTAAGGAGATATGGGCAAAAGAAGTTTTTCATATAAAAATTTAATTTTTTTAGGTTTTGGGTGGATTTTTCAATTTTTTGGGGGTGGTCACGAATTAAAGTCCTTTTCGCTCTAGGACGCACATTTAAGGAGATATGGGCAAAAGAAGTTTTTCATATAAAAATTTCAATTTTTTTTAGGTTTTCGGTGGATTTTTCAATTTTTTGAGGGTGGTCACGAATTAAAGTCCTTTTCGCTCTAGGACGCATATTTAAGGAGATATGGGCAAAAGAAGTTTTTCATATAAAAATTTCAATTTTTTTAGGTTTTGGGTGGATTTTTAAATTTTTTGGGGTGGTCACGAATTAAAGTCCTTTTCGCTCTAGGACGCATATTTAAGGAGATATGGGCAAAAGAAGTTTTTCATATAAAAATTTAAATTTTTTTAGGTTTTGGGTGGATTTTTCAATTTTTTGAGGGTGGTCACAAATTAAAGTCCTTTTCGCTCTAGGACGCATATTTAAGGAGATATGGGCAAAAGAAGTTTTTCATATAAAAATTTCAATTTTTTAGGTTTTGGGTGGATTTTTCAATTTTTTGGGGGTGGTCACGAATTAAAGTCCTTTTTGCTCTAGGACGCATATTTAAGGAGATATGGGCAAAAGAAGTTTTTCATATAAAAATTTCAATTTTTTAGGTTTTGGGTGGATTTTTCAATTTTTGGGGGTGGTCACGAATTAAAGTCCTTTTCTCTCTAGGACGCATATTTAAGAAGATATAGGCAAAAGAAGTTTTTCATATAAAAATTTCAATTTTTTTAGGTTTTGGGTGGATTTTTCAATTTTTTGAGGGTGGTCACGAATTAAAGTCCTTTTCGCTCTAGGACGCATATTTAAGGAGATATGGGCAAAAGAAGTTTTTCATACAAAAATTTTATTTTTTTTAGGTTTTGGGTGGATTTTTCAATTTTTTGAGGGTGGTCACGAATTAAAGTCCTTTTCGCTCTAGGACGCATATTTAAGGAGATATGGGCAAAAGAAGTTTTTCATATAAAAATTTTAATTTTTTTAGGGTTTGGGTGGATTTTTCAACTTTTTGAGGGTGGTCACGGATTAAAGTCCTTTTCGCTCTAGGACGCATATTTAAGGAGATATGGGCAAAAGAAGTTTTTCATATAAAAATTTTAATTTTTTTAGGTTTTGGGTGGATTTTTCAATTTTTTGAGGCTGGTCACGAATTAAAGTCCTTTTCGCTCTAGGACGCATATTTAAGGAGATATGGGCAAAAGATGTTTTTCATATAAAAATTTTAATTTTTTTTAGGTTTTGGGTGAATTTTTCAATTTTTTGAGGGTGGTCACGAATTAAAGTCCTTTTCGCTCTAGGACGCATATTTAAGGAGATATGGGCAAAAGAAGTTTTTCATATAAAAATTTCAATTTTTTTAGGTTTTGGGTGGATTTTTCAATTTTTTGAGGGTGGTCACGAATTAAAGTCCTTTTCGCTCTAGGACGCATATTTAAGGAGATATGGGCAAAAGAAGTTTTTCATATAAAAATTTTAATTTTTTTTAGGTTTTGGGTGAATTTTTCAATTTTTTGAGGGTGGTCACGAATTAAAGTCCTTTTCGCTCTAGGACGCATATTTAAGGAGATATGGGCAAAAGAAGTTTTTCATATAAAAATTTAATTTTTTTTAGGTTTTGGGTGGATTTTTCAATTTTTTGGGGGTGGTCACGAATTAAAGTCCTTTTCGCTCTAGGACGCACATTTAAGGAGATATGGGCAAAAGAAGTTTTTCATATAAAAATTTCATTTTTTTTTAGGTTTTCGGTGGATTTTTCAATTTTTTGAGGGTGGTCACGAATTAAAGTCCTTTTCGCTCTAGGACGCATATTTAAGGAGATATGGGCAAAAGAAGTTTTTCATATAAAAATTTCAATTTTTTTAGGTTTTGGGTGGATTTTTAAATTTTTTGGGGGTGGTCACGAATTAAAGTCCTTTTCGCTCTAGGACGCACATTTAAGGAGATATGGGCAAAAGAAGTTTTTCATATAAAAATTTCAATTTTTTTTAGGTTTTGGGTGAATTTTTCAATTTTTTGAGGGTGGTCACGAATTAAAGTCCTTTTCGCTCTAGGACGCATATTTAAGGAGATATAGGTTAGGTTAAAGTGGCAGCCCGATTAAGATTCAGGCTCACTTAGACTATTCAGTCCATTGTGATACCACATTAACTAAAAGTACCTATTACATATGGGCACTTCTAGTTTTAACCGCTGAACCTTCTTGATTATTTTTCTTTGTTGAACCAACCAGATTGTTCCAAAAACATTAGCAGACTGCTTAAGTTAACGTTTTCCAGATCCGCCAGTAATCTGAAGCTATATGCTCCTAAAAGTTGCTTGCGCTTTACACAAAATGCAGGACACTCACACAAGGGGTGTTTAATTGATTCTTTTTCCTCCGCATCATGACAGCTCATACAATAGTCATTATACTTCGCGCCAATAGTTTTTGCAAAATCGCCTATCAGGCAGCGACCCGTTATAGCAGATATCAGGAGTGATATCTGACGTCTCGAGAACATTAGCATATCTAGTGTGCGGTTTAAGTTGAAATGGGGCCATATTTGCTTGGTGTCGTTACAACCCTTGCAATTCTCCCATCGAACATTTGCCATCCTAACAGCCTTCTCACGCAGCATGAGCTGAGGAGATATGGGCAAAAGAAGTTTTTCATATAAAAATTTCAATTTTTTTAGGTTTTGGGTGGATTTTTCAATTTTTTGAGGGTGGTCACGAATTAAAGTCCTTTTCGCTCTAGGACGCATATTTAAGGAGATATGGGCAAAAGAAGTTTTTCATATAAAAATTTTAATTTTTTTAGGTTTTGGGTGAATTTTTCAATTTTTTGAGGGTGGTCACGAATTAAAGTCCTTTTTGGCTCTAGGACGCATATTTAAGGAGATATGGGCAAAAGAAGTTTTTCATATAAAAATTTAATTTTTGTTAGGTTTTGGGTGGATTTTTCAATTTTTTGGGGGTGGTCACGAATTAAAGTCCTTTTCGCTCTAGGACGCACATTTAAGGAGATATGGGCAAAAGAAGTTTTTCATATAAAAATTTCAATTTTTTTTAGGTTTTCGGTGGATTTTTCAATTTTTTGAGGGTGGTCACGAATTAAAGTCCTTTTCGCTCTAGGACGCATATTTAAGGAGATATGGGCAAAAGAAGTTTTTCATATAAAAATTTCAATTTTTTAGGTTTTGGGTGGATTTTTAAATTTTTTGGGGGTGGTCACGAATTAAAGTCCTTTTCGCTCTAGGACGCATATTTAAGGAGATATGGGCAAAAGAAGTTTTTCATATAAAAATTTTAATTTTTTTAGGTTTTGGGTGGATTTTTCAATTTTTTGAGGGTGGTCACAAATTAAAGTCCTTTTCGCTCTAGGACGCATATTTAAGGAGATATGGGCAAAAGAAGTTTTTCATATAAAAATTTCAATTTTTTTAGGTTTTGGGTGGATTTTTCAATTTTTTGGGGCTGGTCACGAATTAAAGTCCTTTTCACTCTAGGACGCATATTTAAGGAGATATGGGCAAAAGAAGTTTTTCATATAAAAATTTAAATTTTTTTAGGTTTTAGGTGAATTTTTCAATTTTTTGAGGGTAGTCACGAATTAAAGTCCTTTTCGCTCTAGGACGCATATTTAAGGAGATATGGGCAAAAGAAGTTTTTATATAAAAATTTAATTTTTTTTAGGTTTTGGGTGGATTTTTCAATTTTTTGGTGGTGGTCACGAATTAAAGTCCTTTTCGCTCTAGGACGCACATTTAAGGAGATATGGGCAAAAGAAGTTTTTCATATAAAAATTTCAATTTTTTTTAGGTTTTCGGTGGATTTTTCAATTTTTTGAGGGTGGTCACGAATTAAAGTCCTTTTCGCTCTAGGACGCATATTTAAGGAGATATGGGCAAAAGAAGTTTTTCATATAAAAATTTCAATTTTTTTAGGTTTTGGGTGGATTTTTAAATTTTTTGGGGGTGGTCACGAATTAAAGTCCTTTTCGCTCTAGGACGCATATTTAAGGAGATATGGGCAAAAGAAGTTTTTCATATAAAAATTTAAATTTTTTTAGGTTTTGGGTGGATTTTTTAATTTTTGGGGGTGGTCACGAATTAAAGTCCTTTTCTCTCTAGGACGCATATTTAAGAAGATATGGGCAAAAGAAGTTTTTCATATAAAAATTTCAATTTTTTTAGGTTTTGGGTGGATTTTTCAATTTTTTGAGGGTGGTCACGAATTAAAGTCCTTTTCGCTCTAGGACGCATATTTAAGGAGATATGGGCAAAAGAAGTTTTTCATATAAAAATTTTATTTTTTTTTAGGTTTTGGGTGGATTTTTCAATTTTTTGAGGGTGGTCACGAATTAAAGTCCTTTTCGCTCTAGGACGCATATTTAAGGAGATATGGGCAAAAGAAGTTTTTCATATAAAAATTTTAATTTTTTTAGGTTTTGGGTGGATTTTTCAATTTTTTGAGGGTGGTCACGGATTAAAGTCCTTTTCGCTCTAGGACGCATATTTAAGGACATATGGGCAAAAGAAGTTTTTCATATAAAAATTTTAATTTTTTTAGGTTTTGGGTGGATTTTTCAATTTTTTGAGGCTGGTCACGAATTAAAGTCCTTTTCGCTCTAGGACGCATATTTAAGGAGATATGGGCAAAAGAAGTTTTTCATATAAAAATTTCAATTTTTTTAGGTTTTGGGTGGATTTTTCAATTTTTTGGGGGTGGTCACGAATTAAAGTCCTTTTCGCTCTAGGACGTATATTTAAGGAGATATGGGCAAAAGAAGTTTTTCATATAAAAATTTCATTTTTTTAGGTTTTGGGTCGATTTTTCAATTTTTTGGGGGTGGTCACGAATTAAAGTCCTTTTCGCTCTAGGACGCATATTTAAGGAGATATGGGCAAAAGAAGTTTTTCATATACAAATTTCAATTTTTTTAGGTTTTGGGTGGATTTTTGAATTTTTTGGGACTGGTCACGAATTAAAGTCCTTTTCGCTCTAGGACGCATATTTAAGGAGATATGGGCAAAAGAAGTTTTTCATATAAAAATTTCAATTTTTTAGGTTTTGGGTGGATTTTTCAATTTTTTGGGGGTGGTCACGAATTAAAGTCCTTTTCGCTCTAGGACGCTTAGTTTAGGAGATATGGGCAAAAGAAGTTTTTCATATAAAAATTTCATTTTTTTTAGGTTTTGGGTGGATTTTTCAATTTTTTGGGGGTGGTCACGAATTAAAGTCCTTTTCGCTCTAGGACGCATATTTAAGGAGATATGGGCAAAAGAAGTTTTTCATATAAAAATTTCATTTTTTTTAGGTTTTGGGTCGATTTTTCAATTTTTTGGGGGTGGTCACGAATTAAAGTCCTTTTCGCTCTAGGACGCATATTTAAGGAGATATGGGCAAAAGAAGTTTTTCATATACAAATTTCAATTTTTTTAGGTTTTGGGTGGATTTTTCAATTTTTTGGGGGTGGTCACGAATTAAAGTCCTTTTCGCTCTAAGACGCTTAGTTTAGGAGATATGGGCAAAAGAAGTTTTTCATATAAAAATTTCATTTTTTTTAGGTTTTGGGTGGATTTTTCAATTTTTTGGGGCTGGTCACGAATTAAAGTCCTTTTCGCTCTAGGACGCTTAGTTTAAGAGATATGGGCAAAAGAAGTTTTTCATATACAAATTTCAATTTTTTTAGGTTTTGGGTGGATTTTTCAATGTTTGGGGGTGGTCACGAATTAAAGTCCTTTTCGCTCTAGGACGCATATTTAAGGAGATATGGGCAAAAGAAGTTTTTCATATAAAAATTTCAATTTTTTTAGGTTTTGGGTGGATTTTTCAATTTTTTGGGGCTGGTCACGAATTAAAGTCCTTTTCGCTCTAGGACGCTTAGTTTAAGAGATATGGGCAAAAGAAGTTTTTCATATACAAATTTCAATTTTTTTAGGTTTTGGGTGGATTTTTCAATTTTTTGGGGGTGGTCACGAATTAAAGTCCTTTTCGCTCTAGGACGCATATTTAAGGAGATATGGGCAAAAGAAGTTTTTCATATAAAAATTTCAATTTTTTTAGGTTTTGGGTGGATTTTTCAATTTTTTGAGGGTGGTCACGAATTAAAGTCCTTTTCGCTCTAGGACGCATATTTAAGGAGATATGGGCAAAAGAAGTTTTTCATATAAAAATTTTAATTTTTTTTAGGTTTTGGGTGAATTTTTCAATTTTTTGAGGGTGGTCACGAATTAAAGTCCTTTTCGCTCTAGGACGCATATTTAAGGAGATATGGGCAAAAGAAGTTTTTCATATAAAAATTTAATTTTTTTTAGGTTTTGGGTGGATTTTTCAATTTTTTGGGGGTGGTCACGAATTAAAGTCCTTTTCGCTCTAGGACGCACATCTAAGGAGATATGGGCAAAAGAAGTTTTTCATATAAAAATTTCAATTTTTTTAGGTTTTGGGTGGATTTTTCAATTTTTTGAGGGTGGTCACGAATTAAAGTCCTTTTCGCTCTAGGACGCATATTTAAGGAGATATGGGCAAAAGAAGTTTTTCATATAAAAATTTCAATTTTTTAGGTTTTGGGTGGATTTTTAAATTTTTTGGGGGTGGTCACGAATTAAAGTCCTTTTCGCTCTAGGACGCATATTTAAGGAGATATGGGCAAAAGAAGTTTTTCATATAAAAATTTAAATTTTTTTAGGTTTTGGGTGGATTTTTCAATTTTTTGAGGGTGGTCACAAATTAAAGTCCTTTTCGCTCTAGGACGCATATTTAAGGAGATATGGGCAAAAGAAGTTTTTCATATAAAAATTTCAATTTTTTAGGTTTTGGGTGGATTTTTCAATTTTTTGGGGGTGGTCACGAATTAAAGTCCTTTTTGCTCTAGGACGCATATTTAAGGAGATATGGGCAAAAGAAGTTTTTCATATACAAATTTCAATTTTTTTAGGTTTTGGGTGGATTTTTGAATTTTTTGGGACCGGTCACGAATTAAAGTCCTTTTCGCTCTAGGACGCATATTTAAGGAGATATGGGCAAAAGAAGTTTTTCATATAAAAATTTCAATTTTTTTAGGTTTTGGGTGGATTTTTCAATTTTTTGGGGGTGGTCACGAATTAAAGTCCTTTTCGCTCTAGGACGCTTAGTTTAGGAGATATGGGCAAAAGAAGTTTTTCATATAAAAATTTCATTTTTTTTTAGGTTTTGGGTGGATTTTTCAATTTTTTGGGGGTGGTCACGAATTAAAGTCCTTTTCGCTCTAGGACGCATATTTAAGGAGATATGGGCAAAAGAAGTTTTTCATATAAAAATTTCATTTTTTTTAGGTTTTGGGTCGATTTTTCAATTTTTGGGGGTGGTCACGAATTAAAGTCCTTTTCGCTCTAGGACGCATATTTAAGGAGATATGGGCAAAAGAAGTTTTTCATATACAAATTTCAATTTTTTTAGGTTTTGGGTGGATTTTTCAATTTTTTGGGGGTGGTCACGAATTAAAGTCCTTTTCGCTCTAAGACGCTTAGTTTAGGAGATATGGGCAAAAGAAGTTTTTCATATAAAAATTTCATTTTTTTTAGGTTTTGGGTGGATTTTTCAATTTTTTGGGGCTGGTCACGAATTAAAGTCCTTTTCGCTCTAGGACGCTTAGTTTAAGAGATATGGGCAAAAGAAGTTTTTCATATACAAATTTCAATTTTTTTAGGTTTTGGGTGGATTTTGCAATGTTTGGGGGTGGTCACGAATTAAAGTCCTTTTCGCTCTAGGACGCATATTTAAGGAGATATGGGCAAAAGAAGTTTTTCATATAAAAATTTCAATTTTTTTAGGTTTTGGGTGGATTTTTCAATTTTTTGGGGCTGGTCACGAATTAAAGTCCTTTTCGCTCTAGGACGCTTAGTTTAAGAGATATGGGCAAAAGAAGTTTTTCATATACAAATTTCAATTTTTTTAGGTTTTGGGTGGATTTTTCAATTTTTTGGGGGTGGTCACGAATTAAAGTCCTTTTCGCTCTAGGACGCATATTTAAGGAGATATGGGCAAAAGAAGTTTTTCATATAAAAATTTAAATTTTTTTAGGTTTTGGGTGGATTTTTCAATTTTTTGAGGGTGGTCACGAATTAAAGTCCTTTTCGCTCTAGGACGCATATTTAAGGAGATATGGGCAAAATAAGTTTTTCATATAAAAATTTTAATTTTTTTTAGGTTTTGGGTGGATTTTTCAATTTTTTGGGGGTGGTCACGAATTAAAGTCCTTTTCGCTCTAGGACGCATATTTAAGGAGATATGGGCAAAAGAAGTTTTTCATATAAAAATTTAATTTTTTTTAGGTTTTGGGTGGATTTTTCAATTTTTTGGGGGTGGTCACGAATTAAAGTCCTTTTCGCTCTAGGACGCACATTTAAGGAGATATGGGCAAAAGAAGTTTTTCATATAAAAATTTCAATTTTTTTAGGTTTTGGGTGGATTTTTCAATTTTTTGAGGGTGGTCACGAATTAAAGTCCTTTTCGCTCTAGGACGCATATTTAAGGAGATATGGGCAAAAGAAGTTTTTCATATAAAAATTTCAATTTTTTTAGGTTTTGGGTGGATTTTTAAATTTTTTGGGGGTGGTCACGAATTAAAGTCCTTTTCGCTCTAGGACGCATATTTAAGGAGATATGGGCAAAAGAAGTTTTTCATATAAAAATTTAAATTTTTTTAGGTTTTGGGTGGATTTTTCAATTTTTTGAGGGTGGTCACAAATTAAAGTCCTTTTCGCTCTAGGACGCATATTTAAGGAGATATGGGCAAAAGAAGTTTTTCATATAAAAATTTCAATTTTTTAGGTTTTGGGTGGATTTTTCAATTTTTTGGGGGTGGTCACGAATTAAAGTCCTTTTTGCTCTAGGACGCATATTTAAGGAGATATGGGCAAAAGAAGTTTTTCATATAAAAATTTCAATTTTTTTAGGTTTTGGGTGGATTTTTCAATTTTTGGGGGTGGTCACGAATTAAAGTCCTTTTCGCTCTAGGACGCATATTTAAGGAGATATGGGCAAAAGAAGTTTTTCATATACAAATTTAATTTTTTTTAGGTTTTGGGTGAATTTTTCAATTTTTTGGGGGTGGTCACGAATTAAAGTCCTTTTCGCTCTAGGACGCACATTTAAGGAGATATGAGCAAAAGAAGTTTTTCATATATAAATTTCAATTTTTTTTAGGTTTTCGGTGGATTTTTCAATTTTTTGAGGGTGGTCACGGATTAAAGTCCTTTTCGCTCTAGGACGCATATTTAAGGAGATATGGGCAAAAGAAGTTTTTCATATAAAAATTTTAATTTTTTTAGGTTTTGGGTGGATTTTTCAATTTTTTGAGGCTGGTCACGAATTAAAGTCCTTTTCGCTCTAGGACGCACATTTAAGGAGATATGTGCAAAAGAAGTCTTTCATATAAAAATTTAATTTTTTTTAGGTTTTGGGTGGATTTTTCAATTTTTTGGGGGTGGTCACGAATTAAAGTCCTTTTCGCTCTAGGACGCACATTTAAGGAGATATGGGCAAAAGAAGTTTTTCATATAAAAATTTCAATTTTTTTTAGGTTTTCGGTGGATTTTTCAATTTTTTGAGGGTGGTCACGAATTAAAGTCCTTTTCGCTCTAGGACGCATATTTAAGGAGATATGGGCAAAAGAAGTTTTTCATATAAAAATTTAATTTTTTTTAGGTTTTGGGTGGATTTTTCAATTTTTTGGGGGTGGTCACGAATTAAAGTCCTTTTCGCTCTAGGACGCACATTTAAGGAGATATGGGCAAAAGAAGTTTTTCATATAAAAATTTCAATTTTTTTAGGTTTTGGGTGGATTTTTCAATTTTTTGAGGGTGGTCACGAATTAAAGTCCTTTTCGCTCTAGGACGCATATTTAAGGAGATATGGGCAAAAGAAGTTTTTCATATAAAAATTTAAATTTTTTTTAGGTTTTGGGTGGATTTTTCAATTGTTTGAGGGTGGTCACAAATTAAAGTCCTTTTCGCTCTAGGACGCATATTTAAGGAGATATGGGCAAAAGAAGTTTTTCATATAAAAATTTCAATTTTTTAGGTTTTGGGTGGATTTTTCAATTTTTTGGGGGTGGTCACGAATTAAAGTCCTTTTTGCTCTAGGATGCATATTTAAGGAGATATGGGCAAAAGAAGTTTTTCATATAAAAATTTCAATTTTTTTAGGTTTTGGGTGGATTTTTCAATTTTTTGAGGGTGGTCACGAATTAAAGTCCTTTTCGCTCTAGGACGCATATTTAAGGAGATATGGGCAAAAGAAGTTTTTCATATAAAAATTTCAATTTTTTTAGGTTTTGGGTGGATTTTTAAATTTTTTGGGGGTGGTCACGAATTAAAGTCCTTTTCGCTCTAGGACGCATATTTAAGAAGATATGGGCAAAAGAAGTTTTTCATATAAAAATTTAAATTTTTTTAGGTTTTGGGTGGATTTTCAATTTTTTGAGGGTGGTCACAAATTAAAGTCCTTTTCGCTCTAGGACGCATATTTAAGGAGATATGGGCAAAAGAAGTTTTTCATATAAAAATTTCAATTTTTTAGGTTTTGGGTGGATTTTTCAATTTTTTGGGGGTGGTCACGAATTAAAGTCCTTTTCGCTCTAGGACGCACATTTAAGGAGATATGGGCAAAAGAAGTTTTTCATATATAAATTCCAATTTTTTTTTAGGTTTTCGGTGGATTTTTCAATTTTTTGAGGGTGGTCACGGATTAAAGTCCTTTTCGCTCTAGGACGCATATTTAAGGAGATATGGGCAAAAGAAGTTTTTCATATAAAAATTTTAATTTTTTTAGGTTTTGGGTGGATTTTTCAATTTTTTGAGGCTGGTCACGAATTAAAGTCCTTTTCGCTCTAGGACGCATATTTAAGGAGATATGGGCAAAAGAAGTTTTTCATATAAAAATTTTATTTTTTTTTAGGTTTTGGGTGGATTTTTCAATTTTTTGAGGGTGGTCACGAATTAAAGTCCTTTTCGCTCTAGGACGCATATTTAAGGAGATATGGGCAAAAGAAGTTTTTCATATAAAAATTTTAATTTTTTTAGGTTTTGGGTGGATTTTTCAATTTTTTGAGGGTGGTCACGGATTAAAGTCCTTTTTGCTCTAGGACGCATATTTAAGGAGATATGGGCAAAAGAAGTTTTTCATATAAAAATTTAAATTTTTTTAGGTTTTGGGTGGATTTTTCAATTTTTTGAGGGTGGTCACAAATTAAAGTCCTTTTCGTTCTAGGACGCATATTTAAGGAGATATGGGCAAAAGAAGTTTTTCATATAAAAATTTCAATTTTTTAGGTTTTGGGTGGATTTTTCAATTTTTTGGGGGTGGTCACGAATTAAAGTCCTTTTTGCTCTAGGACGCATATTTAAGGAGATATGGGCAAAAGAAGTTTTTCATATAAAAATTTCAATTTTTTTAGGTTTTGGGTGGATTTTTCAATTTTTGGGGGTGGTCACGAATTAAAGTCCTTTTCTCTCTAGGACGCATATTTAAGAAGATATGGGCAAAAGAAGTTTTTCATATAAAAATTTCAATTTTTTTAGGTTTTGGGTGGATTTTTCAATTTTTTGAGGGTGGTCACGAATTAAAGTCCTTTTCGCTCTAGGACGCATATTTAAGGAGATATGGGCAAAAGAAGTTTTTCATATAAAAATTTTATTTTTTTTTTAGGTTTTGGGTGGATTTTTCAATTTTTTGAGGGTGGTCACGGATTAAAGTCCTTTTCGCTCTAGGACGCATATTTAAGGAGATATGGGCAAAAGAAGTTTTTCATATAAAAATTTTACTTTTTTTAGGTTTTGGGTGGATTTTTCAATTTTTTGAGGCTGGTCACGAATTAAAGTCCTTTTCGCTCTAGGACGCATATTTAAGGAGATATGGGCAAAAGAAGTTTTTCATATAAAAATTTTAATTTTTTTAGGTTTTGGGTGGATTTTTCAATTTTTTGAGGGTGGTCATTTTATATGGGCAAAAGGAGTTTTTCATATAAAAATTTTATTTTTTTTTAGGTTTTGGGTGGATTTTTCAATTTTTTGAGGGTGGTCACGAATTAAAGTCCTTTTCGCTCTAGGACGCATATTTAAGGAGATATGGGCAAAAGAAGTTTTTCATATAAAAATTTTAATTTTTTTAGGTTTTGGGTGGATTTTTCAATTTTTTGAGGGTGGCCACGGATTAAAGTCCTTTTCGCTCTAGGACGCATATTTAAGGAGATATGGGCAAAAGAAGTTTTTCATATAAAAATTTTACTTTTTTTAGGTTTTGGGTGGATTTTTCAATTTTTTGAGGCTGGTCACGAATTAAAGTCCTTTTCGCTCTAGGACGCATATTTAAGGAGATATGGGCAAAAGAAGTTTTTCATATAAAAATTTTAATTTTTTTAGGTTTTGGGTGGATTTTTCAATTTTTTGAGGGTGGTCATTTTATATGGGCAAAAGGAGTTTTTCATATAAAAATTTTATTTTTTTTTAGGTTTTGGGTGGATTTTCAATTTTTTGAGGGTGGTCACAAATTAAAGTCCTTTTCGCTCTAGGACGCATATTTAAGGAGATATGGGCAAAAGAAGTTTTTCATATAAAAATTTCAATTTTTTAGGTTTTGGGTGGATTTTTCAATTTTTTGGGGGTGGTCACGAATTAAAGTCCTTTTCGCTCTAGGACGCACATTTAAGGAGATATGGGCAAAAGAAGTTTTTCATATATAAAATCCAATTTTTTTTTAGGTTTTCGGTGGATTTTTCAATTTTTTGAGGGTGGTCACGGATTAAAGTCCTTTTCGCTCTAGGACGCATATTTAAGGAGATATGGGCAAAAGAAGTTTTTCATATAAAAATTTTAATTTTTTTTAGGTTTTGGGTGGATTTTTCAATTTTTTGAGGCTGGTCACGAATTAAAGTCCTTTTCGCTCTAGGACGCATATTTAAGGAGATATGGGCAAAAGAAGTTTTTCATATAAAAATTTTATTTTTTTTTAGGTTTTGGGTGGATTTTTCAATTTTTTGAGGGTGGTCACGAATTAAAGTCCTTTTCGCTCTAGGACGCATATTTAAGGAGATATGGGCAAAAGAAGTTTTTCATATAAAAATTTTAATTTTTTTAGGTTTTGGGTGGATTTTTCAATTTTTTGAGGGTGGTCACGGATTAAAGTCCTTTTTGCTCTAGGACGCATATTTAAGGAGATATGGGCAAAAGAAGTTTTTCATATAAAAATTTAAATTTTTTTAGGTTTTGGGTGGATTTTTCAATTTTTTGAGGGTGGTCACAAATTAAAGTCCTTTTCGTTCTAGGACGCATATTTAAGGAGATATGGGCAAAAGAAGTTTTTCATATAAAAATTTCAATTTTTTAGGTTTTGGGTGGATTTTTCAATTTTTTGGGGGTGGTCACGAATTAAAGTCCTTTTTGCTCTAGGACGCATATTTAAGGAGATATGGGCAAAAGAAGTTTTTCATATAAAAATTTCAATTTTTTTAGGTTTTGGGTGGATTTTTCAATTTTTGGGGGTGGTCACGAATTAAAGTCCTTTTCTCTCTAGGACGCATATTTAAGAAGATATGGGCAAAAGAAGTTTTTCATATAAAAATTTCAATTTTTTTAGGTTTTGGGTGGATTTTTCAATTTTTTGAGGGTGGTCACGAATTAAAGTCCTTTTCGCTCTAGGACGCATATTTAAGGAGATATGGGCAAAAGAAGTTTTTCATATAAAAATTTTATTTTTTTTTTAGGTTTTGGGTGGATTTTTCAATTTTTTGAGGGTGGTCACGGATTAAAGTCCTTTTCGCTCTAGGACGCATATTTAAGGAGATATGGGCAAAAGAAGTTTTTCATATAAAAATTTTACTTTTTTTAGGTTTTGGGTGGATTTTTCAATTTTTTGAGGCTGGTCACGAATTAAAGTCCTTTTCGCTCTAGGACGCATATTTAAGGAGATATGGGCAAAAGAAGTTTTTCATATAAAAATTTTAATTTTTTTAGGTTTTGGGTGGATTTTTCAATTTTTTGAGGGTGGTCATTTTATATGGGCAAAAGGAGTTTTTCATATAAAAATTTTATTTTTTTTTAGGTTTTGGGTGGATTTTTCAATTTTTTGAGGGTGGTCACGAATTAAAGTCCTTTTCGCTCTAGGACGCATATTTAAGGAGATATGGGCAAAAGAAGTTTTTCATATAAAAATTTTAATTTTTTTAGGTTTTGGGTGGATTTTTCAAATTTTTGAGGGTGGCCACGGATTAAAGTCCTTTTCGCTCTAGGACGCATATTTAAGGAGATATGGGCAAAAGAAGTTTTTCATGTAAAAATTTTACTTTTTTTAGGTTTTGGGTGGATTTTTCAATTTTTTGAGGCTGGTCACGAATTAAAGTCCTTTTCGCTCTAGGACGCATATTTAAGGAGATATGGGCAAAAGAAGTTTTTCATATAAAAATTTAATTTTTTTTAGGTTTTGGGTGGATTTTTCAATTTTTTGGGGGTGGTCACGAATTAAAGTCCTTTTCGCTCTAGGACGCACATTTAAGGAGATATGGGCAAAAGAAGTTTTTCATATATAAATTTCAATTTTTTTAGGTTTTCGGTGGATTTTTCAATTTTTTGAGGGTGGTCACGGATTAAAGTCCTTTTCGCTCTAGGACGCATATTTAAGGAGATATGGGCAAAAGAAGTTTTTCATATAAAAATTTTAATTTTTTTAGGTTTTGGGTGGATTTTTCAATTTTTTGAGGCTGGTCACGAATTAAAGTCCTTTTCGCTCTAGGACGCATATTTAAGGAGATATGGGCAAAAGAAGTTTTTCATATAAAAATTTTAATTTTTTTTAGGTTTTGGGTGAATTTTTCAATTTTTTGAGGGTGGTCACGAATTAAAGTCCTTTTCGCTCTAGGACGCATATTTAAGGAGATATGGGCAAAAGAAGTTTTTCATATAAAAATTTCAATTTTTTTTTTAGGTTTTCGGTGGATTTTTCAATTTTTTGAGGGTGGTCACGAATTAAAGTCCTTTTCGCTCTAGGACGCATATTTAAGGAGATATGGGCAAAAGAAGTTTTTCATATAAAAATTTTAATTTTTTTAGGTTTTGGGTGGATTTTTCAATTTTTTGAGGGTGGTCACAAATTAAAGTCCTTTTCGCTATAGGACGCATATTTAAGGAGATATGGGCACAAGAAGTTTTTCATATAAAAATTTCAATTTTTTAGGTTTTAGGTGGATTTTTCAATTTTTTGGGGGTGGTCACGAATTAAAGTCCTTTTTGCTCTAGGACGCATATTTAAGGAGATATGGGCAAAAGAAGTTTTTCATATAAAAATTTCAATTTTTTTAGGTTTTGGGTGGATTTTTCAATTTTTGGGGGTGGTCACGAATTAAAGTCCTTTTCGCTCTAGGACGCATATTTAAGAAGATATGGGCAAAAGAAGTTTTTCATATAAAAATTTCAATTTTTTTAGGTTTTGGGTGGATTTTTCAATTTTTTGAGGGTGGTCACGGATTAAAGTCCTTTTCGCTCTAGGACGCATATTTAAGGAGATATGGGCAAAAGAAGTTTTTCATATAAAAATTTTAATTTTTTTAGGTTTTGGGTGGATTTTTCAATTTTTTGAGGCTGGTCACGAATTAAAGTCCTTTTCGCTCTAGGACGCATATTTAAGGAGATATGGGCAAAAGAAGTTTTTCATATAAAAATTTTATTTTTTTTTAGGTTTTGGGTGGATTTTTCAATTTTTTGAGGGTGGTCACGAATTAAAGTCCTTTTCGCTCTAGGACGCATATTTAAGGAGATATGGGCAAAAGAAGTCTTTCATATAAAAATTTTAATTTTTTTAGGTTTTGGGTGGATTTTTCAATTTTTTGAGGGTGGTCACGGATTAAAGTCCTTTTCGCTCTAGGACGCATATTTAAGGAGATATGGGCAAAAGAAGTTTTTCATATAAAAATATTAATTTTTTTAGGTTTTGGGTGGATTTTTCAATTTTTTAAGGCTGGTCACGAATTAAAGTCCTTTTCGCTCTAGGACGCATATTTAAGGAGATATGGGCAAAAGAAGTTTTTCATATAAAAATTTTAATTTTTTTTAGGTTTTGGGTGAATTTTTCAATTTTTTGAGGGTGGTCACGAATTAAAGTCCTTTTCGCTCTAGGACGCATATTTAAGGAGATATGGGCAAAAGAAGTTTTTCATATAAAAATTTCAATTTTTTTAGGTTTTGGGTGGATTTTTCAATTTTTTGAGGGTGGTCACGAATTAAAGTCCTTTTCGCTCTAGGGCGCATATTTAAGGAGATATGGGCAAAAGAAGTTTTTCATATAAAAAATTTAATTTTTTTTTAATTTTTGGGTGAATTTTTCAATTTTTTGAGGGTGGTCACGAATTAAAGTCCTTTTCGCTCTAGGACGCATATTTAAGGAGATATGGGCAAAAGAAGTTTTTCATATAAAAATTTCAATTTTTTTAGGTTTTGGGTGGATTTTTAAATTTTTTGGGGGTGGTCACGAATTAAAGTCCTTTTCGCTCTAGGACGCATATTTAAGGAGATATGGGCAAAAGAAGTTTTTCATATAAAAATTTAAATTTTTTTAGGCTTTGGGTGGATTTTTCAATTTTTTGAGGGTGGTCACAAATTAAAGTCCTTTTCGCTCTAGGACGCATATTTAAGGAGATATGGGCAAAAGAAGTTTTTCATATAAAAATTTCAATTTTTTAGGTTTTGGGTGGATTTTTCAATTTTTTGGGGGTGGTCACGAATTAAAGTCCTTTTTGCTCTAGGACGCATATTTAAGGAGATATGGGCAAAAGAAGTTTTTCATATAAAAATTTCAATTTTTTTAGGTTTTGGGTGGATTTTTCAATTTTTGGGGGTGGTCACGAATTAAAGTCCTTTTCGCTCTAGGACGCATATTTAAGAAGATATGGGTAAAAGAAGTTTTTCATATAAAAATTTCAATTTTTTTAGGTTTTGGGTGGATTTTTAAATTTTTTGAGGGTGGTCACGAATTAAAGTCCTTTTCGCTCTAGGACACATATTTAAGGAGATATGGGCAAAAGAAGTTTTTCATATAAAAATTTTATTTTTTTTTAGGTTTTGGGTGGATTTTTCAATTTTTTGAGGGTGGTCACGAATTAAAGTCCTTTTCGCTCTAGGACGCATATTTAAGGAGATATGGGCAAAAGAAGTTTTTCATATAAAAATTTTAATTTTTTTAGGTTTTGGGTGGATTTTTCAATTTTTTGAGGGTGGTCACGGATTAAAGTCCTTTTCGCTCTAGGACGCATATTTAAGGAGATATGGGCAAACGAAGTTTTTCATATAAAAATTTTAATTTTTTTAGGTTTTGGGTGGATTTTTCAATTTTTTGGGGGTGTTTTTCATATAAAAATTTCGATTTCTTTAGGTTTTGGGTGGATTTTTTTTTGAGGCTGGTCACGAATTAAAGTCCTTTTCGCTCTAGGACGCATATTTAAGGAGATATGGGCAAAAGAAGTTTTTCATATACAAATTTATTTTTTTTTTAGGTTTTGGGTGGATTTTTCAATTTTTTGGGGGTGGTCACGAATTAAAGTCCTTTTCGCTCTAGGACGCACATTTAAGGAGATATGGGCAAAAGAAGTTTTTCATATATAAATTTCAATTTTTTTTAGGTTTTCGGTGGATTTTTCAATTTTTTGAGGGTGGTCACGGATTAAAGTCCTTTTCGCTCTAGGACGCATATTTAAGGAGATATGGGCAAAAGAAGTTTTTCATATAAAAATTTCAATTTTTTTAGGTTTTGGGTGGATTTTTCAATTTTTGGGGGTGGTCACGAATTAAAGTCCTTTTCTCTCTAGGACGCATATTTAAGAAGATATGGGCAAAAGAAGTTTTTCATATAAAAATTTCAATTTTTTTAGGTTTTGGGTGGATTTTTAAATTTTTTGAAGGTGGTCACGAATTAAAGTCCTTTTCGCTCTAGGACGCATATTTAAGGAGATATGGGCAAAAGAAGTTTTTCATATAAAAATTTAATTTTTTTAGGTTTTGGGTGGATTTTTCAATTTTTTGGGGGTGGTCACGAATTAAAGTCCTTTTCGCTCTAGGACGCACATTTAAGGAGATATGGGCAAAAGAAGTTTTTCATATAAAAATTTCAATTTTTTTTAGGTTTTCGGTGGATTTTTCAATTTTTTGAGGGTGGTCACGAATTAAACTCCTTTTCGCTCTAGGACGCATATTTAAGGAGATATGGGCAAAAGAAGTTTTTCATATAAAAATTTCAATTTTTTTAGGTTTTGGGTTGATTTTTAAATTTTTTGGGGGTGGTCACGAATTAAAGTCCTTTTCGCTCTAGGACGCATATTTAAGGAGATATGGGCAAAAGAAGTTTTTCATATAAAAATTTAATTTTTTTTAGGTTTTGGGTGGATTTTTCAATTTTTTGAGGGTGGTCACAAATTAAAGTCCTTTTCGCTCTAGGACGCATATTTAAGGAGATATGGGCAAAAGAAGTTTTTCATATAAAAATTTCAATTTTTTAGGTTTTGGGTGGATTTTTCAATTTTTTGAGGGTGGTCACGAATTAAAGTCCTTTTCGCTCTAGGACGCATATTTAAGGAGATATGTGCAAAAGAAGTTTTTCATATAAAAATTTAAATTTTTTTAGGTTTTGGGTGGATTTTTCAATTTTTTAAGGCTGGTCACGAATTAAAGTCCTTTTCGCTCTAGGACGCATATTTAAGGAGATATGGGCAAAAGAAGTTTTTCATATAAAAATTTTAATTTTTTTTAGGTTTTGGGTGAATTTTTCAATTTTTTGAGGCTGGTCACGAATTAAAGTCCTTTTCGCTCTAGGACGCATATTTAAGGAGATATGGGCAAAAGAAGTTTTTCATATAAAAATTTCAATTTTTTTAGGTTTTGGGTGGATTTTTCAATTTTTTGAGGGTGGTCACGAATTAAAGTCCTTTTCGCTCTAGGACGCATATTTAAGGAGATATGGGCAAAAGAAGTTTTTCATATAAAAATTTTAATTTTTTTTAGGTTTTGGGTGAATTTTTCAATTTTTTGGGGGTGGTCACGAATTAAAGTCCTTTTCGCTCTAGGACGCATATTTAAGGAGATATGGGCAAAAGAAGTTTTTCATATAAAAATTTCAATTTTTTTTAGGTTTTCGGTGGATTTTTCAATTTTTTGAGGGTGGTCACGAATTAAAGTCCTTTTCGCTCTAGGACGCACATTTAAGGAGATATGGGCAAAAGAAGTTTTTCATATAAAAATTTCAATTTTTTTAGGTTTTCGGTGGATTTTTCAATTTTTTGAGGGTGGTCACGAATTAAAGTCATTTTCGCTCTAGGACGCATATTTAAGGAGATATGGGCAAAAGAAGTTTTTCATATAAAAATTTCAATTTTTTTTAGGTTTTGGGTGAATTTTTCAATTTTTTGAGGGTGGTCACGAATTAAAGTCCTTTTCGCTCTAGGACGCATATTTAAGGCGATATGGGCAAAAGAAGTTTTTCATATAAAAATTTCAATTTTTTTTAGGTTTTGGGTGGATTTTTCAATTTTTTGGGGGTGGTCACGAATTAAAGTCCTTTTCGCTCTAGGACGCACATTTAAGGAGATATGGGCAAAAGAAGTTTTTCATATAAAAATTTCAATTTTTTTTAGGTTTTCGGTGGATTTTTCAATTTTTTGAGGGTGGTCACGAATTAAAGTCCTTTTCGCTCTAGGACGCATATTTAAGGAGATATGGGCAAAAGAAGTTTTTCATATAAAAATTTCAATTTTTTTAGGTTTTGGGTGGATTTTTCAATTTTTGGGGGTGGTCACGAATTAAAGTCCTTTTCGCTCTAGGACGCATATTTAAGAAGATATGGGCAAAAGAAGTTTTTCATATAAAAATTTCAATTTTTTTAGGTTTTGGGTGGATTTTTCAATTTTTTGAGGGTGGTCACGAATTAAAGTCCTTTTCGCTCTAGGACGCATATTTAAGGAGATATGGGCAAAAGAAGTTTTTCATATAAAAATTATATTTTTTTTAGGTTTTGGGTGGATTTTTCAATTTTTTGAGGGTGGTCACGAATTAAAGTCCTTTTCGCTCTAGGACGCATATTTAAGGAGATATGGGCAAAAGAAGTTTTTCATATAAAAATTTTAATTTTTTTAGGTTTTGGGTGGATTTTTTGAGGGTGGTCACAAATTAAAGTCCTTTTCGCTCTAGGACGCACATTTAAGGAGATATGGGCAAAAGAAGTTTTTCATATATAAATTTCAATTTTTTTTAGGTTTTCGGTGGATTTTTCAATTTTTTGAGGGTGGTCACGAATTAAAGTCCTTTTCGCTCTAGGACGCATATTTAAGGAGATATGGGCAAAAGAAGTTTTTCATATAAAAATTTCAATTTTTTTAGGTTTTGGGTGGATTTTTAAATTTTTTGGGGGTGGTCACGAATTAAAGTCCTTTTCGCTCTAGGACGCATATTTAAGGAGATATGGGCAAAAGAAGTTTTTCATATAAAAATTTAAATTTTTTTAGGTTTTGGGTGGATTTTTCAATTTTTTGAGGGTGGTCACAAATTAAAGTCCTTTTCGCTCTAGGACGCATATTTAAGGAGATATGGACAAAAGAAGTTATTCATATAAAAATTTAAATTGTTTAGGTTTTGGGTCGATTTTT